>NC_069501.1:489327808-489667349 GCF_027579735.1 Bombina bombina | reverse complement strand
CTTTTTCCGAATTTTCCAAATTTGATACTTTTGCCTCGGCTGAGGCTGCTTTTGGGAGAAAGCTTTTTCAAGCAGTGGTGCCTTCCGTTTAGGTTCCCTGTCTTGTCCCTCCAGTTTCATCCATTTCCTATAGCTTTGGTATTGTATCCCACAAGTAAGGATGAAATCCGTGGACTCATTGTATCTTGTAAAAGAAAAGGGAAATTTATTCTTACCTGATAAATTTGTTTCTTTTACGATACGATGAGTCCACGGCCCTCCCTGTATTTTATGAGACAAGTCTTTATTTTTGTTAAACTTCAGTCACCTCTGCTCCTTGGCTTTTCCTTTCTCTTCCTAACTTCGGTGGAATGACTGGGTTGGGAGGGAAGGGAGGAACTGTTTATGCAGCTCTGCTGTGGAGCACTTTGCCTCCTCCTGCTGACCCGGAGGCGATATCCCACAAGTAAGGATGAAATCCGTGGACTCAACGTATCGTAAAAGAAATAAATTTATCAGGTAAGAATACATTTCCCTTTTTTACTTTTAGAAATAAATATTGTAACCTTTAAAGGGACATTAAACACTAAATACATGCTAGATAGAATGATGCATTCAAAGAAAAGATAAGTCCATGACTAACATGTAGATGTATTTTTTAATGTTTCATTAGTTGTTTAAAAAGTGACAAAATAAGTGCAAAGTTTTAGTGTCTATAAAACACTGGGAGCTGCCATGTTGTAACTTGTGTTACCTTCTCTGCTGTGGCCAATTAGGGTCAGTTATAAATAGGTCACTAGAGTGTGCAGCCAATGGTTGTGCTGGATTTAACAGTGTTCTGCACTTCCATTTCTAACAGGAACTGAAAAGCTCACAATTTCAGAATGGAATTACAGGGAAAGAGGACAAAATAAATAATGAAAGTATATTGCAGAGTTGTTTTATTATATACAATTTATCATTTTATATTACCATCTCAAACTGTTTAATGTCCCTTTAAGGTTTTATTTTATTTTCTCTATCTATTTAATAGTAATAGCCGACTTGTATATTTGCTGCTTTTTAATCATTCAAAGAAAGATGGTCTCTGCTTCTTATGCTTTTTCTTAAGAACCATGATCCTTTCTTTATACAGTTCTGAAACATTGGACATTAGGTGTGTCTGCCTTAGTTTTGAAAAACTGCTGATCTCTGTATTAGATGAAGAAAGTCTTTAATATTGTTTTGAGCATCTTTATTGACCTTCATTTTTTACAGATACTCTCTAAAAAGAGAGAGAATACCGACGCGCTGCAAAGTGCAGCTAAATAAGTAACTATAAGACAGGATATAAAAAATAAAATAGATACATTTAATGGAAAACAATAAAAACAATGTTGCACTAATAAGATCACACACACTGATCAGACATACATAGAAACAAGAGTGTAGTAGCAGAATACACAATACAAATGACATCAAACCCAGCTTCAGTTACAATTCCTCCAGGCTTGAACTATGGGACTCAAATAGAGCAACTTGTTTCAGCCTGTAATGGCCTTTTTCAAGCTCAAAGAGGGACATAAATAGATCACTAAGTGTGCAGCCGATGGCTGTGTGGAATATAACAGTGTTATGCACTTCTATTTCTAACAGAAACTGCAATTCTCACAATTTCATGATGGAATTACAGGAAAAGTGGACAAAATAAATAATGAAAGTATATTGCAGATTTTTTTATATAAATGATTTATTTATTTAAAAGTCATGTGTTCAGGGGGCTGTCAAAAGAGGCTTAGATACAAGGTAATCACAGAGGTACAAAGTATATTATTATAACTGTGTTGGTTATGCAAAACTGGGGAATGGGTATTAAAGGGATTATCTTTCTTTTTAAACAATAACATTTTTGAGTTGACTGTCCCTTTAAGTCTCAAAGTATTTAATGTCCCTTTAACCAAATTATATTTATGTGTTGCGTTTGTGGACTTGCTACAAAAAAGGCTGAGTAACACTTCATGTTCTCTTCTAGCTGTGAGATGTTGGTTAACACGAAAGCACCTTGAAAGAATGCATAAAGCTGCAACACTTATCAAAAGAATCTGGAAGAAATGGAAAGTAAGGAAATCTTTATAGTTTTTTCAAATGTAATTGTTATAGATAATGTTTGCTAATTTAGCTATACCTGGAAAAATATTAATGGAACATGAAACCCACAGTTTTTCTTTCATGATTCAGATAGAGAATACTATTTTAAACAATTTTCCAAATGACTTCTATTATCTAATTAGCTTCATTTTCTTAGAATCCTTTGTTGAAGAAACATAAATGCACATGGGTGAACCAATAACATGAAGGAAATATGTGCAGCCACCAATCAGCTTTTCAACAAAGGATACCAAGAGTTTCATGACTCTTTAAAGGGTCACTAAACCCTATTTTAAAACATTGTAGCATAAAACACGACGTAGTGCCTCCTTAAATTTTATAGATCAACTGTTATCTTAGTTTTATATTTGTATTATACATTAAATAGTCATAATAGTGAAAACATTTATTTAACTAAAATATGAATTGGAAGAACAGCTACCATGCACCTTCCAGATTTTCTCTCATTCTAATTATTATTTAATTGACAATTAACTCCTAGTCATCAATACACCATATACATTTCTGAAAAATGGAATGAAAAATTATCTTTAAAGGGGATGAGACATTTACAGGCATTCCTCTAATATTGACTTAGCAGATATTGCTCTTTTTAGGAAATGGAAAGTTTGTTGCAAAACTGTGTTGATCAAGTCTATTTTTCCAATATATAAACACATAAATACACATGAATACACGCACACACATACACACATATATACATATACATATATATATATATATATATATATATATATATATATATATATATATATATATATATATATATATAGATAGCTTCACCAAAAGACAAAAACAAACCAAAGACTTGAAAAAATCCTGGTTTGTTTTTGTCCTTTGGTGAAGCTGTATAAGCTACACAGAAGAACCGGGTGGTTGACCCTAGATGGGCAGATTCACTTGAATTTGGTTTTATATATATATATATATATATATATATATATATATATATATATATATATATATATATCTATATACACACCCAGCAAAAAGATTACGGCTTACTGAAGGCTCAGATGATGGTTAGCATTTTTTAGCAATAAAGTATTTTTTAGACATAATGCTATTGCACACTTAATAGACTATAGTATATTGTAAATATAACTTTAATATGCACTGGGAAACAAAAAAAATATATAGTGTGACTCACTTTATTCCTGTATTCGCTTGATTGGAGTGGTCTGGAACCGAAACCCGCAATATCTCCGAGGTACGCCTATATTATTTACAATTACTAAAACCTGCATTATTTGTATTAAAGGAAAAGATGGAGACTTTAGCTGCCATGGAATTGGATGATTCAGAAAACCTGGAAAACTTGAATACATCTTTGTTAGGATCTTCGGGTAAAGGTACAGATACATCCAAAATGAAACAAGAAGTTCTGGAACAGCCATGGACTCGCAGTGCAATATTCCACTCTTGGATCTTTGGACTTGTCCTATCAAGAGCACCTACCATTAGAACGGCCATCTTAGCTGAAAGCTTTAAAAGAGACCTTTATGTCCTGACTTGCTTGAATGTTTTGAACAGAAATAATGGTTACAAGATAGAAGCTAACCGGGCAGAACACGGCATCACATCAATCAGAGCACTGCCACAGGTAAACACTGAAATATATATAGATATTAGATCTATACCATAGTACTAGTTTTATTCTTATCAATAAATATATTTAAAGTCACACACTTTAATGCTCTATTATTTTATAGAGGGTCAAGCAATTTTCATCTCTTGCTTAGCCATGTATGAATTTACTTAGACAAGATGAGGAGAGGTATATCGAAGAAGGCGCAGGACCCTTCAACGCATAGAAAGGTCAAAATTGAAATGCGCATGGGTGCATTTCAATTTGAAATAGATGCTTATTTGCCATATAGGTCCATTAGCAAAATGCTTCTCGTTAAAGTTATTACTGTTTTTTCAGCAGCATATGCACATATCCTGTGAGAGCCTGTGCACCAGTATTCAAACACTACACCTACTCAGATAGTCAGCAGTGACTAATATGACACAAGTTAAGTCCTCACAGGGGCAATAGACACCACTGCCAGCTGTCTGGCCTTTATGCAAGTGTGGTTAATGCTCCCTATAGAGATGCCAGTCCTCAGCCATAGGCGCCAACTGAATGATGAGAGATATCAGACTGACTCAGCCACTGCGCAGTTTCCTTCTCACAATGAGTGAGATACAAACTTTGACTGCATTCGTATAATGACAATTATATTCCAGCTTGGATTATAGTCCTCATTATACCAAGGCAGTCATAAAATTTAATTTTTTATATTTATCTTTATGGAATAAGGGGCACATGAAGGCAAAAGTGCCTAGGCCCCATGAAAATCATGATGTGGCCTTGATCTTGTGGATTAGGTATGCAAAGCTTAAGTAATATCGAGGTAAATGATGTTCCTTGCTATGCATAGGAATCATTCATTTTACCACTCGCATGAAACAAGTTTACAACCAATGACTATGTAACATCAAATACTGATTGATTAGTACTGCTCAACTTGTAGTCTGAGCCTTAATATTTTGACGGTCTCTAATACAGGACTTGACAAACCCGGGAGACACAAAGCCACTGGCTTCTAGAATTTTACCCTGGCTCCCAACCTTTTGGGTTATTCTCCATATATCTATTTACAAATACTGTGGTCTGCCTCCTAAAATATGTCTGGCTCCTAAATATTCTTACTGGCTCCTAAATTTTAAGTTTTTTTGACCCCTGCTCTAGTCATTTTATTTTGTGCTAGCTTTATTGTAATGACATAGCTACAAACACTTAAGTTAAGAAACAGCCAATCAGTCATTTGTTCTATTATTATAGGTCCCCTAAAGTGGATGTTTAGTGTACAGAAAGGGGTTGTAATTCCTACATAGTTCATAGGTCAGTAGTGTAATTTGCTCCTCAAAATCTAATCCTGGCACCTAAATTTTGGGGTCCCAGGCCCCCCTGCACATTTCTCACTGATCACTGTAAAATCTGTCTGGCAAGCACTAAATCAAATACTCCTTTCTACAATTGACGTGAGCACAATCGCAAACATTTATGCAAAGAAAAATCTAGTGTACAATGTCCCTTTAACCATTATATAGAATCAATGCCATAGAAAATGTGATTGGCTGATGGATCATGAAATGTGGTTATTGCACAACTGTGTGTGGGATTAAGATATAAATGCTAAAAAAAATGCAGAATTAAAGTGACATAGGTAGATTGAAAAATAATATTTTGTAAAAGAATAAGATATAATATTGAAATACTTATATATGTAATATGTTTTATAAGTTCTGGAATATAGATAAATTGTTATAAAATGATAATGACTGAATGCTGAAGCCGACTACGGTCTCTTTCACACTCCTGGTAAGTATTGTTCACCCAAGATGGTGAACTTGAAAGTCATTTTCCTTGGAATAGTCTAATCCTGCCCTTTTAGATGAGAGAAAAAAAAAGAAAGAAATTATTATTAATAGGACTCAAAATATCATTAATATGATTCTTTTTGTTTTTTTTTAGGGATCCATCAAGTTTCATTATAAAAAGTCTCCTCTTCAATTTGCAAACATATGTCCAGAAGTCTTGACCAATGGGATGAATGGATTCAACGAAATTTTGCTAGAAAAGGCAAACTAAATTGGCTTTTTTAATAAACAATATATTTTTTCTTTATAAAAATGATAATGCACTTTTCTTCTCTCTTTGGGAGATATCTGAACTGCCTTGTATTGTAAGCCAAACTCTACAGTATTCTTTCTTTATGGGACAAATTATAAAAGAGTATCGAAATGAGATCACAGTTAAAACTGATTATTCTCTACCTCTGAACTATATTGTTGTCTCTTCTTATATGTTATGTATTCTGTTGGTTAAAATAGGGACACTATCATGCCCAGTAGATTTTTGCCAGTGAGTATTCATTTTTTAAAAGGGACATGCAACTCAATTTTTTCTTTCATGATTCAGTCAGATCTAACTGTTTAAAAAAAAAAATTCAGGTTACTACTATTATCTAATTTGTTTTGTACTCTCTGTATCCTTTGTTGAAAAGCGTAACTAGGTAGGCTCAGGAGCTGTTGCTTGATGGCTGCACATATATGCCTCTTCTCATTGGCTTACCCAATGGGTTCAGCTACCTGCCATTATGCATTGCTGCTCATTCAACAAAGGATACCAAGAGAATGTAGCAAATTTAAATAATAGAAGTAAATTGGAAAGTTGTTTAAAATTGTATGTTCTAAATCATGAAAGAAAAAAATTTGGTTTAATGTTCCTTTAAGGATTAGACTGCTTCATTATAATTACACACAATGAGAAAATATTGCACTAAGGAAAAACATATGTATAATGCAGTCAGTCATTTTAGTGGCACTGAAAACATACATATTTTTTTCATAAAGGGAAATGTGATTGTGTTTTCCCCTTATTTTTATATTCAAACACTAATTATAAATTACATTTAATATTATTACCTGTTATAAATATAGTGGTCTATATAATATCAATGTTATTAATCCATATTTTAAAAATATAACTTTGTGATAGCTATTTGTAATATTTATGAATAAAAAAAGAGTTGTCTGACATGCTAAGATGAGCTTTTTCTAAACTATTGCAAAACATACAAACATATATTGATTTACAAAAAAATAACACTGGAGTTATAGAATTCTTATAGTATATAGTGTGCATCTTAGTTGTGATTGAGTGGAGGCTGTTTCTTTCCTAAGATATGGTGAGTCCACGACGTCATCAATTACTAGTGGGATATCAAAGAGCACCACAGTAAAGCTGTTAAGTATCACTCCCCTTCCCACAATACCCAGTCATTCTCTTTGCTTTTATCAATGGAGGAGGTGAAGTTTTGGTGTCTGATTTCGGGGTCTAGCCGTAGTCCACGTTAATCTCTTCAGTAGGGTTAGTGGTGGCGTTAAAGCAGTTAGGAACTTGTAAGGTGGGCCTTGCTGCATTTTCCTAACATTTGCTGCCCTAGTATAGAAAGAGTAGGTTTGCCTTTATGTCTTCTAGGTATGGAGGATTGGCACTTAAAGAAATTACTCTGCAATATTATGGGACATGTATATCCTTTACGCAGGATATTTAAGGCAGGGAGCAGGCACTGATCTTGTGATTCAGAGACCGGGATTATTACTTTTTTGGTATTCAATATAAAGAAGGGAGGTTATACAGCAACCACAATTAGATTGCTATAAAAATAGACATGGATTTCAGCACATATTTTTTATTTATTTATGAATAGCTCAGCAAAATTCTAAGCTCCGCTAGATAGCGGTAAGTGTGATCTAAACTCGTTCACCACATTCCCATATGTCACCCAGAGTCTATATAAGTCAGAAAAATACCAACCAATGAAAAAACACATGAACCAATGAATCAGGAAACGTGATTGGACAAATGCATTAGCACAGATTCCACTGTGCAGTTTTATTGTAGATCACATAGAGCAAAACAAGAATGCTATAAAGAAATGAGCTGTCTATACTGACAACACCTCCACTAGTGGGTGGTTATGTGTAAGCGTAAAATCTGCCACCATAGTGATCATTGAGGATCTATGTCAGGACAGCTCATGTATAAATTAGACAACAAGCAAATTACACTTAAAAGACTGAATAAAGTGTTAGATGTAATGCTTAAATAATGTGCACCTTACCTAAATTTGGCCAAATTGTGCAATAAACCTCCTCAAAATAATTTGGAAGAGAACAGTATAGTCTGCAGGGGGCCAATGAAACAACTCCAGTAACAGCGGGCACCACCAACTATATGAGAGGTATCAGGTGTCATGTTATAATGAATCAGGATCTATGTTTCTTAACCCCAGTGTATACAGACTAACTGTAAAGATAAACATTGAGCAATATACATATGTTAATTTATACAATAATTTCCAAAGACAAGAAAAAGTTATGGGGATAGAAGATAACAACTCCAGTATTCAGCGGGCACCACCAATGATTAAAGGTATCCGGTGTCATGAATAAATGCTTTCTGGATCTATGTTAGGACTACCCCAAAACAAATCTTTTTTCGTCTTTCACAGTTGCATATATACTGATGATAAGTAAAGAGCATTTCAAACCCATTATACTTGATGCATAAAATGCCAGATAGAAATAAAGAAATTGTACACAGGTGGTTAATGTAGCGGTGTAGGTAGATCACCCTTTAAACAGCTTAAGTATGTCCCATAACTTGGAGCCGTGTGTTCAAATGGTGCATCAAAACACCCTCTGATATCCAAAACTTTAACGGGCTGAAAAGTCTGATGATAAGTGCTCAATTAGTTATACAACCGTGTATTAGCTTCCTGTGATAGGATTTCCAATTGGTTTCTGTGTGAGAATAGGCTTCTATTCGCCATCATGCTAAGTTAAGCACAGCGTGGACGCCACAGCGATGTCCTTCATGCACGTCCATCTCCACTTCCTACGTCACTGCCGATGTACGTTTCACCCCCCACGTGACAGCCAGAGAGCACAGGGGTTTCCTCAGGGCAAAAGCGGATGCTGATTCTCAGTGCAGCCGCATTATAACCCTCCTTCTTTAAGCTCATAGGAGGATATAGGAAACAGTAGTAGCCAGTAGTAAACCTTTACTGAGCCGCAGCCCTCTTGTATATATAGAGGAGGATTTGGTGAATTTATATACAGTGATATATATTTAGTAAAGCAACCATAAAGAACCTATGTTTAAAATAAAAAATAGATAAAAAATAAAAAAAATAATAAATAAAACCTAATTTCCACGATTCTTTAAAGAAATTGTTGCAGTGTATACTATAATAAAACATTTTTCGTCCATGTCTATGAATTATATTACATCAGGACGACTGTTTTACAAACATATTGTTTGTCCATTGATTCATGTGTTTCATAAAAATTCAGCAAATATTACTGAATTTATTTATTTGTTCTAAAGTCGTAATTAAAGTGCTTTAAGTTACACCCGCTGGATTTAAGAGCAGGTATAAATCATAAGAACTGCACTTTTACAGATAGTAGTAATTATTGAATGTTCTCAAGGCAAATTGGCAGATTGAAAAGAAACCCTCATAAGAATGTGCTACATATTATATTTATGAGAATTTGAGATCATATATTTATGGTCATTTTATTTGAGGAATGGAGCGAATTCAAATTTTTCATTAAGCCCTTTGGGCATTAGAGTCTGTAACTTGTACATCCATTCAGTTTCCTTTCTAAGTAGTATATTATCGATGTCTCCTCCTCTACCAAGAAGGGAACAGTGTTCAATACCCGTTACTCTTATGTCTAGGGCAGTGCTTTCCAAACTGTGTGTCGTGACACATTAGTGTGTCGGCGGCAGTGTGTAAGTGTGTCCCTGCTTCAGCACAAATTTTTTTTAATTTAAATTTCTTTTACATTTTTTTTTTGGTTTCCAACATTCCTCTTACCTGCTACGCATATCACATGGTTGACACGTGATTGATACCTAGTGGGTCACAGATCATCTTAACCTATTGGCGCAGCTCAGTGGGAACTGAAACTATTCCCATTGGTGGCTGTAGTCAGTTGTACTCGCAGAGCTCTGAGGGCGGCAGCTTAAACGCTCAGCTGAATTCAGAAGTCAAAGTGTTGTTTTTTTTTTTGCAGCTAGCTCCCAGAAGTGCATTGCTGCTCCTGCTAGGAAGTGGAAGCTTAAAAAAATGCAAGTTAGTTTAACCTCCTGTTTGCTAGTACAACTGAATTACTGTGTCACAAAATGACGTAGGTCTAAAAAGTGTGTCACCAACATGAAAAGTTTGGAAAGCTCTGGTCTAGGGGGTTACACCTATGGTGTTTCATGAAGTGGAGAGCCACTCCACTTCTGATTTCACCATCTTCACCATTTCACCATCTTCTGCTGCCTTGATATCGTCTCTGTGCTCAGAGACCCTATCTTTCAACTACTGGCTACTACTGTTTCCTATATCCTCCTATGAGCTTAAAGAAGGAGGGTTATAATGTGGCTGCACTGAGAATCAGCATCCGCTTTTGCCCTGAGGAAACCCCTGTGCTCTCTGGCTGTCACGTGGGGGGTGAAACGTACGTCGGCAGTGACGTAGGAAGTGGAGATGGACGTGCATGAAGGACAGATCGCTGTGGCGTCCACGCTGTGATTAACTTAGCATGATGGCGAATAGAAGCCTATTCTCACACAGAAACCAATTGGAAATCCTATCACAGGAAGCTAATACACGGTTGTATAACTAATTGAGCACTTATCATCTGACTTTTCAGCCCGTTAAAGTTTTGGATATCAGAGGGTTTTTTGATGCACCATTTGTACACACGGCTCCAAGTTATGGGACATACTTAAGCTGTTTAAAGGGTGATCTACCTACACCGCTACATTAACCACCTGTGTACAATTTCTTTATTTCTATCTGGCATTTTATGCATCAAGTATAATGGGTTTGAAATGCTCTTTACTTATCATCAGTATATATGCAACTGTGAAAGACGAAAAAAGATTTGTTTTGGGGTAGTCCTAACATAGATCCAGAAAGCATTTATTCATGACACCGGATACCTTTAATCATTGGTGGTGCCCGCTGAATACTGGAGTTGTTATCTTCTATCCCCATAACTTTTTCTTGTCTTTGGAAATTATTGTATAAATTAACATATGTATATTGCTCAATGTTTATCTTTACAGTTAGTCTGTATACACTGGGGTTAAGAAACATAGATCCTGATTCATTATAACATGACACCTGATACCTCTCATATAGTTGGTGGTGCCCGCTGTTACTGGAGTTGTTTCATTGACCCCCTGCAGACTATACTGTTCTCTTCCAAATTATTTTGAGGAGGTTTATTGCACAATTTGGCCAAATTTAGGCAAAGGTGCACATTATTTAAGCATTACATCTAACACTTTATTCAGTCTTTTAAGTGTAATTTGCTTGTTGTCTAATTTATACATGAGCTGTCCTGACATAGATCCTCAATGATCACTATGGTGGCAGATTTTACGCTTACACGTAACCACCCACTAGTGGAGGTGTTGTCAGTATAGACAGCTCATTTCTTTATAGCATTCTTGTTTTGCTCTGTGTGATCTACAATAAAACTGCACAGTGGAATCTGTGCTAATGCATTTGTCCAATCACGTTTCCTGATTCATTGGTTCATGTGTTTTTTCATTGGTTGGTATTTTTCTGACTTATATAGACTCTGGGTGACATATGGGAATGTGGTGAACGAGTTTAGATCACACTTACCGCTATCTAGCGGAGCTTAGAATTTTGCTGAGCTATTCATAAATAAATAAAAAATATGTGCTGAAATCCATGTCTATTTTTATAGCAATCTAATTGCGGTTGCTGTATAACCTCCCTTCTTTATATTGAATACCTAAATAATTTAAGGGTCTGCACATTTGCTATTTTTCCTTCATATAAGGTTTTGTAACACCTGGGCGTTGCCATATAGTCCAAGGTAAAGAATTAATTTTTGGCTTTACTAGCCTCCCTTTCCCTATCTTATCATTATTACTTTTTTACTGAGCAATAAAAGTACTTTCCCTTTTGGTTTGTGGGCTGTTACCTTGTTTTAGCTAAGCTGACTTTAACGTTTACGCTGAGGCGCAGGTCTGGGCTGTGGACTAGTCGCTCTTAGATTTAGTTAGAGCGGTTTGTTTTTGCAAATGACAGGTTCACCCTCAATGTGACTGTGACTGTGTCTAATATGTTTTACGTGTGTTTTAAAACAATAGACCTTGTAATAGGAGCAGATTCTGACGGCCATTTATTTGATAAACACTCCGGTGTAATTCAGTATCTGCTACATGGAAGTAGTGCTGAGAACTAAGCGCTTTGTACTCTAAGTGCTTTGTCTCTAGCAAGAAATTGTGACAGGAGTCATGTTTGGTTACGCCATTACCGTTTTCATGGCAGGGAAGTGCTGAAAGACGCGCGCTTTCTTTCTAGGCTCATTTTTTAAGGCTGGTGAGTCACGTGGTCCGCCTCTCCGCTTCAATTCTAGTCAGCGGAGTGGCGTTCTCACGGATAAGCAGTTTATTTCTGTGTGTTTAGTCCGGCAGGGAACCTCTGCCGCTTTTTGTTGTTTTTTTTCTTGTGATTTTGTACATGGTGTCTGGGGTACTGTTCTTAAAGTGACAGTACATAGTAACTTAAAGTCTGAACTTTATAATACAATTATGGCACCTGTGTCCCCCGTGGATCAGTGGGTAAGAGGTTATGTTGTGCAACATTGTAGTTCTATTGCCACTGGTTTGAAACCTATGATATGTTGAGGCACAAATTGTTTGTTTTTATTTTTCTTCAATTCTGTGCTGCATGCTTAGCCTGTATTCTAGATGTGGATAGAGATATTTCTGAACCCTATGTCTCTCAGGATGATGCTGTTCTGACTATGCCACAGCTTTTTCTTTGAACGTCCCAAGCCTTATTGTCGTCACATGCAGTGCCCTGCGGATCCTCTGTCTCCTGGAGGAGTATATTTGCCTATAGATTTTGCTACACAGCTATCCTCTGTGCTATCTGTGGCATTATCTGAATTTTCCTATGTTAAGGGGAAAATGCAAGAGGAAATTTGGAGATTCAGATAGTAAGGTTTCTGTTCCGCCTTCTGCTACTCAGGTTGCCTTTTCTCATAAGTCTGAGTGGGCTATGTCGTGGCCTCTGGGGGTGAAATCTCAGATTCGGACAGTATAATTCCTTCATCTGATGCTGTAGTAACCTTTAGATTTAAGCTTGAACACCTTTGTGTATTGTTAAAGGAGGTTTTGGCTACTTTGGACGAGACTCCGATACTCTGTCGTTGTCAACCATAAGAAATATAATAACTTATTATTTACTATGATGTTATTTCCACCGTGGAAGTTTTTTTCTGTTGCAGACCGTGAAAAGGAGATTTTTCAAAGGAATGGGAGAAGTCAGTGATTCCTTTTTCCCTGTCTCCTGTATTTAAAAGGATGTTTCCTGTTGCTGACTGCATTAAATATTCATGGTGCAAGGTGCCTATAGTAGAAGGGGCCTTTTCTACTCTGGCTAAGAGAACTATGATCCCTATAGAGGGTAGCTGCTTTTTAAGGATCCAATGAACAAGAGCTGGAGGCTTATTTGAAGTTTGTATTGCCACTGTGTCCAGTTCTGGTTCTATTTGGGTAGAGACTCCTTGGGAGGAGATCCAGGACAGAATTAAGGCTCTTAAGCTAGCCAATTCCTTTATTCTGATGCTACCATGCAAGTTATTTAGCAGGAAGCCAAGATATCTGACTTCGCTGTACTAGCCCGCAGGGCATTGTGGCTTAAATCTTGGTCAGCGGATGTCCACTCTAAGTCCAAGCTTTTGGCGCTTCCTTACAAGGGCGAGACCTTTTTTGGTCCAGGTCTGGCAGAAATAATTTCTGATATTACGTGTGGAAAAGGGTCTTTTCTACCACAAGGCCTAAAGGACAACAGAGTAGAAACCCGTAGCTGTGTCTAAATTAGCATGGGAGGTTTGCCTCTGATCCAGGATCAAATTAAATGGGGGGCAGAATTGCTCTGTTTTTCTTCATGCATGGATACAAGATTTTCCTGATCCCTGGGCTGTGGACATAGTATCTCAGGGTTACTAAATAGTGTTTAGAACCTTCCTCTCAGAAGCAGGTTCCTTCTCTCAAGATTATCTGCAGTCCAGATAAAAGAGAGGCATTCTTAAATTGTGTCCGGAACCTTTCTTCCCTGGGAGTGATAGTCCCAGTTCCTGTAGGGAACAGGGTCTAGGATTCTATTAAAATCTGTTTGTGGTTCTGAAAAAAGAGGGAACTTTTTGTCTTATCTAGACAAAGTGTCTCAGCCAGTTTCTCAGGGTAGGATCCTTTAAAATGGAAGCCTTTCTTTCCATTTTTACCTTGGTTTAAGTGAAGAAAGAGCAATAAAGTCTCTATGGAAGTGCGCAGATGATCACAGCGTAGGGAAAGATGGCGGATTCAACAGAATCAACAACGGAGCAGGCAGCTCTCTTAAAAGCGTAGGAACCTGTGGAAGACAGATAGAAGAGGCGCCTCATGGGACAAGTATCGTCTGGAACAACAGATGGATGGTATAGCAGACAGGCAGAACCCCCCACAGAGTATTACTCACAAGAGAGGCGGTACAGACGTGTACCCAAACAGGCAGGACGGAAACAAAAGTCGCCCGTCAGACAAACGTAAACTCGATACGCTGGAAGCAGACGTCACTCGGCAGACAGCGTCAGAGTGGAACCCAACAGAGGAGCCAATGGGATTGCAGCGATCTCGGCAAAAGGGGACCTCTAAGGAGACCGTCAGGAACAGAACAGAACTGTGCCAGCGGCAAATACGATAAATGTCAGGCAGGTGTGTAATACTCAAGGATATATTTATTGAGTATATACAGATAAAAACATGCGTCCAGCAGCGCGTTTCTCAACATATAGTCGTTTCATCAGGCTGATACTAATACATAGGTTTACCTGCTCTATTTAAAACACACCTGAGCCAATCACAGAGCTCCAGCTGCTAACACACCTCCATGATTGACGAGCAGTGTGATAGGGTATTACTCTTGAAGGGAGGTGTCCGAGGAGCCAGAGCTGTGGATGGGCTGATATAACAGAACAATGACATGCTGGCAGATTTAAAAATACATCTAATACATTCAGAATAACAATTGTTAGTCTAACAGTTAAAATGTAGATCACATATAAAAAGACATTCCTAAAACTAAGTAAAGCATATTCAAAAATAAATGAATTAATCAGTAGTTAAATACATTAAAAAAATTGATTAATATTAATATTAATGATACCATGGTATAAATAATTGTAACAAAATATTATTACACCATGATGTCAAAACATTACTGGACAGCCGCTATTAGGCAAGGATAATATCGATATTGATGATAGATATCCTAAATATCAATGCTGGATTAAAATACCAGGAATGGGGTGCTATTCAACATATCGATAAACCTATCCTCAAAGGTAATTGAAAGGCCAGAAGAAATATTATAAAAACAGGGGGGTAAATCAATAGGCCTGGAAGAAGCAACAATTTCATAACAAGAATAAAAGGATTGAATAGAAAAAGGGGGGGAAAGGACTTATAAGGCCATCGAAAATGGGAGGGGCACACAGGGTGACAAAAAGACCACTGGGTGGTCTCGAAATCCTAATAGCTACCTACTAAATTATAATGAGTGATGGGTAAAGACCAAACAGGAAAAAAAAACAAAAGAGTATAAGGATGGTACTGGATCAGAATTGCTATTTGGTCGCAAATCATACTAACAATACTAAAATGCTGAGATAGTAGTCAAATCTTTATGGATTGCAAATTCTAAATTGGATCAGAACAGAATTACTCTGATAGTTGGACAACGGTTAATGAAAGGCTGCTAGGTCAATACACAAATTAAGCCCATCTGGATGCATGCATTTCAAAACATGGATCCAATATGTTTCTCTTTGTCTTAATCTAAAATACCTGTTATATATATATAGGATTTTGGTACATGTTCTATAGGAGTCACAGAGAAGCAATTAGTGTCACCATTGTGCATGGTATTACAGTGTCTGGAGACACTATGGTTCTTGTAATTGTTCCTCATATTACGTTTATGTTCGGACCACCTTGTGCTGAAACGCCTACAGGTTCGTCCCACATATTGAATGCCACACAAACAGGTAAGTAGATATACAACATAGGTCGAAGCACAAGAAACATGACCAATGATAGAATATGATCTATTAGTAATATTAGATCGAAAAGTTTTTTGTTTAGTGTCGATCAAATGACACATCTTACATCTTCTGGCTCTACACCTAAATGAGCCAAAGAGAGGTACATTAGGCTTAGGTGTTGTGGGAACCGGATGTCTCTTATGTTTAACTATCTTACTAGGTGCTAGCAGAGTCTTTAATGTGGGAGCTCTCCTGTAGACAACCTTTGGTTTAGTACCTATCAATTTACCCAAAATAGGATCCTTGGTCAGGATGTCCCAATGTTTGACCAGAACATTTCTAATCAGTTTATGATTAGTTCCCTTGGTTTAAGAGGGTCAGTGATTGACGACCATAGACCTGAAGGATGCGTATCTTCATGTTCCCATCCATAGGGATCATCATAAGTTCCCAAGATTCGCCTTTCTAGACAAACACTTTCAGTTTGTGGCTCTTCCGTTTGGCCCTGCCACAGCTCCCAAAATGTTCTCAAAGGTCCTAGGGGCTCTCTTGGCATTGATCAGGTCTTGGGGAATTTCTGTAGTGCCTTACCTGGAAGAATAAATTTTGTTTTTTATTATTTAGTATAGTCTTTACTAAGTGATGGGTGAAGGACTGGAGTTCTGAATTTGCAAAAGTGGCCCCATGGACATTAGGCCTATAGAGCTATGGGGGCCTAGTTATCAAGCCGTCAACCTCAAATACGCTGGAATTCCGCAGCGTATTTGTGGCAAGGCTGATTCACCTTAGTTATCAAGCCCTAGACACCGGCAAAAGTAGAATTTTGTGATGTAAGCTTCGATCCGCCTGACTCAGTCCGACACAGATCGATTCTTACGTCACTCCAGATGTTCCGCACACAAGTTCGGAACAATCTGACTACTTTTGCTAGTTATCAAAAAACTAGCAGGTACACTCGGCACTTTTCCGGCCCAGCGTACCTGGTTTTCAAACCGCCACCCTGGAGGCGGCGGATCCCATAGGAATCAATGGGAGTCTGACCATAGCGAAAGTTCATGTTCGCTGCTGCCAGACATCCCATTGATTCCTATGGGAGATGTCTACACCTAACATGTACCCCGAGTCTAAACACCCCTAATCTGTCACCCCCTACACCGCCGCAACTAAATAAAGTGTTTACCCCCTAAACCGCCGCTCCTGGAGCCCACCGCAAGCTATAATAAATATGTTAACCCCTAAACCGCCGCTCCCGGTCCCCGCCGCAACTATAATATATGTATTAACCCCTAAACCGCCGCCACCTACATAATACCTATTAACCCCTATCCTGCCCCCCCCACACCGCCGCCACTGTAATAAAATTATTAACCCCTAAACCTAAGTCTAACCCTAACCCTAACTTAAATATTAATTAAATAAATCTAAATAATATTTCTCTTATTAACTAAATTAATCCTATTTAAAACTAAATACTTACCTTTAAAATAAACCCTAATATAGTTACAATATAAATAATAATTATATTGTAGCTATCTTAGCATTTATTTTTATGTTACAGGCAAATTTCAATTTATTTTAACTAGGTACAATAGCTATTAAATAGTTATTAACTATTGAATAGCTACTTAGTTAAAATAAAGAGACATTTACCTGTAAAATAAAAACTAACCTAAGTTACAATTACACCTAACACTACACTATCATTAAATAAATTATTCCTATTTAAAACTAAATACTTACCTGTAAAATAAACCCTAAGATAGCTACAATGTAATTCATAATTACATTGTAGCTATTTTAGGATTTATATTTATTTTGCAGGTAACTTTGTATTTATTTTAGCTAGTTAGAATAGTTATTAAATAGTTATTAACTATTTAACAACTACCTAGCTAAAAGAACTACAAAATGACCTGTAAAATAAATCCTAACCTAAGTTACAATTAAACCTAACACTACACTATCATTAAATTAATTAAATAAATTACCTACAAATAACTACAATTAAATTAAATTACATAAACTAACTAAAGTACAAAAAATAAAAAAGCTAAGTTACAAAAAATAAAAAAAATAAGTTACAAACATTTAAAAAATATTACAACAATTTTAAGCTACTTACACCTAATCTATGCCCCCTAATAAAATAACAAAGCCCCCCAAAATAAAAAATGTCCCTACCCTATTCTACATTAAAAAGTTACCAGCTCTATTACCTTACCAGCCCTTAAAATGACCTTTTGCGGGGCATGCCCCAAAGAAAAACAGAATTTATGCTTACCTGATAAATTACTTTCTCCAACGGTGTGTCCGGTCCACGGCGTCATCCATAACTTGTGGGAATATTCTCCTCCCCAACAGGAAATGGCAAAGAGCACAGCAAAAGCTGTCCATATAGTCCCTCCCAGGCTCCGCCCACCCCAGTCATTCGACCGACGGACAGGAGAAAAAAAGGAGAAACTATAAGGTGCCGTGGTGACTGTAGTTAAAGAAAGAAATTTATCAAACCTGATTAAAAAACCAGGGCGGGCCGTGGACCGGACACACCGTTGGAGAAAGTAATATATCAGGTAAGCATAAATTCTGTTTTCTCCAACATTGGTGTGTCCGGTCCACGGCGTCATCCATAACTTGTGGGAACCAATACCAAAGCTTTAGGACATGGATGAAGGGAGGGAGCAAATCAGGTTACCTAAACAGAAGGCACCACGGCTTGCAAAACCTTTCTCCCAAAAATAGCCTCCGAAGAAGCAAAAGTATCAAATTTGTAGAATTTGGCAAAAGTGTGCAGAGAAGACCAAGTCGCTGCCTTACATATATGATCAACAGAAGCCTCGTTCTTGAAGGCCCATGTGGAAGCCACAGCCCTAGTAGAGTGAGCTGTGATTCGTTCGGGAGGCTGCAGTCCGGCAGTCTCGTAAGCCAATCGTATGATGCTTTTCAGCCAAAAGGAAAGAGAGGTAGCAGTAGCTTTTTGACATCTTCTCTTGCCAGAATAAACGACAAACAGAGAAGACGTTTGTCTGAAATCCTTTGTTGCTTCTAAATAGAACTTTAAAGCACGGACTACATCTAAATTGTGTAACAAACGTTCCTTCTTTGAAACTGGATTCGGGCACAAAGAAGGCACAACTATTTCCTGGTTAATATTCTTGTTGGGAACAACTTTTGGAAGGAAACCAGGTTTAGTACGCAAAACAACCTTATCTGAATGGAACACCAGATAGTGCGGACTACACTGCAGAGCAGATAATTCAGAAACTCTTCTAGCAGAAGAAATAGCAACCAAAAACAGAACTTTCCAAGATAACAACTTGATATCTATGGAATGTAAGGGTTCAAACGGAACCCCTTGAAGAACTGAAAGAACTAAATTTAGACTCCAGGGAGGAGTCAAGGGTCTGTAAACAGGCTTGATCCTGACCAAAGCCTGAACAAAAGCTTGAACATCTGGTACAGCTGCCAGTCGTTTGTGTAACAAGACAGATAAAGCAGAAATCTGTCCTTTTAGAGAACTCGCTGACAATCCCTTAATCCAAACCTTCTTGGAGAAAGGAAAGGATCCTAGGAATTTTAATCTTACTCCATGAGAATCCCTTGGATTCACACCAACAGATATATCTTTTCCATATTTTATGGTAAATCTTTCTAGTCACAGGTTTTCTGGCTTGTACCAGAGTATCTATCACAGAATCCGAAAACCCACGCTTAGACAAAATCAAGCGTTCAATTTCCAAGCAGTCAGCTGGAGAGAAACTAGATTTGGATGTTCGAATGGACCTTGTACTAGAAGATCCTGTCTCAAAGGTAGCTTCCATGGTGGAGCCGATGACATATTCACCAGGTCTGCATACCAAGTCCTGCGTGGCCACGCAGGAGCTATCAAAATCACAGAGGCCTTCTCCTGTTTGATCCTGGCTACCAGCCTGGGAATGAGAGGGAACGGTGGAAACGCATAAGCTAGGTTGAAGGCCCAAGGCGCCACTAATGCATCCACTAGAGTCGCCTTGGGATCCCTGGATCTGGACCCGTAGCATGGAACCTTGAAGTTCTGACGAGACGCCATCAGATCCATGTCTGGAATGCCCCATAATTGGGTCAACTGGGCAAACACCTCCGGGTGGAGTTCCCACTCCCCCGGATGGAAGGTCTGACGACTCAGATAATCCGCCTCCCAGTTTTCCACTCCTGGGATGTGGATCGCAGATAGGTGGCAGGAGTGATCCTCCGCCCATTTGATGATTTTGGTCTCCTCTCTCATCGCCAGGGAACTCCTTGTTCCCCCCTGATGGTTGATGTAAGCAACAGTCGTCATGTTGTCTGATTGGAATCTTATGAATCTGGCCTTTGCTAGTTGAGGCCAAGCCCGGAGAGCATTGAATATCGCTCTCAGTTCCAGAATGTTTATCGGGAGAAGAGACTCTTCTCGAGACCATAGACCCTGAGCTTTCAGGGAATCCCAGACCGCGCCCAAGCCTAATAGACTGGCGTTGGTCGTGACGATGACCCACTCTGGTCTGCGGAAGCTCATTCCCTGGGACAGGTGATCCTGGGTCAGCCACCAACGGAGTGAGTCTCTGGTCTTCTGATCTACTTGAATCACTGGAGACAAGTCTGTATAGTCCCCATTCCACTGTTTGAGCATGCACAGTTGTAATGGTCTTAGATGAATTCGCGCAAAAGGAACTATGTCCATTGCTGCAACCATCAACCCTACTACTTCCATGCACTGAGCTATGGAAGGCCGTAGAACAGAGTGAAGAACTTGACAAGCGTTTAGAATCTTTGACTTTCTAACATCTGTCAGGAAAATCTTCATTTCTAAAGAATCTATTATTGTCCCCAAGAAAGGGACTCTTGACGACGGAGAAAGGGAACTTTTTTCTATGTTCACCTTCCACCCGTGAGATCTGAGAAAGGCTAGAACAATGTCTGTGTGAGCCTTTGCCTTTGAAAGAGACAACACTTGAATTAGGATGTCGTCCAAGTAAGGTGCCACTGCAATGCCCCTTGGTCTGAGAACCGCTAGAAGGGACCCGAGCACCTTTGTGAAAATCCTTGGAGCAGTGGCTAGCCCGAATGGGAGAGCCACAAACTGGTAATGTTTGTCCAGAAAGGCGAACCTTAGGAACTGATGATGATCTTTGTGGATAGGAATATGTAGATACGCCTCCTTTAGATCCACGGTAGTCATAAATTGACCCTCCTGGATTGTAGGTAAAATCGTTCGAATAGTTTCCATTTTGAACGATGGCACTCTGAGAAATTTGTTTAAAATTTTTAAATCCAGAATTGGTCTGAAAGTTCACTCTTTTTTGGGAACCACAAACAGATTTGAGTAAAACCCCAGTGTATCACCATTTTTAACAGGTTTTCTACACAATGTAAGAATGCCTGTCTCTTTATTTGGTTTGAAGATAAACGAGACATGTGGAACCTTCCCCTTGGGGGTAGTTCCTTGAATTCTAGAAGATAACCCTGAGAGACTATTTCTAGTGCCCAGGGATCCTGAACATCTCTTGCCCAAGCCTGAGCAAAGAGAGAGAGTCTGCCCCCTACTAGATCCGGTCCCGGATCGGGGGCTACCCCTTCATGCTGTTTTGGTAGCAGCAGCAGGCTTCTTGGCCTGCTTACCCTTGTACCAGCCTTGCATCGGTTTCCAAGCTGGTTTAGTCTGGGAAGCATTACCCTCTTGTCTAGAGGCTGCAGAGTTGGAGGCCGGTCCGTTCCTGAAATTGCGAAAGGAACGAAAATTAGACTTATTCTTGGCCTTGAAAGGCCTATCTTGTGGGAGGGCATGGCCCTTACCCCCAGTGATGTCTGAAATAATCTCTTTCAATTCTGGCCCAAAGAGGGTCTTACCTTTGAAAGGGATATTAAGCAATTTTGTCTTGGAAGATACATCCGCTGACCAAGACTTTAGCCAGAGCGCTCTGCGCGCCACAATTGCAAACCCTGAATTTTTCACCGCTAATCTCGCTAACTGCAAAGCGGCATCTAAAATAAAGGAATTAGCTAACTTAAGGGCGTGAATTCTGTCCATAACTTCCTCATACGGAGTCTCTCTACTGAGCGATTTTTCTAGTTCTTTGAACCAGAACCACGCTGCTGTAGTGACAGGAATAATACACGAAATAGGTTGAAGGAGGTAACCTTGCTGTACAAAAATCTTTTTAAGCAAACCCTCCAATTTTTTATCCATAGGATCTTTGAAAGCACAATTGTCCTCAATAGGAATGGTCGTGCGTTTGGCTAGTGTAGAAACCGCCCCCTCGACCTTAGGGACTGTTTGCCATAAGTCCTTTCTGGGGTCGACCATAGGAAATAATTTCTTAAATATAGGAGGAGGGACAAAAGGTATGCCTGGCTTCTCCCACTCCTTATTCACTATGTCCGCCACCCGCATGGGTATTGGAAAAGCGTCGGGGTGCACCGGGACCTCTAGGAACTTGTCCATCTTGCACAATTTTTCTGGGATGACCAGATTGTCACAATCATCCAGAGTAGATAGCACCTCCTTAAGCAGTGCGCGGAGATCCTCTAATTTAAATGTCACAACATCAGGTTCTGCCTGCTGAGAAATTCTTCCTGAATCAGAAATTTCCCCATCTGACAAAACCTCCCTCATTGCCACTTCAGATTGGTGTGAGGGTATGACAGAACAATTATCATCAGCGCCCTCCTGCTCTACAGTGTTTAAAACAGAGCAATCGCGCTCTCTCTAAAATGCAGGCATTTTGGATAAAATATTTGCTATGGAGTTATCCATTACTGCCGTCAATTGTTGCATAGTAACAAGCATTGGCGCGCTAGAAGTACTAGGGGTCTCCTGCGTGGGCAAAACTGGTGTAGACACAGAAGGAGATGATGTAGAACTATGTCTACTCCCTTCATCTGATGAATCATCTTGGGCAACTTTACTATCTGTGACAGTACTGTCCTTACTTTGCTTGGACGCTATGGCACAATTATCACACATATTTGAAGGGGGAGACACATTGGCTTCCATACATACAGAACATAATCTATCTGAAGGTACAGACATGTTAAACAGGCTTAAACTTGTTAATAAAGTACAAAAACCGTTTTAAAACAAAAACGTTACTGTCTCTTTAAATTTTAAACAGGGCACACTTTATTACTGAATATGTGAAAAACTATGAAGGAATTATTCAATCTTAACCAAATTTTTTTCACCACAGTGTCTTAAAGCATTCAAAGCATTGCACCCCAAATTTCAGGCTGTTAACCCTTAAAATGTCGAAACCGGAGCCGTTTACAGTTTTAACCCCCTTACAGTCCCAGCCCCAGCCTTTGCTGCGACTTCACCAAACCCAGGGGAGTATACGATACCAAATGAAGCCTTCTAGGAACCTTTTCAACGAATTCCAGACCCACACACATGCAGCTGCATGTACTGATCTCAAAAGTAACTGTGCAGTAATGGCACGAAAATGAGGCTCTGCCTACTACAGAGAAAGGCCCTTCCTGACTGGGAAGGTGTCTAAACAAGTGCCTGACGTAAAAAAACGTTCCCCAAGTTATAAAAGTGTGAAATACAACTTCAAACTGTATAAAATACCTAAATAAAGCAATCGATTTAGCCCATAAAAGTGTCTACCAGTTTTATAGCCCATATTAAGCCCTTTATTCTGTTTGAGACTAAGAAAATGGCTTACCGATCCCCATGAGGGGAAAAATGACAGCCTTCCAGCATTACACAGTCTTGTTAGAAAAATGGCTAGTCATACCTTAAGCAGAAAAGTCTGCAAACTGTTCCCCCCAACTGAAGTTATCTCATCTCAACAGTCCTGTGTGGGAACAGCAATCGATTTTAGTTACTGCTGCTAAAATCATACTCCTCTCATAAACTCTTCTGCTACTTGTTCAGAGCGGCAAAGAGAATGACTGGGGGGGGGCGGAGCCTGGGAGGGACTATATGGACAGCTTTTGCTGTGCTCTTTGCCATTTCCTGTTGGGGAGGAGAATATTCCCACAAGTTATGGATGACGCCGTGGACCGGACACACCAATGTTGGAGAAACAGCTCTTTTGCCTGTAAAATAAAAATACAACCCCCCCCAACATTAAAACCCACCACCCACATACCCCTTATCTAACCCAAACCCCCCTTAAATAAACCTAACACTACCCCCCTGAAGATCATCCTACCTTGAGCCGTCTTCAGCCAGCCGACCACCGATGAAACTGAAGAGGAGATCCGGAGCGGCAGAAGTCATCATCCAAGGGGCGCTGAAGAAGTCTTCCATCCTATTGAAGTCAACATCCAGGCGGCGCTGAAGAGGTCTTCCATCCGATAGAAGTCTTCATCCAAGCGGCGTCTTCGATCTTCATCCATCCGGAGCGGAGCCATCTTCAGACAAGCTGACGCGGAGCCATCCTCTTCTTCCGACGACTAAAGGTTCCTTTAAGGGACGTGATTCAAAATGGCGTCCCTTCAATTCCGATTAGCTGATAGGATTCTATCAGCCAATCGGAATTAAGGTAGGAAAAATCTGATTGGCTGATGCTATCAGCCAATCAGATTGAAGTTCAATCCGATTGGCTGATCCAATCAGATTGAGCTCACATTCTATTGGCTGATCGGAACAGCCAATAGAATGCAAGCTCAATCTGATTGGATCAGCCAATCGGATTGAACTTCAATCTGATTGGCTGATAGCATCAGCCAATCAAATTTTTCCTACCTTAATTCCGATTGGCTGATAGAATCCTATCAGCCAATCGGAATTGAAGAGATGCCATCTTGGTTGTGGGGGTTGTATTTTTATTTTACAGGCAAAAGAGCTGTTTTCTTTGGGGCATGCCTTGCAAAAGGCCCTTTTAAGGGCTGGTAAGGTAATAGAGCTGGTAACTTTTTAATGTAGAATAGGGTAGGGAATTTTTTTTATTTTGGGGGGCTTTGTTATTTTATTAGGGGGCTTAGATTAGGTGTAAGTAGCTTAAAATTGTTGTAATATTTTTAAAATGTTTGTAACTTATTTTTATTTTTTTTTAAATTAGCTTTTTTATTTTTTGTACTTTAGTTAGTTTATGTAATTTAATTGTAGTTATTTGTAGGTAATTTATTTAATTAATTTAATGATAGTGTAGTGTTAGGTTTAATTGTAACTTAGGTTAGGATTTATTTTACAGGTAATTTTGTATTTCTTTTAGCTAGGTAGTTATTAAATAGTTAATAACTATTTAATAACTATTCTAACTAGCTAAAATAAATACAAAGTTAGGGTTTATTTTACAGGTATTTAGTTTTAAATAGGAATAATTTATTAAAGTATAGTGTAGTGTTAGGTGTAATTGTAACTTAGGTTAGTTTTTATTTTACAGGTTAATTTCTCTTTATTTTAACTAGGTAGCTATTAAATAGTTAACTATTTAATAGCTATTGTACCTAGTTAAAATAAATTGAAAGTTGCCTGTAAAATAAAAATAAATCCTAAGATAGCTACAATATAATTATTATTTATATTGTAGCTATATTAGGGTTTATTTTAAAGGTATTTAGTTTTAAATAGGATTAATTTAGTTAATAATAGTTATGATATTTAGATGTATTTAAATAATATTTAAGTTAGGGGGTGTTAGGGTTAGTGTTAGACTTAGGTTTAGGGGTTAACACGAGTGCATATGCAGTTCGGAAGGATTTTTTTTTTCCTGTGAGTGCTGTATGTCTAAAGCGACAATTGGTATAAAGGTAAAAATGTCACATCATGAAAAAAATAGATTTTCAATTGGGTGGCCGGAGAGCGGTATTGGGAAATCAGGACTAAGTTAAAAATTAGCTTTCAACAAAGAATAAGAGAACAAAACAAATTTGATGTTTAAAGTAAATTGGAAAGTTGTTTAAAATTGCATACCCTATATGAATCATGAAAGTTTAATTTCTTTCCAATGGCATGGAGAGTTCACGATTTCATTCAATTACTGTTGGGAATTCAACTCCTGGCCACCAGGAGGAGGCAAAGACACCCCAGCAAAGCTTATTTATCCCTCCCACTTCCCATAATCCCCAGTCATTCTTTGCCTCTGTACAAGGAGGCCGCGAAGATTGTGCCCTGAAGAAAAATTTAACTAAGTCCTTTAATGCGTAGCTTCCCTTCAAGTAGGACTGGGGAAATGCTGTTTCCATGTAATCCTCTTCAGTAAAAGTATTGGTAGCTGTTAGCTGCTGGAGGTCGCAGGGAAGTTCTCTGTCCAATCTATGCTAACCCCTCACCCGGCAACCAGAGTTAGTTACTCTGCTTTCCTGTCTACTCAGGTCCCTGTCAGAAGTCTGGATGAAGCTGGCAGACCTGAGCGTGATGTGACTGCTCCACAGCAAGACCCTGGAGGGCAAGTCTTTTTTATTACTTTAACCTTCCTTTGGGGATATCTTATCTCAGGGAGGGGGGGGGGGGACTTTTAAGATGACCGGCTGGCACCTTCTTGGTCTGGGGACGCTTGTTAAATTCTCTCCTGAGGATATCATGCTATTATAGAGCAGCCTAGAATTTCTTACACAGGCTTGATGGAAGGGGCAGGGCTAGCCGGCGACTGCCTGCGAAAACTAGGGGCTGTAGGCTAAGAAAATACTCTCAAATTACAAAAAATGGTTCTCTGTAGGACTGAGACAGGGGAGTTAAAACCGAATGGCCTTGATCGCTTAGCTGCATTCCCCTGTTATACTCACCAATGTCAGGGGAGGTATTTTTTAGCTATTCTAGGAACTTTACTGTAAGGGATTTACTTTTATGGATTTGCCTGTATGTCCCCCCTTCTCAGCAGCAGCACCTCCGTTCTTACTCTGGATAAGAGGAGGTTACCGCAATTTGTACCTAGTATTCCTCTTCCCTGGCTAGTAATGGGTTTCTCCCTTTCGGTTAGTCAGTGGTTTATAAGGTACAGGGGGCTTCGTGGTGGCAACCACTAGCTCAGCACCTTGCTTTAAGTACTTTGTGAGGGCAAGTTCTCATGAAAGTATTTTTTTTCTCTCTCAAAAGCAGGGAGAGTCCACGACTTTATTCCTTACTGTTGGGAATATCAACACCTGGCCACCAGGAGGAGGCAAAGACACTCCAGCCAAAGGCTTAAATATCCCTCCAACTTCCCCCATCCCCCCAGTCATTCTTTGCCTTTCGTCACTAGAGGAGGATGGCAGAGAAAGTGTCAGAAGATACGGAAAGTCCTTTAATGAGTATTTTCCCTTCAAGAGAGAACTGGAGCTTGAAGTAGTCATGTAAAACTCTCAGTGAGAGTGTTGATGAAAGTTAGAGTCTGGAGATGCAGGGGAAGTTTTTCTGTGAATTGATCTAGACTGTCGCTAACAGCTCCTGGGTAACCAGTGTTAAAGAGTTACACTGTTTTCCCCTTCCCTGTCAGAGCACCGCAGAGAGACTGTCACACCTTTTAGAGGCTGTGTCTGTTCCACAGCATCGATTCTGGAGGGTAAGTCCTTTTAATTTGCTTAGTTAAAAGTACTGAGTGGGTTTATTCTTCCCCCTAAGGTTTACAAAGGGACTCCTTTTGGTCACAGTGTGACACTTCATAACCGCTATAGGATATGGGGTTAATATCTCCTTCGTTTTGGAGATGATTTTGAAGGAACAGTTTGGGGACTTGGGGCAAGATTACATATGCGGTGCAGGCTTAAGCGTAACTGCTGAAACCTGCGTTGCTCCGTAATTTCAACCAGCACATAGGAGGAATCACAAATACGGCTCCGGCAGTTCATATAGTGCTGTAAGTCGAATATACTAGCGATGTCCAGAAATGTGTTTAAGTACACATTTCTGGAGTCGCCAGTGACTTGCGGCACGTTAGAAACTGACGGCACCTAAGAAGAAAAAAAAAAAGTTAAATCTCCCATAAAAGTCTAACACGTCTCCCAAAAATAAATCCGGCTATATAGCTCCTCCCCTCACTGCCATATCCAGTCATTCGACCGAAACAAGCCGAGAAAGGAGAAACCATAGGGTGCAGTGGTGACTGTAGTTTAATTAAAATTTAGACCTGCCTGAAAAGGACAGGGCGGGCCGTGGACTGGATACACTACAAGAGAAATAAATTTATCAGGTAAGCATAAATTATATTTTCTCTTGTTAAGTGTATCCAGTCCACGGATCATCCATTACTTGTGGGATACCAATACCAAAGCTAAAGTACACGGATGATGGGAGGGACAAGGCAGGAACTTAAACGGAAGGAACCACTGCCTGTAGAACCTTTCTCCCAAAAACAGCCTCCAAAGAAGCAAAAGTATCAAATTTGGAAAATGTATGAAGGGAAGACCAAGTTGCAGCCTTGCAAATCTGTTCAACAGAGGCCTCATTTTTAAAGGCCCAGGTGGAAGCCACAGCTCTAGTAGAATGAGCTGTAATCCTTTCAGGAGGCTGCTGTCCAGCAGTCTCATAGGCTAAACGGATTATACTCCGAAGCCAAAAAGAAAGAGAGGTTGCCGAGGTCTTCTGACCAGTCCTCTGTCCAGAGTAAACAACAAACAGGTTAGATGTTTGGCGAAAATCTTTAGTAGCCTGTAAGTAAAACTTCAAGGCACGGACTACGTCTAGATTATGCAAAAGACGTTCCTTCTTTGAAGAAGGATTAGGACATAATGATGGAACAACAATCTCTTGATTGATATTCTTGTTAGAAACCACCTTAGGTAAAAACCCAGGTTTTGTACGTGGAACAACTTTATCTGAATGAAAGATCAGATAAGGAGAATCACAATGTAAGGCAGATAACTCCGAGACTCTTCGAGCCAAGGAAATAGCCATCAGAAAAAGAACTTTCCATGAAAGAAGTTTGATATCAATAGAATGAAGGGGTTCAAACGGAACCCCTTGAAGAACTTTAAGAACCAAGTTTAAGCTCCATGGAGGAGCAACAGGTTTAAACACAGGCTTAATTCTAACTAAAGCCTGACAAAATGCCTGAACGTCTGGAACTTCTGCCAGACGCTTGTGTAAAAGAATAGACAGAGCAGAAATCTGTCCCTTTAAAGAACTAGCTGATAATCCTTTGTCCAAACCCTCTTGGAGGAAGGACAATATCCTAGTAATCCTAACCCTACTCCATGAGTAATTCTTGGATTCACACCAATGAAGATATTTACGCCATATCTTGTGGTAAATTTCCTGGTAACAGGCTTTCGTGCCTGTATTAAGGTATCAATGACTGACTCGGAAAAGCCACGCTTTGATAGGATCAAGCGTTCAATCTCCATGCAGTCAGTCTCAGAGAAAGTAGATTTGGATGATTGAAAGGACCTTGTATTAGAAGGTCTTGTCTCAGAGGCAGAGTCCATGGTGGAAAGGATGACATGTCCACTAGGTCTGCATACCAGGTCCTGCGTAGCCACGCAGGCGCTATCAATATCACCGATGCTCTTTCCTGTTTGATTTTGGCAATCAGACGAGGGAGCAGAGGAAACGGTGGAAACACATAAGCCAGGTTGAAGAACCAAGGCGCTGCTAGAGCATCTATCAGTGCCGCTTCTGGGTCCCTGGACCTGGATCCGTAACAAGGAAGCTTGGCGTTCTGGCGAGACGCCATGAGATCTAATTCTGGTTTGCCCCAACGGAGAACCAATTGAGCAAACACCTCCGGATGGAGTTCCCATTCCCCCGGATGAAAAGTCTGACGACTTAGAAAATCCGCCTCCCAGTTCTCTACACCTGGGATATGGATCGCTGACAGGTGGCAAGAGTGAGTCTCTGCCCAGCGAATTATCTTGGAGACTTCTGACATCGCTAGGGAACTCCTGGTTCCCCCTTGATGGTTGATGTAAGCCACAGTTGTGATGTTGTCCAACTGAAATCTGATGAACCTCAGTGTTGCTAGCTGAGGCCAAGCCAGAAGAGCATTGAATATTGCTCTTAACTCCAGAATATTTATTGGGAGGAGTTTCTCCTCCTGAGTCCATGAACCCTGAGCCTTCAGGGAGTTCCAGACTGCACCCCAACCTAGAAGGCTGGCATCTGTTGTTACAATTGTCCAATCTGGTCTGCGAAAGGTCATACCCTTGGACAGATGGGCCCGAGATAACCACCAGAGAAGAGAATCTCTGGTTTCCTGATCCAGATTTAGTAGAGGGGACAAATCTGTGTAATCCCCATTCCACTGACTGAGCATGCATAATTGCAGCGGTCTGAGATGCAGGCGCGCGAAAGGCACTATGTCCATCGCCGCTACCATTAAGCCGATTACTTCCATGCACTGAGCCACCGTGGGGCGCGGAATGGAGTGAAGAACACGGCAAGCATTTAGAAGTTTTGATAACCTGGACTCCGTCAGATAAATTTTAATTTCTACAGAATCTATTAGAGTCCCTAGGAAGGAAACCCTCGTGAGAGGAGATAGAGAACTCTTTTCTTCGTTCACTTTCCACCTATGCGACCTCAGGAATGCCAGAACTATCTCTGTATGAGATTTGGCAATTTGAAAGCTTGACGCCTGTATCAGGATGTCGTCCAGGTAAGGAGCCACCGCTATGCCTCGCGGTCTTAGGACCGCCAGAAGTGAGCCCAGAACCTTTGTAAAAATTCTTGGGGCTGTAGCCAACCCGAATGGAAGAGCTACAAATTGGTAATGCCTGTCTAGAAAGGCAAACCTCAGGAACTGATGATGATTCTTGTGAATCGGAATGTGAAGGTAGGCATCCTTTAAGTCCACTGTGGTCATGCACTGACCCTCTTGGAACATGGGTAAAATGGTTCGAATAGTTTCCATCTTGAATGATGGAACTCTGAGGAATTTGTTTAGGATCTTTAAATCCAAAATTGGTCTGAAGGTTCCCTCTTTTTTGGGAACCACAAACAGATTTGAATAAAACCCCTGTCCTTGTTCCGTCCACGGAACTGGATGGATCACTCCCATTACAAGGAGATCTTGTACGCAGCTTAGGAATGCCTCTTTCTTTATCTGGTTTGCAGATAATCTTGAAAGATGAAATCTCCCTTGTGGAGGAGAAGCTTTGAAGTCCAGAAGATATCCCTGAGATATGATCTCCAACGCCCAGGGATCCTGAACATCTCTTGCCCACGCCTGGGTGAAGAGAGATTCTGCCCCCTACTAGATCCGTTGTCGGATAGGGGGCCGCTCCTTCATGCTGTCTTAGAGGCAGCAGCAGGCTTTCTGGCCTGCTTGCCCTTGTTCCAGGACTGGTTAGGTTTCCAGGCCTGCTTGGATTGAGCAAAAGTTCCCTCTTGTTTTGAAGCAGAGGAAGTTGATGCTGCACCTGCCTTGAAATTTCGAAAGGCACGAAAATTAGACTGTTTGGCCTTTGATTTGGCCCTGTCCTGAGGAAGGGTATGACCCTTACCTCCAGTAATGTCAGCAATAATTTCTTTCAAACCAGGCCCGAATAAGGTCTGCCCCTTGAAAGGAATGTTGAGTAATTTAGTCTTTGAAGTCACATCAGCTGACCAGGATTTGAGCCATAGCGCCCTACGCGCCTGGATGGCGAATCCGGAATTCTTAGCCGTTAGTTTAGTCAAATGAACAATGGCATCAGAAACAAATGAGTTAGCTAGCTTAAGAGTTCTAAGCTTGTCAACAATTTCAGTCAATGGAGCTGTATGGATGGCCTCTTCCAGGGCCTCAAACCAGAATGCCGCCGCAGCAGTGACAGGCGCAATGCATGCAAGGGGCTGTAAAATAAAACCTTGTTGAATAAACATTTTCTTAAGGTAACCCTCTAATTTTTTATCCATTGGATCTGAAAAAGCACAACTGTCCTCAACCGGGATAGTGGTACGCTTTGCTAAAGTAGAAACTGCTCCCTCCACCTTAGGGACAGACTGCCATAAGTCCCGTGTAGTGGCATCTATTGGAAACATTTTTCTAAATATAGGAGGTGAGGAAAAGGGCACACCGGGCCTATCCCACTCCTTACTAATAATTTCTGTAAGCCTTTTAGGTATTGGAAAAACATCAGTACTCACCGGCACTGCATAGTATCTATCCAGCCTACACAATTTCTCTGGCACTGCAATTGTGTCACAGTCATTCAGAGCAGCTAATACCTCCCCAAGCAATACACGGAGGTTCTCAAGCTTAAATTTAAAATTAGAAATCTCTGAATCAGGTCTCCCCGATTCAGAGACGTCACCCACAGACTGAAGCTCTCCGTCCTCAGGTTCTGCATATTGTGACGCAGTATCAGACATGGCTCTTACAGCATCTACGCGCTCTGTATCTCATCTAACCCCAGAGCTATCGCGCTTGCCTCTCAATTCAGGCAATCTGGATAATACCTCTGACAGGGTATTATTCATGATTGCAGCCATGTCCTGCAAAGTAATCGCTATGGGCGTCCCTGATGTACTTGGCGCCATATTAGCGTGCGTCCCTTGAGCGGGAGGCGAAGGGTCCGACACGTGGGGAGAGTTAGTCGGCATAACTTCCCCCTCGACAGACCCCTCTGGTGACAATTCTTTTATAGATAAAGACTGATCTTTACTGTTTAAGGTGAAATCAATACATTTAGTACACATTCTCCTATGGGGCTCCACCATGGCTTTTAAACATAATGAACAAGTATCCTCTGTTTCAGACATGTTTGTATAGACTAGCAATGAGACTAGCAAGCTTGGAAAACACTTTAAAGCAAGTTAACAAGCAATATAAAAAACGTTACTGTGCCTTTAAGAGAAACAAATTTTGACAAAATTTGAAATAACAGTGAAAAAAGGCAGCTACACTAACAAAATTTTTACAGTGTATGTAACAAGTCAGCAGAGCATTGCACCCACTTGCAAATGGATGATTAACCCCTTAATAACAAAAACAGAATAATAAATGACAAAAACGTTTTTTAAACACAGTCACAACTGCCACAGTCTACTGTGATTGTTACCCTCCTCAAACACGACTTTGAAGCCTTTTGAGCCCTTCAGAGATGTCTTGTATCATGCAGAGGGAAGCTGAATGTCTCTGTCAGTATTTTTAACTGATAAGCTAATAAGGTATACCAAAGCGCCAACTATACGAAGGCTGGGTCTGGACCTAATGCAATATTGTCAAACTATTACAATAAACAATTTATTGAGTACACAAATAAGTTAACTTATTAGTGTACTCAATAAATTGTTTATTGTAATAGTTTGACAATATTGCATTAGGTCCAGACCCAGCCTTCGTATAGTTGGCGCTTTGGTATACCTTATTAGTTTCATCTTTCCATTTTGACAACTAGGTGTCAAATTATCAAAGCCAGAGGTCTTATTTAGTAGGCGCTAGGTGTACTCCACTATCAGTATTTTTAACTGCACAGAAAAGCACTAAAATAGGCCCTTCCCACTCATATTGCAACAGTGGAAAGCCTGTTTCTAGGCAAAAATCAAACCAGCCATGTGGAAAAAAACTAGGCCCCAATAAGTTTTGTCACCAAACATATATAAAAACGATTAACATGCCAGCAAATGTTTTATATTACACTTTTATAAGAGTATGTATCTCTGTTAATAAGCCTGATACCAGTCGCTATCACTGCATTTAAGGCTTAACTTACATTAATCCGGTATCAGCAGCATTTTTCTAGCAAATTCCATCCCTAGAAATATATTAACTGCACATACCTTATTGCAGAAAAACCTGCACGCCATTCCCTCTCTGAAGTTACCTCACTCCTCAGAATATGTGAGAACAGCCATGGATCTTAGTTACTTCTGCTAAGATCATAGAAAATGCAGGCAGATTCTTCTTCTAAATACTGCCTGAGATAAACAGTACACTCTGGTACCATTTAAAAATAACAAACTTTTGATTGAAGTTAAAAAACTAACTATAATACACCACTCTCCTCTTACTACGTCCATCTTTGTTGAGAGTTGCAAGAGAATGACTGGATATGGCAGTGAGGGGAGGAGCTATATAGCAGCTCTGCTGTGGGTGATCCTCTTGCAACTTCCTGTTGGGAAGGAGAATATCCCACAAGTAATGGATGATCCGTGGACTGGATACACTTAACAAGAGAAATCTATGTAAGTGGGAGAAATACAATTTTATTCTTTTCAAACACACACACTTTTTATTGTGAATATCTTAATCCTGATTAACTGCAATAAGACACGAGTACAACAATACCCCTCATGTACAGGTTTTATGGGGTTTCAGGAAGTCAAATATGGGGCCAACCTATTTCAGTTTTCATACATAGAAATGTCATACATTGATCTAAACAGCACTGAAAGGGTTAGTATTTTTTACTCCTACCTAACACTAATTCCTTCAACCAACCCACCAATTCCCCACTTACTGATCAGAGACTCCAATGGCATTGATTGGCTCCTGGGTGAATGCCTGCGTTGCCAGGCAATTCCCTGTATCGGATCCAAGTGTGCAAGTTTTACGGGGGGAGCTGGGGGCCACAGAAGTTAGGAAATTCCATGCCGTCCTAATGTTGTTAAGGCACAGTGTTTTCAGAATGGCATGGAAATGTCCTAATGTCTTTAAGACAAAGTCATCTAGTACACAGACACAAAGCTACAAAAAATAACACATTTTTAAATTAACTTTCAATAGTTTTATTTTTTTCTAGGCAATATCTTAAAACTTTAAGTAATTGCTTTACATATTTATACAGAATATACAAACATGAATTATTTAATGTGTAGTTATAAGGGTGCATCAAAATCATATCTACAACAACTACCAAATAAGTTATTTATTCTTCAAATCAGAAATGAGTATTTCGAAAAAACAAATAATTTAAAGGGATATGGAATTTCCTTAATAAGACAGTAAAGTCAAAAATGTAACTCATAATTCAAACAGAGCATGTCCTTTTAAACAATTTCCACTGTATTGCTATTTCCAAATGATTTTTGTTCTTCATGTATCCTTTGTTGAAAAGTAGGCTCATAAGCAGCAAAGCACTACTGGGAGCTAGCTGAACACATCTGTTAAACCAATGACAAGAGGCAGATATGTTCAGCCACCAATCACTAGCTAGCTCCCAGCAGTGCTTTACTTGATCCTAAACCTAAGTGTCCTCTTCAAAAAAGGATACCAAAAAACATAATTTATGTAAGAACTTACCTGATAAATTCATTTCTTTCATATTAGCAAGAGTCCATGAGCTAGTGACGTATGGGATATACATTCCTACCAGGAGGGGCAAAGTTTCCCAAACCTCAAAATGCCTATAAATACACCCCTCACCACACCCACAAATCAGTTTAACGAATAGCCAAGAAGTGGGGTGATAAGAAAAAACTGCGAAAGCATAAAAAATAAGGAATTGGAATAATTGTGCTTTATACAAAAAAATCATAACCACCACAAAAAGGGTGGGCCCCATGGACTCTTGCTAATATGAAAGAAATTAATTTATCAGGTAAGTTCTTACATAAATTATGTTTTCTTTCATGTAATTAGCAAGAGTCCATGAGCTAGTGACGTATGGGATAATGAATACCCAAGATGTGGATCTTCCACGCAAGAGTCACTAGAGAGGGAGGGATAAAATAAAGACAGCCAATTCCGCTGAAAATAATCCACACCCAAAATAAAGTTTACATTTTATAATGAAAAAAACTGAAATTATAAGCAGAAGAATCAAACTGAAACAGCTGCCTGAAGTACTTTTCTACCAAAAACTGCTTCAGAAGAAGAAAACACATCAAAATGGTAGAATTTAGTAAAAGTATGCAAAGAAGACCAAGTTGCTGCTTTGCAAATCTGATCAACCGAAGCCTCATTCCTAAACGCCCAGGAAGTAGAAACTGACCTAGTAGCATGAGCTGTAATCCTTTGAGGCGGAGTTTTACCCGACTCGACATAAGCATGATGAATTAAAGATTTCAACCAAGATGCCAAAGAAATGGCAGAGGCCTTCTAACCTTTCCTAGAACCGGAAAAAATAACGAATAGACTAGAAGTCTTTCGGAAATTCTTAGTAGCTTCAACATAATATTTCAAAGCTCTAACTACATCCAAAGAATGCAATGATCTCTCCTTAGAATTCTTAGGATTAGGACACAATGAAGGAACCACAATTTCTCTACTAATGTTGTTAGAATTCACAACCTTAGGTAAAAATTTAAAAGAAGTTCGCAACACCGCCTTATCCTGATGAAAAATCAGAAAAGGAGACTCACAAGAAAGAGCAGATAATTTAGAAACCCTTCTAGCAGAAGAGATGGCCAAAAGAAACAAAACTTTCCAAGAAAGTAATTTAATGTCCAGTGAATGCATCGGTTCAAACGGAGGAGCTTGAAGAGCCCCCAGAACCAAATTCAAACTCCAAGGAGGAGAAATTGACTTAATAACAGGTTTTATACGAACCAAAGCTTGTATAAAACAATGAATATCAGGAAGATTAGCAATCTTTCTGTGAAAAAGAACAGAAAGAGCAGAGATTTGTCCTTTCAAGGAACTTGCAGACAAACCTTTATCCAAACCATCCTGAAGAAACTGTAAAATTCTCGGAATTCTAAAAGAATGCCAGGAAAAATGATGAGAAAGACACCAAGAAATGTAAGTCTTCCAGACTCGATAATATATCTTCCTAGATACAGATTTACGAGCCTGTAACATAGTATTAATCACAGAGTCAGAGAAACCTCTTTGACTAAGAATCAAGCGTTCAATCTCCATACCTTCAAATTTAAGGATTTAAGATCCTGATGGAAAAAAGGACCTTGCGACAGAAGGTCTGGTCTTAACGGAAGAGTCCACGGTTGGCAAGAGGCCATCCGGACAAGATCCGCATACCAAAACCTGTGAGGCCATGCTGGAGCCACCAGCAGAACAAATGAGCATTCCTTCAGAATCTTGGAGATTACTCTTGGAAGAAGAACTAGAGGCGGAAAGATATAGGCAGGATGATACTTCCAAGGAAGTGACAATGCATCCACTGCTTCCGCCTGAGGATCCCTGGATCTGGACAGATACCTGGGAAGTTTCTTGTTTAGATGAGAAGTCATCAGATCTATTTCTGGAAGTCCCCACATTTGAACAATCTGAAGAAATACCTCTGGGTGAAGAGACCATTCGCCCGGATGTAACGTTTGGCGACTGAGATAATCCGCTTCCCAATTGTCTATACCTGGGATATGAACCGCAGAAATTAGACAGGAGCTGGATTCCGCCCAAACCAGTATTCGAGATACTTCTTTCATAGCCAGAGGACTGTGAGTCCCTCCTTGATGATTGATATATGCCACAGTTGTGACATTGTCTGTCTGAAAACAAATGAACGATTCTCTCTTTAGAAGAGGCCATGACTGAAGAGCTCTGAAAATTGCACGGAGTTCCAAAATATTGATTGGTAATCTCACCTCCTGAGATTCCCAAACCCCTTATGCTGTCAGAGACCCCCAAACAGCTCCCCAACCTGTCAGACTTGCATCTGTTGAAATCACAGTCCAGGTTGGAAGAACAAAAGAAGCCCCCTGAACTAAACGATGGTGATCTGTCCACCACGTCAGAGAGTGTCGTACAATCGGTTTTAAAGATATCAATTGATATATCTTTGTGTAATCCCTGCACCACTGGTTCAGCATACAGAGCTGAAGAGGTCGCATGTGAAAACGAGCAAAGGGGATCGCGTCCGATGCAGCAGTCATAAGACCTAGAATTTCCATGCATAAGGCTACCGAAGGGAATGATTGAGACTGAAGGTTTCGACAAGCTGAAATCAATTTTAGACGTCTCTTGTCTGTCAGAGACAGAGTCATGGACACTGAATCTATCTGGAAACCTAAAAAGGTTACCCTTGTCTGAGGAATCAATGAACTTTTCGGTAAATTGATCCTCCAACCATGATCTCGAAGAAACAATACAAGTCGATTCGTATGAGATTCTGCTAAATGTGAAGACTGAGCAAGTACCAAGATATCATCCAAATAAGGAAATACCACAATACCCTGTTCTCTGATTACAGACAGAAGGGCACCGAGAACCTTTGTAAAAATCCTTGGAGCTGTTGCTAGGCCAAACGGCAGAGCCACAAACTGGTAATGCTTGTCCAGGAAAGAGAATCTCAGAAACTGATAGTGATCTGGATGAATCGGAATATGCAGATATGCATCCTGTAAATCTATTGTGGACATATAATGCCCTTGCTGAACAAAAGGCAGGATAGTCCTTATAGTTACCATTTTGAATGTTGGTATCCTTACATAACGATTCAATATTTTTAGATCCAGAACTGGTCTGAAGGAATTCTCCTTCTTTGGTACAATGAAGAGATTTGAATAAAACCCCAGCCCCTGTTCCAGAACTGGAACTGGCATAATTACTCCAGCCAACTCTAGATCTGAAACACATTTCAGAAATGCTTGAGCCTTCGCTGGATTTACTGGGACACGGGAAAGAAAAAATCTCTTTGTAGGAGGCCTTATCTTGAAGCCAATTCTGTACCTGTCTGAAACAATGTTCTGAATCCAAAGATTGTGAATTGAATTGATCCAAATTTCTTTGAAAAAACGTAATCTGCCCCCTACCAGCTGGGCTGAAATGAGGGCCGCACCTTCATGTGGACTTGGGAGCTGGCTTTGGTTTTCTAAAAGGCTTGGATTTATTCCAGACTGGAGATGGTTTCCAAACTGATACCGCTCCTGTGGATGAAGGATCAGGCTTTTGTTCCTTATTGTGACGAAAGGAACGAAAACGATTATTAGACCTAAATTTACCTTTAGATTTTTTATCCTGTGGTAAAAAAGTTCCTTTCCCTCCAGTAACAGTTGAAATAATAGAATCCAACTAAGAACCAAATAATTTATTACCCTGGAAAGAAAGGGAAAGCAAAGTTGACTTAGAAGACATATCAGCATTCCAAGTCTTAAGCCATAAAGCTCTTCTAGCTAAAATAGCTAGAGACATATACCTGACATCAACCCTAATGATATCAAAGATGGCATCACAAATAAAGTTATTAGCATGTTGAAAAAGATTAACAATGCTATGAGAATTATGATCTGTTACTTGTTGCGCTAAAGCTTCTAACCAAAAAGTTGAAGCTGCAGCAACATCCGCTAAAGATATAGCAGGTCTAAGAAGATTACCTGAACATAAGTAAGCTTTTCTTAGAAAGGATTCAATCTTCCTATCTAAAGGATCCTTAAAGGAAGTACTATCTGCCGTAGTAATAGTAGTACGTTTTAGCAAGAGTAGAGACAGCCCCATCAACCTTAGGGATTTTGTCCCAAAACTCTAATCTGTCAGATGGCACAGGATATAATTGCTTAAAACGTTTAGAAGGAGTAAATGAATTACCCAAATTATTCCATTCCCTGGAGATTACTTCAGAAATAGCATCAGGGACAGGAAAAACTTCTGGAATAACTACAGGAGATTTAAAAACCTTATTTAAACGTTTAGATTTAGTATCAAGAGGACCAGAATCCTCTATTTCTAATGCAATTAAGACTTCTTTAAGTAAAGAACGAATAAATTCCATTTTGAATAAATATGAAGATTTATCAGCATCAACCTCTGAAACAGAATCCTCTGAACCAGAGGAATCATTATCAGAATCAGAATGATGATGTTCATTAAAAATTCATCTGAAAAATGAGAAGTTTTAAAAGACCTTTTACGTTTACTAGAAGGAGGAATAACAGACATAGCCTTCTTAATGGATTTATTAACAAAATCTCTTATGTTAACAGGAACACTCTGAGTATTAGATGTTGATGGAACAACAACAGGTAATGTAACATTACTAAAGGAAATATTATCTGCATTAACAAGTTTGTCATGACATTCATTACAAACAACAGCTGGAGGAACAGATACCACAAGTTTACAGCAGATACACTTAACTTTGGTAGATCCAGCACCAGGCAGCGATTTTCCAGAAGTATCTTCTGACTCAAGGTCAATCTGGGACATCTTGCAATATGTAATAGAAAAAACAACATATAAAGCAAAATTGATCAAATTCCTTAAATGACAGTTTCAGGAATGGGAAAAAATGCCAGTGAACAAGCTTCTAGCAACCAGAAGCAATAAACAATGAGACTTAAATAATGTGGAGACAAAAGTGACGCCCATATTTTTTAGCGCCAAAAAGACGCCCATATTTTTTAGCGCCAAAAAGACGCCCACATTATTTGGCGCCTAAATGCTTTTGGCGCCAAAAGTGATGCCACATCCGGAACGCCAACACTTTTGGCGCAAAAAAACGTCAAAAATGACGCAACTTCTGGCGACACGTATGACGCCGGAAACGAGAAAAAAAAAATTTTGCGCCAAAAAAGTATGCGCCAAGAATGACGCAATAAAATGAAGCATTTTCAGCCCCCGCGAGCCTAACAGCCCACAGGGAAAAAAGTCAAATTTTAAGGTAAGAAAAAAATTGATTTATTCATATGCATTATCCCAAATATGAAACTGACTGGAACTAAGGAACGTTGAACATCCTGAGTCAAGGCAAATAAATGTTTGAAGACATATATTTAGAACTTTATATAAAAGTGCCCAACCATAGCTTAGAGTGTCACAGAAAATAAGACTTACTTACCCCAGGACACTCATCTACATGTAGTAGAAAGCCAAAACAGTACTGAAACGAGAATCAGTAGAGGTAATGGTATATATAAGAGTATATCGTCGATCTGAAAAGGGAGGTAAGAGATGAATCTCTACGACCGATAACAGAGACCCTATGAAATAGACCCCGTAGAAGGAGATCATTGAATTCAAATAGGCAATACTCTCCTCACATCCCTCTGACATTCACTGCACGCTGAGAGGAAAACCGGGCTCCAACCTGCTGCGGAGCGCATATCAACGTAGAATCTAGCACAAACTTACTTCACCACCTCCATAGGAGGCAAAGTTTGTAAAACTGATTTGTGGGTGTGGTGAGGGGTGTATTTATAGGCATTTTGAGGTTTGGGAAACTTTGCCCCTCCTGGTAGGAATGTATATCCCATACGTCACTAGCTCATGGACTCTTGCTAATTACATGAAAGAAAAACATAGCATTGGAAAGTTTAATTTTGACTTTACTGTCCCCTTAACAAAAATGAACTCCAGGTACTTTTTACTTTATAACTAACCAGTGGCTGCATAACCCAGCAACAAGGCTGCATGGCTTGGTGTATTCAGCATCTGATTGGCCCTAGGAGCTTTAACTAAATAACATTTGCATATGTTTATATAGCAAAAATACAACATGCTATATGTTTTCTTTTGGTTAAAACATCATTTTAAATTGGCAATGAAAGCGATTCATGAAATTTAACAAACATCACATCCCTGTTCCTTTACCTATAACTTTTTCTTCTTTAACAAGCCTGAGATAGATACAGAAAGAGAGATGGATAGAAATATTATGCTGTGGCTAATATACAGTTCTCATACCTCAGAGCTAATGGCTACATAGCAATTATCAATTGCAAAAAAAAAGCAATTATAAGTTAAAAAATAATTTGTGCATAACCTGACTTTAAGAACAACAACACAATCCTTAATGCACACGATCATTTTACAGTCATAAGTAACCCCCCCATATGCTAATCAGTAAATTTAGAATTTCACAGTGTCAATAAAACAGCTTACAATAACTGACACAGTATTTTATCAGCAAATTTGCACCCTTTCTTGAAAACCTTTGTAAGTATTTTGTTTTCATGTAAATAGATTACAGAAACCTTTTAAAGAAGCAGATACTTTACAAGACATATTTATCTCTCATTCTATTCACTGAACACCTCAGCAGATCACATGATCTCCTAAAACAGAACTGTTCTAAACATCCTTGGTTAGTGCAGTTAGGAGAGACACAAAAATGACTGTGCATTCAACAGCAGACAAAAATCACATCACACAAAACTGCAAACCTATTTCCTTGTGCGATTATCTTTATAGGCATTTTTTTTGGTTTTACATTTCTTGGCTTACAGTAATATTTGGATGTGTGTACCGTTTTTTTACGCTAAATCTAATTTCAAAAATAATTCAAAGGGAACTGTCTACAAATATTTTATAATAATTTCAGAGGGAAATATTTTCCCTATAGAAATATATTGAAGTGTTTAACCGTATGGGAGTGACTACTACATGGTCTGTCCGTTCTTCTCCATTACCAGAGAACACCAACGCCCTCCAGGCAAGTATCAATCCCTCTGCCAACTCCCAACACCGTCTTTACAAAGACACTTTTGACTCTCTCAGGCCAGCTCTTGATGCACCTATCAGACACAATTCACTAAGCTGTTTCTTATTTTACATTCTCACCAAATCTTACCTTATACTACAGAGCTTATTCACTAAACCATAGCGAGATTAGTGATCTTTAATGAATGAATTGCAAAGAGTAACACAGGAACTGGATAGATAATTTAATAAGCACTGTGCGTGAGACTGTGTGTGCGTGCACAGTATTTTTTTTACAGAGACTGCATGAGGGTGTATAAAGTAAATATGCCACTGAGATATGGCCATACCATCTATATACACAATGGCTTATCATAGACAACACTGGCTAATGTATATACAGGTGGAGCTATTGGAACACCCTAGAAATCCCTGAATACTAACAAAATGCATTTAAGCTTATATATCCATTCTAACCTTCCTTTTATCTATTATTGAATTGATGATGAACAAACTCAGATAGACCATGTTCATTAAGCAACTAAGACTATGGCATGTTAGCCGAAATGTGTCAGTTGCCTACTGCTTTGTTCTCATTCTGGTTGTCTGCTGTCATTTTTAAGGATCATCAATAAACTAAAGATTTTATAAAGATCGGTTCTCCTACTCTGTGTTTTATATTCATTTATACCCCTTACTCCTACAGTGGATAAATTAACCTGTACATTGCCTGAGTTGTCACAGAGCAATTATATCTCAGCCCTGGAATGATGAGGTGAATAATTAAACTAATTTTCTCCTTTGAACCATCAATCCATTCAAAAAGCCCCAAGGACTCATCCTCAGGATATAACTATTATGGCCAACAAAAAAGTCTTAAAGATTCATAAAAAATAAGGGATCAAAAATAAATAATCCCCACTCATTTCGCTATCAGCAGCCATCACTAGCCACTAAGCTAAAGGTGAAGCATTGGCACTCACTTGTGTATGGGGCCCTCAAACATTAAAGGGGCACTGAACCCCAAATTTTTCTTTCGTGATTCAGATAGAGCATGCAATTTTATGCAACTTTCTAATTTACTCCTATTATCAATTTTTCTTCGTTCTCTTGCTATCTTTATTTGAAAAATAAGGCATCTAAACGTTTTTAAAGGTTCAGCACTTTTTTATTGGTAGATGAATTTATCCACCAATCAGCAGGAACAACCCAGGTTGTTCACCAAAAATGGGCCGGCATCTAGACTTACATTTCAAATAAAGATACCAAGAGAATGAAGACATTTTGATAATAGGAGTAAATTAGAAAGTTGCTTAAAATTTCATGCTGTATCTGAATCATGAAAGAAAAAATTTGGGTCCAGTGTCCCTTTAAATAAAATCACTAAAAACCTATAGTTACCAACACAAAAGCAAAAAGAACTACAGGGTATTTTGGTTTTATGTTGATTGGCTACATGCTGGAAAAAAATGTTCAATAAAACCCAACAATTTACTTCAGCAGTATTTGAAATGTATCTCATCATTCTTCACTTCATTTTCAAATGTACTTTACTTCAAAATCGAGTTTATCTTGCTTTCAAGCAGAACCGTTAAACCATATAAATATATAAAATAGTGTATTTAGTTAATGTCACATAAAATAAATCTACACAATAAAACAAGTGGCACATGTAACCCCTCCCACTGTATTTAATACAATGACTATCCATCCATAAAATGTGGCACTTTGTGATTACTCATATTCTTCAGAACTAAACAGGCCCTATCAAACAGAATACTATGTGCATGAACCAAGATTGAAACACTCAGTACTTTGAACTTATAACAACAAATTCTTCTAAACAAATGTGCACTGATAGTGGTATAAGAAACAGATCACTGTCCAGGTATAGCAATGTATAACGTTCGCAGATTACACTGTATCAAGGAGAGAGTCATAAAAATATTTTATAAAAATACAAATCTCAATAATAAAAATGGTGCACAACCTCAGCTCCAATTAGAAACCCTATAAAAAAAGAAGACGTGTAAGACCCAGGACCTGGGACAGTCAAGTCCAAAATAAACTTTCATGATTCAATTAGGGCATGTAATTTTAAACAGATTTCCAATTTACTTTTATCACTAGTTTTGCTTTGTTCTATTGGTATTCCTAGTTGAAAGCTAAACCTAGGTAGGCTCATATGCTAATTTCTTTGACCTTGAAGACCACCTCTTATGTGAATGCATTTTGACAGTTTTTCACAACTAGGGGGTGTTAGTTAATGTATGTCATATAGATAACACTGAGCTCACACACATGAAGTACCCTTGGAGTAAGCACTGATTGGCTAAAATGTCTGTCAAAAGAACTGAAATAAGGGGGCAGTTTGCAGAGGCTTAGATACAAGGTAATCACAGAGGTAAAAAGTGTATTAATATAACAGTGTTGGTTATGCAAAACTGGGGAATGGGTAATAAAGGGATTATCTATCTTTTTAAACAACAAAAAAAATCTGGTGTTGACTGTTCCTTTAAGTGCAGTGCTAATTGCGGTGAGGGTATACTGAAGCATAATCCTGTTTGTATAACACAATAGTAATTGGATGTCGGATGTCACAAGAAATATCAGAGGGGTCTGGAACAATGTGAGCTTAGAGGACGCTCTTACAAGGGAGACCAGAGAAAAATTATTTTTGGCAACATGAGGTAAAGGAATGCGGTAAGCGTGTATGACCTAGTGTGCAGTGAGAGCTGTGGTCAAGGAACGCTGGATGGGTGTACTCTGCATCTCTCAATGGTATGGGTTAAAAGGACACTCAGGTTAAATTAAACTTTCATGATTCAGATACAGCATGTCATTTTAAACAACTTTCCAATTTACTTCCATTAAAACAAATGTGCACAGTCTTTTATACTGAAGTAAATAATTCAATTTTTCCCCTGCAGGGGGAAAGCCAAGCCACAAAACAACAAACAAAAACATTAAACCAATTTTAGCAATCAACATTTGCTGAAACTACACCTGTAGATGTTTTATTACTACCAGCTTTTTACAAACAGAAATATGCCTGCAAGTCAGGTGAAATGTTTAAAGTAAGTTTTTAATATTATTATTATTAGCCAAGTTGGCTTATTCCTGATCATAATATAGAATATTTCTTGAATATACAGTATATAAAAATGAAATGATATATATAGATATATATATATATAGATATATATAGATATATATATTTAAGTTCTAATAGGAAATTTTTGTGTCTCTTCCCCAAGAAATTCTGATTACAAATTATATATTACAAATTCAATTTTTTATGCAGTTTAAAAACAATAATAAAAAAATGATATAGTACTAATATACAATACTTATATTAATATATTCCTGATTCCTTCATAGCTTTAATGATTTTTTTTAATATATAAAAGTAGTATTAACACAGACTTGATGACGTTGTGCATATCCATTCTAAATTCCACCATGCCAAGGTTTCATAAAAAAAAATATTGGTTCTTAAAATAACAAAATAATGTCAGTTTATTATTGAAATAAATTTAGACCATTACATTTTCTATATGGAAAATCAATAGGGGGGTCTGAAAATAAATTATTAGGTTTTGAAGAAGTATTCATAGATTTTAATCCAAAATTTGAGGCTTTGTAAAAACAAACTTTAAAAAAAATATATATATAATAAATTCATTTTATATATTAGTTTAAGTTTACATATGAAAGATTAATCATCTTCATTTGAATTTTCTTGAGCAGCACTTTCTTGTCTGTCTTCCAATCGATCTGAAAAAGAGGAACAATAATGCTAAGAAGTCTGATGTGTGCAGTGGACGGTCAATAAATTAGTCTTTTTAAAAAACATAATTTATGCTTAACAGATAAATTGCTTTTCTTCCAGATAGGGAGAGTCCACGGCTTCACTCCTTACTGTTGGGAAATACAATACCTGACCACCAGGAGGAGGCAAAGACACCCCAGCCAAAGGTTTAAATATCCCTCTCACTTCCTCATTACCCCAGTCATTCTGTCGAGGGAACAAGGAAAAGTAGGAGAAACATTAGGGTATAAATGGTGCCAAGGGGCCCATAGACGAGAAAAAACGGGCGGGGACGTGGACTCTCCCTATCCGAAAGGAATTTATCTGGTAAGCATAAATTATGTTTTCCTTCCTAAGATAGGGAGAGTCCACGGCTTTATTCCTTACTGCTGCGAAAACTATACCCAAGCTCCAGAAGACACTGAATGAATAACGGGAGGTAACAAAAAGGAAGAGGCAGACCCTATTCTGAGGGCACCACAGCCTGCAAAATTTTTCTCCCAAAAGCTGCTTCCCCCAAAGCAAAAACATCAAATTTTTAAATTTTTTAAAAAGTATGTAAGGAGGACCAGATTCTTAAAGGCCCAAGAGGAAGCCACTGCTCTAGTAGAATGAGCCGTTATCTTCTCAGGAGGACGATGTCCTGCTGTCTCGTAAGCTAAGCGGATGACACTCCTTAATCAAAAAGATAGGGAAGTCGAAGTAGCCTTCTGCCCCTTACGCTTCCCCAAATAGATAACTACAAGGAGAAAGATTGGCTAAACTCCTTAGTAGCCTGAAGATAGAACAAGGCACGAACCACATCAAAATTGCGAAGTAAGCGTTCCTTTGATGAAGAAGGATTAGGACATAAAGAAGGAACCACAATCTCCTGATTGATGTTGCGATATGACACAACCTTAGGAAGAAAACCTAATGTAGTATGTAAAACTGCCTTATATCTGCATGAAAAATCAGATAAGGGGGCTCACATTGCAAAGCAGCAATCTCAATAAAAAGAGAACCTTCCAAGATAACAATTTAATGTCAACAGAATGCAGAGGCTCAAACTGAACCTGTTGCAAAAAAAGATTTAGGCTCCAAGGAGGAGCCCCAGATCTAAACACAAATCTGATCCTAATCAGAGCCTTAACAAAGGACTGCACGTGAAGAAGCTCAGCCAGTTTATTGTGAAATAAAACCTATAGGGACGAAATCTGTCCCCTCAGGGAACAAGCAGAAAGGCCCTTCTCCAGCCCATTCTGGAGAAAAGATAAGATCCTAGCAACCTTAACTCTGTGCCAGGTAAAAACACTCTTCACATCATAATAAGTAGGTCTTCCACATCTTGTGGTAGATACGCTGAGTAACTGGTTTACAAGCTTGAATAAGAGTATCAATGACACTCTCAGAGAAATCTTTCTTGGCTAAGACTAAACATTAAATCTCCACACAGTCAGCCTCAGAGAATCTAGATTTTGATTAACAAATGGACCTTGTATCAGCTGGTCTCTGCGACAAGGTAACTTCCACTGAGTAGATGAAGACATCCCAACTAGATCAGCGAACCACGTCCTTCACGGCCACGATGGAGCAATAAGGATTACTAATACCCGCTTCTGCTTGATGCGGCCACCACTCGAGGAAGAAGCAGTAATGGAGGAAAAATATATACGAGTTTGAACCTCCAGGGCACTGCTAGTGCATCTATTAGATCCACTTGGGGATCCCTCGACCTCGACCCATACCTGGGTAGCTTGGTATTGAGACAGAACGCCATGAGATCTATCTTTTGCATCCCCCACTTGCTGCATATCTCTGCAAACACCTCGGGATGGAGAGACCATTCCCCTGGATGGAAGGATTGCCTGCTGAGAAAATCCGCCTCCCAGTTGTCCACACCCGGAATGTGGATCGCTGACAGCGAACAGTTGTGGGCCTCCGCTCACTCCAGAATCTAAGATACTTCCTTCATTGCCAAGGAATTTCTTGTTCCCCCCTGATGGTTGATGTAAGCCACAGAGGTTATATTTTCTGATTGGAATCTGATAAACTTGGACAAACCCAGAAGTGGCTAAGCCCTCAAGGCCTTGAAGATTGCCTGTAGTTCCAAAATATTGATCGGAAGGGAGTTTACAACCCCTGTGCCTTCCTGGCACCCCAAACAGTTCCCCATCCGGATAGGCTTGCATCCGTAGTCACAATCTCTCAGGATGGTCTTAAGAAGCATGCCCCTCGGGACAGATGATTTGGACAGAGCCACCAAGAGAGCGATTCTATCGACCGGCTGTCTAATACAATCTGTTGAGACAGATCTGAATGATAGCCGTTCCACTGCCTCAGCATGCACAGTTGTAAAGGTCTGAGACGAAACCTGGCAAAAGGAATGTTGTCCATGCAGGACACCATGACACCAATCACCTCCATACACTGAGCCACAGAGGGACTCAAGGAGGTCCGGAGGGCAAGACATGTCGAAGTTAGCTTGCAACGTCTCTGGTCTAATAGAAATATCCTCATGGATATAGAGTCTATTATAGTACCAAGGAATTCCACCCTGGTACTTGGGATAAGAGAACTCTTTTCCAAATTTATCTTCCATCCATGTGATCAAAGAATTCTTCCGCAAGACGAAAGGATGGTGCTTGCACCAAATATCGTCCAATCATCGTACAAGTATGGGGCAACTGCAATACCCTGAGTTCTGGCAATGGCTACAAGAGCCCCCAGAACCTTCGTAAAGATTCTTGGAGCAGTAGCTAGGCCAAACGGAAGGGCAATGAACTGGAAGTGCTGGTCCAGGAATGCAAACATCAGGAACTAAAAGTGATCCCTGTGGATTGGAACATAAAGGTAAGCGTCCTTCAGATCTATAGTGGTCATAAACTGGCCTTCCTGAATTAAAGGAAGGATGGACCTCATCGTCTCCATCTTGAAGTAAGGGACACTGAGAAATTTGTTTAAGCACTTTAGGTCCAGAATCGGGCAGAAAGTTCCCTCTTTCTTTGGGACCACGAAAAGGTTTGAATAAAACCCCAAACCTCTTTCTTCGATAGGCACCGGGACAACAACTCCTAAGGAGGATAGATCCCGAACGCACCTTTGAAAGGCATCCCTCTTTTCTGGTCTGGTAGACAGATTCAAGAGAAGGAATCTGCCCCTTGGCGGATGAGATTTGAAGCCTATCTTGTATCCCTGAGATACCATCTCCAGGACCCACGGATCCTGTACGTCCTTTAACCAGTCTGCCCCCTACACGATCCGATCCTGGATCGGGGGTCGCACCCTTCATGCCGATTTATTTTCGGCGGGCTTCTTATTCTGCTTGGATTTATTCCAGGATTGAGCCGGCATCCAAGTACTCTTGGGTTGCTCGGGCTTGGAGGAGGATTATTGTCGTTGGGATTTGTCAGAACGAAAGGAACTAAAAACAGAATTTATGTTTACCTGATAAATTACTTTCTCCAACGGTGTGTCCGGTCCACGGCGTCATCCTTACTTGTGGGATATTCTCTTCCCCAACAGGAAATGGCAAAGAGCCCAGCAAAGCTGGTCACATGATCCCTCCTAGGCTCCGCCTACCCCAGTCATTCGACCGACGTTAAGGAGGAATATTTGCATAGGAGAAACCATATGGTACCGTGGTGACTGTAGTTAAAGAAAATAAATTATCAGACCTGATTAAAAAACCAGGGCGGGCCGTGGGCCCGACACACCGTTGGAGAAAGTAATTTATCAGGTAAACATAAATTCTGTTTTCTCCAACATCGGTGTGTCCGGTCCACGGCGTCATCCTTACTTGTGGGAACCAATACCAAAGCTTTAGGACACGGATGAAGGGAGGGAGCAAATCAGGTCACCTAAATGGAAGGCACCACGGCTTGCAAAACCTTTCTCCCAAAAATAGCCTCAGAAGAAGCAAAAGTATCAAACTTGTAAAATTTGGTAAAAGTGTGCAGTGAAGACCAAGTCGCTGCCCTACATATCTGATCAACAGAAGCCTCGTTCTTGAAGGCCCATGTGGAAGCCACAGCCCTAGTGGAATGAGCTGTGATTCTTTCGGGAGGCTGCCGTCCGGCAGTCTCGTAAGCCAATCTGATGATGCTTTTAATCCAAAAAGAGAGAGAGGTAGAAGTTGCTTTTTGACCTCTCCTTTTACCTGAATAAACAACAAACAAGGAAGATGTTTGTCTAAAATCCTTTGTAGCATCTAAATAGAATTTTAGAGCGCGAACAACATCCAAATTGTGCAACAAACGTTCCTTCTTTGAAACTGGTTTCGGACACAGAGAAGGTACGATAATCTCCTGGTTAATGTTTTTGTTAGAAACAACCTTTGGAAGAAAACCAGGTTTAGTACGTAAAACCACCTTATCTGCATGGAACACCAGATAAGGAGGAGAACACTGCAGAGCAGATAATTCTGAAACTCTTCTAGCAGAAGAAATTGCAACTAAAAACAAAACTTTCCAAGATAATAACTTAATATCAACGGAATGTAAGGGTTCAAACGGAACCCCCTGAAGAACTGAAAGAACTAAATTGAGACTCCAAGGAGGAGTCAAAGGTTTGTAAACAGGCTTGATTCTAACCAGAGCCTGAACAAAGGCTTGAACATCTGGCACAGCTGCCAGCTTTTTGTGAAGTAACACCGACAAGGCAGAAATCTGTCCCTTCAGGGAACTTGCAGATAATCCTTTTTCCAATCCTTCTTGAAGGAAGGATAGAATCCTAGGAATCTTAACCTTGTCCCAAGGGAATCCTTTAGATTCACACCAACAGATATATTTTTTCCAAATTTTGTGGTAAATCTTTCTAGTTACAGGCTTTCTGGCCTGAACAAGAGTATCGATAACAGAATCTGAGAATCCTCGCTTCGATAAAATCAAGCGTTCAATCTCCAAGCAGTCAGCTGGAGTGAAACCAGATTCGGATGTTCGAACGGACCCTGAACAAGAAGGTCTCGTCTCAAAGGTAGCTTCCAAGGTGGAGCCGATGACATATTCACCAGATCTGCATACCAAGTCCTGCGTGGCCACGCAGGAGCTATCAAGATCACCGACGCCCTCTCCTGATTGATCCTGGCTACCAGCCTGGGGATGAGAGGAAATGGCGGGAACACATAAGCTAGTTTGAAGGTCCAAGGTGCTACTAGTGCATCCACTAGAGCCGCCTTGGGATCCCTGGATCTGGCCCCGTAGCAAGGAACTTTGAAGTTCTGACGAGAGGCCATCAGATCCATGTCTGGAATGCCCCACAGGTGAGTGACTTGGGCAAAGATTTCCGGATGGAGTTCCCACTCCCCCGGATGCAATGTCTGACGACTCAGAAAATCCGCTTCCCAATTTTCCACTCCTGGGATGTGGATAGCAGACAGGTGGCAGGAGTGAGACTCCGCCCATAGAATAATTTTGGTCACTTCTTCCATCGCTAGGGAACTCCTTGTTCCCCCCTGATGGTTGATGTACGCAACAGTTGTCATGTTGTCTGATTGAAACCGTATGAACTTGGTCCTCGCTAGCTGAGGCCAAGCCTTGAGAGCATTGAATATCGCTCTCAGTTCCAGAATATTTATCGGTAGAAGAGATTCTTCCCGAGACCAAAGACCCTGAGCTTTCAGGGATCCCCAGACCGCGCCCCAGCCCATCAGACTGGCGTCGGTCGTGACAATGACCCACTCTGGTCTGCGGAATGTCATCCCTTGTGACAGGTTGTCCAGGGACAGCCACCAACGGAGTGAGTCTCTGGTCCTCTGATTTACTTGTATCTTCGGAGACAAGTCTGTATAGTCCCCATTCCACTGACTGAGCATGCACAGTTGTAATGGTCTTAGATGAATGCGCGCAAAAGGAACTATGTCCATTGCCGCTACCATCAACCCGATCACTTCCATGCACTGAGCTATGGAAGGAAGAGGAACGGAATGAAGTATCCGACAAGAGTCTAGAAGTTTTGTTTTTCTGACCTCTGTCAGAAAAATCCTCATTTCTAAGGAGTCTATAATTGTTCCCAAGAAGGGAACCCTTGTTGACGGGGATAGAGAACTCTTTTCCACGTTCACTTTCCAACCGTGAGATCTGAGAAAGGCCAGGACGATGTCCGTGTGAGCCTTTGCTTGAGGAAGGGACGACGCTTGAATCAGAATGTCGTCCAAGTAAGGTACTACCGCAATGCCCCTTGGTCGTAGCACAGCTAGAAGGGACCCTAGTACCTTTGTGAAAATCCTTGGAGCAGTGGCTAATCCGAAAGGAAGCGCCACGAACTGGTAATGTTTGTCCAGGAATGCGAACCTTAGGAACCGATGATGTTCCTTGTGGATAGGAATATGTAGATACGCATCCTTTAAATCCACCGTGGTCATGAATTGACCTTCCTGGATGGAAGGAAGAATAGTTCGAATGGTTTCCATCTTGAACGATGGAACCTTGAGAAACTTGTTTAAGATCTTGAGATCTAAGATTGGTCTGAACGTTCCCTCTTTTTTGGGAACTATGAACAGATTGGAGTAGAACCCCATCCCTTGTTCTCTTAATGGAACAGGATGAATCACTCCCATTTTTAACAGGTCTTCTACACAATGTAAGAACGCCTGTCTTTTTATGTGGTCTGAAGACAACTGAGACCTGTGGAACCTCCCCCTTGGGGGAAGTCCCTTGAATTCCAGAAGATAACCTTGGGAGACTATTTCTAGCGCCCAAGGATCCAGAACATCTCTTGCCCAAGCCTGAGCGAAGAGAGTCTGCCCCCCACCAGATCCGGTCCCGGATCGGGGGCCAACATTTCATGCTGTCTTGGTAGCAGTGGCAGGTTTCTTGGCCTGCTTTCCCTTGTTCCAGCCTTGCATTGGTCTCCAAGCTGGCTTGGCTTGAGAAGTATTACCCTCTTGCTTAGAGGACGTAGCACTTTGGGCTGGTCCGTTTTTACGAAAGGGACGAAAATTAGGTCTATTTTTTGCCTTGAAAGGCCGATCCTGAGGAAGGGCGTGGCCCTTACCCCCAGTGATATCAGAGATAATCTCTTTCAAGTCAGGGCCAAACAGCGTTTTCCCCTTGAAAGGAATGTTTAGTAGCTTGTTCTTGGAAGACGCATCAGCCGACCAAGATTTCAACCAAAGCGCTCTGCGCGCCACAATAGCAAACCCAGAATTCTTAGCCGCTAACCTAGCCAATTGCAAAGTGGCGTCTAGGGTGAAAGAATTAGCCAATTTGAGAGCATTGATTCTGTCCATAATCTCCTCATAAGGAGGAGAATCACTATCGAGCGACTTTATCAGCTCATCGAACCAGAAACATGCGGCTGTAGCGACAGGGACAATGCATGAAATTGGTTGTAGAAGGTAACCCTGCTGAACAAACATCTTTTTAAGCAAACCTTCTAATTTTTTATCCATAGGATCTTTGAAAGCACAACTATCCTCTATGGGTATAGTGGTGCGTTTGTTTAAAGTGGAAACCGCTCCCTCGACCTTGGGGACTGTCTGCCATAAGTCCTTTCTGGGGTCGACCATAGGAAACAATTTTTTAAATATGGGGGGAGGGACGAAAGGAATACCGGGCCTTTCCCATTCTTTATTAACAATGTCCGCCACCCGCTTGGGTATAGGAAAAGCTTCTGGGAGCCCCGGCACCTCTAGGAACTTGTCCATTTTACATAGTTTCTCTGGGATGACCAACTTTTCACAATCATCCAGAGTGGATAATACCTCCTTAAGCAGAATGCGGAGATGTTCCAACTTAAATTTAAATGCAATCACATCAGGTTCAGCCTGTTGAGAAATGTTCCCTGAATCAGTAATTTCTCCCTCAGACAAAACCTCCCTGGCCCCATCAGACTGGGTTAGGGGCCCTTCAGAGATATTAATATCAGCGTCGTCATGCTCTTCAGTATCTAAAACAGAGCAGCCACGCTTACGCTGACAAGGGTTCATTTTGGCTAAAATGTTTTTGACAGAATTATCCATTACAGCCGTTAATTGTTGCATAGTAAGGAGTATTGGCGCGCTAGATGTACTAGGGGCCTCCTGAGTGGGCAAGACTCGTGTAGACGAAGGAGGGAATGATGCAGTACCATGCTTACTCCCCTCACTTGAGGAATCATCTTGGGCATCATTGTCATTATCACATAAATCACATTTATTTAAATGAATAGGAATCCTGGCTTCCCCACATTCAGAACACAGTCTATCTGGTAGTTCAGACATGTTAAACAGGCATAAACTTGATAACAAAGTACAAAAACGTTTTAAAATAAAACCGTTACTGTCACTTTAAATTTTAAACTGAACACACTTTATTACTGCAATTGCGAAAAAACATGAAGGAATTGTTCAAAATTCACCAAATTTTCACCACAGTGTCTTAAAGCCTTAAAAGTATTGCACACCAAATTTGGAAGCTTTAACCCTTAAAATAACGGAACCGGAGCCGTTTTAAGCTTTAACCCCTTTACAGTCCCTGGTATCTGCTTTGCTGAGACCCAACCAAGCCCAAAGGGGAATACGATACCAAATGACGCCTTCAGAAAGTCTTTTCTAAGTATCAGAGCTCCTCTCACATGCGACTGCATGCCATGCCTCTCAAAAACAAGTGCGCCACACCGGCGCGAAAATGAGGCTCTGCTTAAGCTTTGGGAAAGCCCCTAAGGAATAAGGTGTCTAATACAGTGCCTGCCGATATTATTATATCAAAATACCCAGATAAAATGATTCCTCAAGGCTAAATATGTGTTAATAATGAATCGATTTAGCCCAGAAACAGTCTACAGTCTTAATAAGCCCTTGTGAAGCCCTTATTTATGATCGTAATAAACATGGCTTACCGGATCCCATAGGGAAAATGACAGCTTCCAGCATTACATCGTCTTGTTAGAATGTGTCATACCTCAAGCAGCAAGAGACTGCACACTGTTCCCCCAACTGAAGTTAATTGCTCTCAACAGTCCTGTGTGGAACAGCCATGGATTTTAGTTACGGTTGCTAAAATCATTTTCCTCATACAAACAGAAATCTTCATCTCTTTTCTGTTTCTGAGTAAATAGTACATACCAGCACTATTTCAAAATAACAAACTCTTGATTGAATAATAAAAACTACAGTTAAACACTAAAAAACTCTAAGCCATCTCCGTGGAGATGTTGCCTGTACAACGGCAAAGAGAATGACTGGGGTAGGCGGAGCCTAGGAGGGATCATGTGACCAGCTTTGCTGGGCTCTTTGCCATTTCCTGTTGGGGAAGAGAATATCCCACAAGTAAGGATGACGCCGTGGACCGGACACACCTATGTTGGAGAAATTAGAAGATTGTCGTCCCTTAGACTTGTTCTTCTTATCTTGCCGTAGGAAGTCACCCTTGCCTCTGGTAACTGTAGAAATAATGGAGTCCAGGCCTGGACCAAATAAAATATCTTTCCCTTGAAGACAAAAGGACTCTGGACTTAGTAGTCATATCCGCAGACCAAGACTTCAACCAGAGCGCCCGACAGGCTAGGACTGCAAAGCCAGAGTTTTGCATTTAGGCGAATATTTTGCATGTTCGCATCACAGATAAAAGAATTAGCAATTCTCAGAGCTGTAATTCTGTCTTGAATATCCTCGAGGGGAGACTCCACCTCAATGAGTTCCGACAAAGAGTCGCACCAGTAGGGAGCCGCTCCGGCAACTGCAGCCACCGGTTGAAACAAAAATCCTGTATGTTGAAACATCTTTCTCAGAAAGGTTTCCGTTTTCTTATCCATCGGCTCTCTGAACGAAGAACTATCCTCAAGAGGTATAGTAGAACGTTTACCAAGCGTAGAGATAGCACTATCCACCTTAGAAATGGAGCCGCATAAATCCAGTTGAGAGTGAGGGACCGGGAACAACTTTTTAAAAGTAGACAATGGGGGAAAAGGAAGAACCAATTCTTTTCTTTTTCTTTTTTTTTAAATTTTAGAATGAAAGGTACAATAATGTGCAAATGCTCACAGATCAACCAAATCAAACACTGAGTAGGACTCGCAGGTCCCTTGAATACATACAAAATCAATAGATAGGATACCTATGCCCCCAAGGTCAAGCTAGGTGTAAATTAAGTTCAATGCTCTAAAAGCCAGTATAAGGGACATAACTAGAGGCTCTTAGAACAAAAACTTTTGAACTTCAGGAGGAGAAGATTATATTCCAGCAATACATAATGTTATATCGATCTCTACGTATTCTATTAACATAGTCTAAAACAACTAAACATAGCAAAATGAAAGAGGAGATAGCATAGATTGGGAGATCACTAAGGGATCTTGAGACTGTACCTAACAAACGCAGTACCTAGCGCACCCCGTACCTAGCACATATAGTACCTGGCACACACAGTACCTAGCACACACAGTACCTAGCATATATAGTACCTAGCACACACAGTACCCAGCATATATAGTACCTAGCACACACAGTACCCAGCATATATAGTACCTAGCACACACAGTACCCAGCATATATAGTACCTAGCACACACAGTACCCAGCATATATAGTACCTAGCACACACTGTACCCAGCATATATAGTACCTAGCACACACTGTACACAGCACACACAATACATAGTGCAAACAGTACCTAGCACACATTGTACCTAGCACACAATACCTAGCACACTCAATACCTAGCACACTCAATACCTAGCACACTCAATACCTAGCACACTCAATACCTAGTACACACTGTATTTAGCACAAACAGTACCTAACACACACTGTACCTAGCATTACAGCTGAATATAGTTGTATACATTACTTTACTTTGACGCTAATATCATAAATATAAGTGTTCTAGCCATAAAAATCAACTTTGGTGTAAGCAGATATTATGGGAGAATCAAACTAGTAGATTTCTTATAATACCATTTACAGGCATTACTATCTAAAATATGGAAGGGATACCATAAACAAAATCTATGAAGTTGTGCTAAAGATGTACATATCGTATTTCAAAGGTTAATGACTGCTGGAGAAAATAAATGCACCCGTCTATTAATACTATGCGTAATGTAAATTCTTGAAGGAGGTGAAAACGTAGGTTAACACACACACATTATGAGATGATCTTATAGCCTTGAGCGGCCATTACAGTGGGAAAAAAAGGCATTCAAACAACAGTGGTCCTCATGAACAGTTCCCATATGTATAGTGGCATAGAGGTATGATGATGACATAATGTTGAGTATTTTTGTTTTAAATAACTCTATACAAAACATATAAAAAAGCTATGTTAAACCAGGGAACACCTTATGAAACTAATATGGCTATTATTTTGGGTTAACTGCATACTAACAACGCGTCCTTATGGTGTTGTTGCAAGATTAACAGAGTGAACAGTCCACATGGAAAGGGCAGTTGTACCTGCCAGTAAAAGTGACACCAGGAGAGTCGGTTGTAAGGATGATTGATCCAGAAAGTCGAGTCTCTGTTCCTCTCTATCCTGTAGTATTTTGTTCCTAGAGCAACACAAGAGCAAAGAACCTAATCTCCCAAGCACCAGGAGGTGAGAGGACTGAAGGCACAGCAACCACCATGTCCTCAGGAAGCGATGATGAGTGTGTTACAGCACCCGCGGTCAGTTCAGAAGCCGTGACAGGGAAAGGAAAATCCTCTGCAGTTATATCGGCTGAGAGCCCAGTTGCTGGAGGTTTCGTTTGTGTGAGTTTCCCCCGCTCTTCCACAAGAATTTTCACCTTTTGTTCTGCAGCTCCAGGGATTGAGGCGTCACAATAGTTACTGCTTTAGTTTGATAGGTGTTTCTCGCATCACTGTTAGGAGCACTCTCATCTCCGGCTATGACAGGTAAATGATCAGTGCCACCAAATCTGTCTAAGTATGTAGGCAAAAGGTCTCGTAATGCCTCAAGGATAAATGCGCTGATGTCCTCCATTTTATTTGAGTAAGGTGTGTTGATATTAGAGGCTTTTATGTATGCCACGAGTGCGGGGTCTGTTAAGCATGATACAATCCCCGTGTAGTGATTATGCAGCACTGTCTTATGCCCTGCCTTTTTTGATTGAGTCTGCCCTGTTAATTTACAGTCCAATGTTCATTGCTGGCTTTTAGGGCTAAGAGTCTCTGCCATGTATGATCCTGGTAGTTTAATGTAGGGATATTTATCAGGGTATCATTCCTATTATGTCACAATGCAGGACATGTATTATGCTGCCAGTGATCACAAAGTTGATGTGGAAGTGTAGCGTAGAGGCCGTGTAGCAGTTATAAGACTGGTAAGCTTGTGAGGGGTCTGTCAATCTGGTCGCATGGGTGCCGTTTGTGGGACCTAATCAGAGTTAACTGACCTTTTGCGTGATGTGTGCGCTGCTTTAAAGTGCATGCCAGCCGGTCCGATCACTGTTTCTCTTAAAGTAGTGCCTCAGAGTTCTTGTGAGCTGCTACCGGAGCGCCAGGCTGTTTCCTTTTGGCGCGAAGATCTTGCGAACAGATTTTATGTCCACCGGCCGTTGCAGAGGTAGCCGTTTTCACACCGGAGCCGTCAGTGGGGTCCAGGGTATTTTGCCTCCCATCATGATGGGGTTTAATGATCCTATATGGCTATTTTTGTTATGGTTGGGTGATGCGGGCCTAGGAGCTGTATTCTCACACGGGCATCTCTCCAAGCGGCCAGGCTCTGCCCCCCAGGAAGAACCAATTCTTTCCCATTAGTTCTTAATAATGTTTACCATCTTAACCGGCACAGGAAAAGTCAAAGGAACTTTCCTGTCTTTGTAAACTCTGTCTTATTTAGGTATCATAGGTACTTCAGGCAGCGCGGCCTTTGGAACCTCTAACGTAGACAGAAACCCCTTTAATAAAAAACGCAAGTGCTCAATTTTAAATCTAAAGGATGGTTCCTCTACAGCACAAGGCTTAGACCCTAAGGACTCTGACCCAGAAAGTTCCCCGTCTGAAAACTACAGAGGTTAACTCATCATTGGATAACTGGGACATAATAGCTAAATCCGAAAAATATTTAGATGACTCCGGGTCAGGAGAGCTATGTCTAACCTTTCTCTTGCGTTTGTTAGAGCGAGGTAATGCACTGAGGGCTGCAGACACCGCCGTTTGTAACTGCGCAGCAAAGTCCGCAGAAAGAAGGCCCCCTCCGGATGGAGGATTAAATGTGCTACGGGGAACTGCATGTGGAGTGGATAATGTAGCAAGCGTAGTAATCTCACAAGACGCCGAGTCCTGAGAGGTAGATGGCTCAGAGGGACTAAGAGCGTTAGCAGGCTTGTCTTCCTTCTTAGACTTTATCATGGTGTTAAGGCATGTGGAACATAATTGAGTGGGCGGGAAAACCACGGCCTCCTCACAATATAATCAAGTATGATTTAGTAAAGAAGGAGTACCTTCTAACATGTCAGAAATCCTACATAGCTCAGGTTATACCCACAGGACACAAATAAAAACTTTTTTTATTATTATTATAGAAAACTGCACCTTTATACTCTCAATGGTTGGGACACTCACCACCTCCTAGACCCAGACAGTTAACAGAGGAAACGCTCTCCTCAGGTTCAAGTCTCAGCCGGAATGGAGGAAATGAACATAGACCACACCCGGTCACATGGAGTGCAAGACAATACTTCCCTTGTTATTACAAGTACAGCAAGTAATAGGAGCTGTGCAACACCTTTAAAAACTAAAGTGAAACTTAAAAGTGAAACCTATTTGTTCCAGCCAAAAACACACAGTCTATCAGCCCAGGAAAAAATCATGCAAAGCAGCATGTAAATAATTAATACACTAATTAATTAACCCGAACTGTTCAATAAACCCCCTTCAGAGGATATTAACCCTGGATACTATCAAGGTATAAAGGAGCCACACTGTGACCCTGTTATAGCATTTTATGTGTAAAAATTTAAACAATCTTACATCCAGGACCCATGATGTGGAACAGAACACAGCCTCTCAAGCGTGACAGTCTTAAAGCAGCACTCCTGACATTGACTTGAATAAGAGAAAGCAGGCAGTGAAACTCGTCAACACTCATTTCTTAGGAGCTGTTAGGAGTAGTCTGGATGGTATTACAGAAAAAACTTTCCCTGCATATCCAGCCTCTAACTTTCATCAATACTCTCACTGAGAGGTTGACATGACTACTTAAAACTCTAGTCCTATCTCAAAGGGCAGATACCCATTTTCAGGACTCTCTGAATCTTCTGACACTTATCTGTCACCTCCTAACGTGACGAAAGGCAAAGAATGACTGGGGTAATGAGGAAGTGGGAGGGATATTTAAGTCTTTGGCTTGGGTGTCTTTGCCTCCTCCTGGTGGCCAGGTGTTGTATTTACCAATAGTAAGGAATGAAGCTGTGGACTCTCCCTATCTTAGGAAGGAAATTATTTATATTTGGGTTTAAAGCAGGCAAGCTATAAGGTCTTACCTCCTTATAATCATAAAATGGAGACGTTCATCTGAAGTCATCCAGATACATAACTCAGTGATTGTGGTACAGTGTATAGTGAATTGTAAAAAACATAATTTATGTAAGAACTTACCTGATAAATTCATTTCTTTCATATTAGCAAGAGTCCATGAGCTAGTGACGTATGGGATATACATTCCTACCAGGAGGGGCAAAGTTTCCCAAACCTCAAAATGCCTATAAATACACCCCTCACCACACCCACAAATCAGTTTAACGCATAGCCAAGAAGTGGGGTGATAAGACAAAAGTGCGAAAGCATAAAAAATAAGGAATTGGAATAATTGTGCTTTATACAAAAAAATCATAACCACCACAAAAAGGGTGGGCCCCATGGACTCTTGCTAATATGAAAGAAATGAATTTATCAGGTAAGTTCTTACATAAATTATGTTTTCTTTCATGTAATTAGCAAGAGTCCATGAGCTAGTGACGTATGGGATAATGAATACCCAAGATGTGGATCTGCCACGCAAGAGTCACTAGAGAGGGAGGGATAACATAAAGACAGCCAATTCCGCTGAAAATAATCCACACCCAAAATAAAGTTTAAATCTTATAATGAAAAAAAATGAAATTATAAGCAGAAGAATCAAACTGAAACAGCTGCCTGAAGAATTTTTCTGCCAAAAACTTCTTCAGAAGAAGAAAACACATCAAAATGGTAGAATTTAGTAAAAGTATGCAAAGAAGACCAAGTTGCTGCTTTGCAAATCTGATCAACCGAAGCCTCATTCCTAAACGCCCAGGAAGTAGAAACTGACCTAGTAGAATGAGCTGTAATCCTTTGAGGCAGAGTTTTACCCGACTCGACATAAGCATGATGAATTAAAGATTTCAACCAAGACGCCAAAGAAATGGCAGAAGCCTTCTGACCTTTCCTAGAACCGGAAAAGATAACAAATAGACTAGAAGTCTTTCGGAAATCCTTAGTAGCTTCAAAATAATATTTCAAAGCTCTAACAACATCCAAAGAATGCAATGATCTCTCCTTAGAATTCTTAGGATTAGGACACAATGAAGGAACCACAATTTCTCTACTAATGTTGTTAGAATTCACAACCTTAGGACAAAATGTAAAAGAAGTTCGCAACACCGCCTTATCCTGGTGAAAAATCAGAAAAGGAGACTCACAAGAAAGAGCAGATAATTCAGAAACTCTTCTAGCAGAAGAGATGGCCAAAAGAAACAAAACTTTCCAAGAAAGTAATTTAATGTCCAGTGAATGCATAGGTTCAAACGGAGGAGCTTGAAGAGCCCCCATAACCAAATTCAAACTCCAAGGAGGAGAAATAGACTTAATAACAGGTTTTATACGAACCAAAGCTTGTACAAAACAAAGAATATCAGGAAGATTAGCAATCTTTCTGTGAAAAAGAACAGAAAGAGCAGAGATTTGTCCTTTCAAGGAACTTTTAGACAAACCTTTATCCAAACCATCCTGAAGAAACTGTAAAATTCTCGGAATTCTAAAAGAATGCCAGGAAAAATGATGAGAAAGACACCAAGAAATGTAAATCTTCCAGACTCGATAATATATCTTCCTAGATACAGATTTACGAGCCTGTAACATAGTATTAATCACAGAGTCAGAGAAACCTCTTTGACTGAGAATCAAGCGTTCAATCTCCATACCTTCAAATTTAAGGATTTGAGATCCTGAAGGAAAAAAGGACCTTGCGACAGAAGGTCTGGTCTTAATGGAAGAGTCCACGGTTGGCAAGTGGCCATCCGGACAAGACCCGCATACCAAAACCTGTGAGGCCATGCTGGAGCCACCAGCAGAACAAACTAGCATTCCTTCAGAATCTTGGAAATTACTCTTGGAAGAAGAACTAGAGGCGGAAAGATATAGGCAGGATGATACTTCCAAGGAAGTGACAATGCATCCACTGCTTCCGCCTGAGGATCCCTGGATCTGGACAGATACCTGGGAAGCTTCTTGTTTAGATGAGAAGCCATCAGATCTATTTCTGGAAGTCCCCACATTTGAACAATCTGAAGAAATACCTCTGGGTGAAGAGACCATTCGCCCGGATGTAACGTTTGGCGACTGAGATAATCCGCTTCCCAATTGTCTATACCTGAGATATGAACCGCAGAAATTAGACAGGAGCTGGATTTCGCACATACCAGTATTCGAGATACTTCTTTCATAGCCAGAGGACTGTGAGTCCCTCCTTGATGATTGATATATGCCACAGTTGTGACATTGTCCGTCTGAAAACAAATGAACGACTCTCTCTTTAGAAGAGGCCATGACTGAAGAGCTCTGAAAATTGCACGGAGTTCCAAAATATTGATTGGTAATCTCACCTCCCGAGATTCCCAAACCCCTTGTGCTGTCAGAGACCCCCAAACAGCTCCCCAACCTGTCAGACTTGCATCTGTTGAAATCACAGTCCAGGTTGGAAGAACAAAAGAAGCCCCCTGAACTAAACAATGGTGGTCTGTCCACTACGTCAGAGAGTGTCGTACAATCGGTTTTAAAGATATTAATTGAGATATCTTTGTATAATCCCTGCACCACTGGTTCAGCATACAGAGCTGAAGAGGTCGCATGTGAAAACGAGCAAAGGGGACCGCGTCCAATGCAGCAGTCATAAGACCTAGAATTTCCATGCATAAGGCTACCGAAGGGAAAGATTGAGACTGAAGGTTTCGACAAGCTGAAACCAATTTCAGACGTCTCTTGTCCGTCAGAAACAGAGTCAAGGACACTGAATCTATCAGGAAACCTAAAAAGGTTACCCTTGTCTGAGGAATCAACGAGCTTTCTGGTAAATTGATCCTTCAACCATGTTCTAGAAGAAACAACACTCATAAAAGACTGGAAAGGTTCTTTCTAGTGAAAATGAGCAAAGGGAATTGAATCCAATGCTGTGGCCATAAGACCTAAAACTTCTATGCATAAATAGCAACTGAAGGAAATAATAGAGACTAAAGGTACCGACAGACGGAACCCAATAGAATTATCCCTTGTCTGATAGAGACAACGACAGTGACACAAACTATCTGGAAACCTAAAAAAGGTGACCCTTGTGTGAGGAATCAAGAGCTTTCGAAAAAAAGATCCTCTAACTATGTCCTGAAGAGCAAGTGAATCATATGAGATTCCGCATCCTCAGAAAATAATCTGAATGAAAACAGAAAAATGAAAATATGCATTTATTGTATCTAATGAAAACAAATAATGCTATAAAAGGACCATAAAAAGGCAAATAGTTTGAATAAAACTCCAAACCCAGTTCCTAAAAAAGGAACTGGAAGAAATACCCCAGAAGATTCCAGGTCTGAGCAGCGCTTGAACCCCATGGGCGCCCAGCCATGCTTCAACAGAACCCAAAATATATAGAACAGAGACACACATTAGAAAGTGTTAGCCTTACTGGAATAAAATCAAAGAAATTTGGACAAAATAGAACCAAATAATTTTCAAAGAAGTCTTAACCTGCCCCTTACCAGCCAAGCTGGAATACGGCACGTACATCGCAATATTAGGGAGCTGATTTCGAACCCCAATTATAAACATGTTACTTGGGAAAGAACTCAGGAATTTGTTCCTTAATAAGAACAACCAAACTAGTATAAGCTTAAAGTTTTAGTCTTAGAACTCAATCTTGAAGCCCAGAGTAACAGTTAAGAATTGAATCCAAATATAAAACAAATAATTGATTATCTTAGAACAAAAGTAATATGGATTTTTTTTTTTTTTTTTTTTAAAATCACAAAATTCTTCTAGCTAAAATAGCTAAAGACATAGATTAACCCTCATTTGCGAAAATATTCAATAAAATGAAGACACAAATGAAATTATTAGCATGATAGTCCAGTTTAAAGGACCAGTCAATACAGTGGACTTGCATCAATAAATGCAAAACAACAAGACAAATGCAACAGCACCTAGTCTAGTAAATGCTGTCCCTTAACAATGCTAAAATAAATCATAATCTGATACTTGCAATTGCAATATTCAAATAAATCAAAGGACCAAGAAAAGTACCTGAAACTAAATAATTTTCCATAAATAAGATACAACTATCTAAAGGAAAATAAATACTATTTTGCTATAGAAACAATAGCATAATTAGTAGAAGTAGAGATAGCCCCAATAAATTGGAGAACCCTTCAAATTGAATTTAACTGCTGGCAAAGAATATAGTTTAAAACCTTTGAAGAAGGAATAAAAGAAAATTCTCGGCCTATTCCATTCCCTAGAATGGGGAATTGGAAAGAAAACCTCTGAAAATACAGAAGAAAAAAATAGGCAGAAATAGTGTCAGCTAGTCTTAAAGAACTAGTTACCTTAATATTCAAAATAATCAACACATTTTCAACAAAGAACAAATGTACTTTAATAATAGAAAAATAATAAAAAAGTAGATTTGTTAGTGTAAATATCTGATGAAGAAAATTTCTGAAAGAGAAAAAACATCATCAGAGAAGGATAAATCAGTATGTTGTTGGTCATTTGAAACTTCAATAATTAAAAAGGAAGTGAAAAAGACCTAAAAATTTTATTAGAAGGCACAAAGTCAGACAAAGCCTTTAAAATAGAATCAGAAAAATATTTCTTATAAATCTTCTAAATATTTCTTGTACATAAGATGTAAGAATGGAAATATATAAAGGATAAACACTAATGGATACTGCATGTAAAAGTATATCATAATAACTTATTACAAACCATAGCTAAAGATAAACATTTATAACATTTAAAATAAATGAACTTAGCTTTGGTAGAACTGAAACTCAGTTAAGCGTTTTAACAGAAGTGGCTTCTGATTCAGGGACAATCTGAGACATCTTGCAATATGTAATAGAAAAAACAACATATAAAGCAAAAAAGATCAAATTCCTTAAATGACAGTTTCAGGAATGGGAAAAAAATGCCAATGAACAAGCTTCTAGCAACCAGAAGCAATAAATAATGAGACTTAAATATTGTGGAGACAACAATGACGCTCAAATTTTTTAGCGCCAAAAAAGCCACCCACACTATTTGGCGCCTAAATGCTTTTGGCGCCAAAAATGGCGCCACATCCGGTAACGCCAACATTTTTTGGCGCAAAAACGTCAAAAAAAAATTATGCAACTTCCGGCGACACGTATGACGCCGGAAATGACAAGAAAAATTTTGCGCCAAGAAAGTACGCGCCAAGAATGACGCAATAAAATGAAGCATTTTCAGCCCCTGGGAAAAAAGTCAAATTTTAAGGTAAGAAAAAATTGATTTATTCATATGCATTATCCCAAATATGAAACTGACTGTCTGAAATAAGGAACGTTGAACATCCTGAATCAAGGCAAATAAATGTTTAAACACATATATTTAGAACTTTATATAAAAGTGCCCAACCATAGCTTAGAGTGTCACAGAAAAACATAATTTATGCTTACCTGATAAATTTATTTCTCTTGTAGTGTATTCAGTCCACGGGTCATCCATTACTTATGGGATATATTCCCTTCCCAACAGGAAGTTGCAAGAGGATCACCCAAGCAGAGCTGCTATATAGCTCCTCCCCTCACATGTCATATCCAGCCATTCGACCGAAACAAGACAAAAAAGGAGAAACCATAGGGTGCAGTGGTGACTGGAGTTTTAATTAAAATTTAGATCTGCCTTAAAAAGACAGGGCGGGCCGTGGACTGAATACACTACAAGAGAAATAAATTTATCAGGTAAGCATAAATTATGTTTTCTCTTGTTAAGTGTATTCAGTCCAAGGGGGCAGCCATTACTTATGGGATACCAATACCAAAGCTAAAGTACACGGATGATGGGAGGGACAAGGCAGGAACTTTAAACGGAAGGAACCACTGCCTGTAGAACCTTTCTCCCAAAAACAGCCTCCGAAGAAGCAAAAGTGTCAAATTTGTAAAATTTTGAAAAGGTATGAAGTGAAGACCAAGTCGCAGCCTTGCAAATCTGTTCAACAGAGGCCTCATTCTTAAAGGCCCAGGTGGAAGCCACAGCTCTAGTGGAATTAGCTGTAATTCTTTCAGGAGGCTGCTGTCCAGCAGTCTCATAGGCTAAACGTATTATGCTACGAAACCAAAAGGAGAGAGAGGTAGCCGAAGCTTTTTGACCTCTCCTCTGACCAGAATAAACGACAAACAGGGAAGACGTTTGACGAAAAGCTTTAGTTGCCTGTAAATAGAACTTCAGGGCACGGACTACGTCCAGATTATGCAAAAGTCGTTCCTTCTTTGAAGAAGGGTTAGGACATAATGATGGAACAACAATCTCTTGATTGATATTCCTGTTAGAAACTACCTTAGGTAAGAACCCAGGTTTAGTACGCAGAACTACCTTGTCTGAATGAAAAATCAGATAAGGAGAATCACAATGTAAGGCAGATAACTCAGAGACTCTTCGAGCCGAGGAAATAGCCATCAGAAACAGAACTTTCCAAGATAACAGCTTGATATCAATGGAATGAAGGGGTTCAAATGGGACACCTTGAAGAACTTTAAGAACTAGGTTTAAGCTCCACGGCAGAGCAACAGTCTTAAACACAGGCTTAATCCTAGCCAAAGCCTGACAAAAAGCCTGAACGTCTGGAACTTCTGCCAGACGTTTGTGTAAAAGAATAGACAGAGCAGAAATCTGTCCCTTTAACGAACTAGCAGATAAGCCCTTTTCTAAACCCTCTTGTAGAAAAGACAATATCCTAGGAATCCTAACCTTACTCCATGAGTAACTCTTGGATTCGCACCAATATAAATATTTACGCCATATCTTATGGTAAATATTTCTGGTAACAGGTTTCCGAGCCTGTATTAAGGTATCAATAACCGACTCCGAGAAGCCACGCTTTTATAGGATCAAGCGTTCAATCTCCATGCAGTCAGCCTCAGAGAAATTAGATTTGGATGGTTGAAAGGACCCTGAATTAGAAGGTCCTGCCTCAGAGGCAGAGACCATGGTGGACAGGACGACATGTCCACTAGGTCTGCATACCAGGTCCTGCGTGGCCACGCAGGCGCTATCAAGATCATCGATGCTCTCTCCTGTTTGATCTTGGCAATCAGTCGAGGTAGCAGCGGAAATGGTGGAAACACATAAGCCATGTTGAAAACCCAGGGGGCTGCTAGAGCATCTATCAGCACCGCTCCCGGGTCCCTGGACCTGGATCCGTAACAAGGAAGCTTGGCGTTCTGGCGAGACGCCATGAGATCCAGTTCTGGTTTGCCCCAACGATGAATCAGTTGAGCAAAGAGCTCCGGATGAAGTTCCCACTCCCCCGGATGAAAAGTCTGGCGACTTAGAAAGTCCGCCTCCCAGTTCTCCACGCCTGGGATGTAAATCGCTGACAGGTGGCAAGAGTGAGACTCTGACCAGCGAATGATCTTGGAGACTTCTAACATTGCTAGGGAACTCCTGGTTCCCCCTTGATGGTTTGGATCATGTAGGAAGAAGCAGGAAGACTGTGACTGCATTTTTACTGCGCAAAAAAGCGCTAAAATAGGCCCCTCCCACTCATATTACAACAGTGGGAAGCCTCAGTTAACTGTTTCTATCAGAAATATACGACAGCCATGTGGAAAAATTCATGCCCCAATAAGTTTTATCACCAATGTACCTCACAAAAAACGATTAACATGCCAGTAAACGTTTTAAAACATCCATTTTAAAGGTTATGTATTGTTATTGATAAGCCTGCTACCAGTCGCTTCTACTGCAGTTAAGGCTCATACATTACTTCAGTATTAACAGCATTTTCTTAGTCAAATTCCATTCCTCAGAAAATTACTTTACTGCACATACATTCATCAGCCTGATACCAGTCGCTATCACTGCATTTAAGGCTGTACTTACATTACATCGGTATCAGCAGTATTTTCTTAGTCAATTCCATTCCTTAGAAAAATAATTTACTGCACATACCTTATTTGCAGGAAACCCTGCATGCTATTCCCCTTCTGAAGTTACCCCACTCCTCAGAATGTGCGAGAACAGCCAGTGGATCTTAGTTACTTCTGCTAAGATCATAGAAAACGCAGGCAGATTCTTCTTCTAAATACTGCCTGAGAGAAAAACAGCACACTCCGGTGCCATTTAAAAATAACAAACTTTTGATTGAAGAAATAATTAAATAAAAAACTCCACACTCCTCTCACGACCTTCCTTCTATGTTGAGGGTTGCAAGAGAATGACTGGATATGACATGTGAGGGGAGGAGCTATATAGCAGCTCTGCTTGGGTGATCCTCTTGCAACTTCCTGTTGGGAAGGGAATATATCCCATAAGTAATGGATGACCCGTGGACTGAATACACTTAACAAGAGAAATAAGACTTACTTACCCCAGGACACTCATCTACATGTAGTAGAAAGCCAAACCATCACTGAAACGAGAATCAGTAGAGGTAATGGTATATATAAGAGTATATCGTCGATCTGAAAAGGGAGGTAAGAGATGAATCTCTACGACCGATAACAGAGAACCTATGAAATAGACCCCGTAGAAGGAGATCATTGAATTCAAATAGGCAAATACTCTCTTCACATCCCTCTGACATTCACTGCACGCTGAGAGGAAAACCGGGCTCCAACCTGCTGCAGAGCGCATATCAACGTAGAATCTAGCACAAACTTACTTCACCACCTCCACAGGAGGAAAAGTTTGTAAAAACTGATTTGTGGGTGTGGTGAGGGGTGTATTTATAGGCATTTTGAGGTTTGGGAAACTTTGCCCCTCCTGGTAGGAATGTATATCCCATACGTCACTAGCTCATGGACTCTTGCTAATTACATGAAAGAAAAGTGTTCAACATCTTAGTCAAAGACTTATATTTAGCATTTTCTTACCTGCTCTGATATGGTTAAGTGAAGCAAGCATCCGTAACATGAAGGACGCTGGAACTGTAATTGTATTTCTGGTCTCTTCTAGCATTAATTCATTACGTGATATTACCTGTTGGGTTATGAAAGACAAAATAAATGAATAAAGAATTAAACAAAAAGGACAATTCTTACTCTCCAAAATGCAGGCGTACACGTACAATGCAGTGCAATCTTACTTTAAATGCAACTACCAGGGGCCTGCTGGTAATATTAATCAACTTTACATAGGCTAGCACTTTATGGATGTTTGCAAAGTGCTCACTTTATTGCTACAGTGAAGACACAGGGCTATCTCTCCTTCCTGAGACAAAGAGAAATACTTCTGAAACATCTTTGTAGCAATAAAGTGAACACCGCAAAAATCCAGAGCGAATGCTAGCCTATGTAATGTTAATATATAATTGTCTCACACTCCCTAGAGAAGCCAAAAAGCAAATGTTATAACCTAGGTCATCGAAATACAGCAAAACAAAAAATAACAAACACAATATATGCGTGCGTATATTATTGAACTTATGGTCCTTAATAGGTTGTCCCAGATTCCAAGTTCAATAATATATGCACTGTCGTGAATGAGTTTGGACTTGGCATGCATGGAGGCTCGTCCCCTATAAAAAGTAATTCACAAACGCACAATCTTGTTTAAGGATTTCTTAGAAAGATACTAAGGAGCAAGGAAGCAGGGCTGAAATTTACAGTTTCACTGGTTAAAAGAAATGAAAATTCTGTAAAAAAAATAAATAAATTGATTTGCATAGAAACTTGTTTCCGCCATGTACAATCTGCCATATACTAAATATATGGCGCCGGCCTTTAACAAAGACTATAAATAAATATAGTTTAAAGAATCATTGTGAAAGTTGTCAAATGCCCAGATACTGATAGAAAAGCAGTGCACAGTCTGGCCATCCAGATAATCATGAAAGATGCATTTAGATGGGTTTGCAGTGGTGCACATGGAAACAGAATGCAAAAGATAACCCTAAAAGCTGAGATTATACCGTCTCCTATAAAAACCCAATTTTCATAACGCGTGTACTGTTTGTGACAATCATGATAGTGCGAGTGAGAGATACAATCAGATAGATGTTGTTACCCTGAAGTGCTGATAGAAGTATGTCCATCCTACCAAGATACATATGGAATTCATACAGACAGTATTGAGGGTGTCTTGTGATATCAATAGGTGAATGTCACACATGTAAATTAGTTTTTTCCTTGCAGAGTGAACAAAGGGGTTACATGAATAGAGCTTTGCTGTAACCTTAAGAGGTGTGAATACGTTATTGTATGTGTCAGTTTCTGAAGACCTCCCAGTTTCTATTTTGTGAACCAGCAGTTAACATTTGATAAGTCGTTTTTGGGAGTTTTTCTATTGAAAACTCGTTCATGGCGGCAGGTTTTTAATAAACAATAGAATATAGCACTGTGATCACATGAGAAACCCGGCTCCAAATTTAGCTGGCCCCCCCAATTTTTTTTTTCAAGAGCCGATAGATTGTGATCGACCCCTATGGGTTTAACTATGCATGTAACCGCTTTACAGGAGTTAAAGTCAGCCCCAGAGCAGCAATGCACTATTGGGCAAATGAAGAGACACAAATTTGCATGTAACAGCCAATAACTAGCTAGTTCCCAGTAGTGCATTGTGGCCCCAGAGTCTATCTAGGTATGCTTTCAACAAAGAATATAAACAGATCCAAGTACATTTGATAATAGAAGAAGATTGAAAACTCTCTTAAAGGGACATTAAACACTTTGAGATGGTAATATAAAATGATAAATTGTATATATAAAACAACTCTGCAATATACTTTCATTATTTATTTGGTCCTCTTTGCCTTTAATTCCATTCTGAAATTGTGAGCTTTTCAGTTCCTGTTAGAAATGGAAGTGCAGAACAATGTTAAATCCAGCACAACCATTGGCTGCACACTCTAATGACATATTTGTAACTGTCCCTAATTGGCCACAGCAGAGAAGGTAACACAAGTTACAACATGGCAGCTCCTAGTGTTTTATAGACACTAAAACTTTACTCTTATTTTGTCACTTTTTAAACAACTAATGAAACTTTAAAAAATATATCTACATGTTAGTCATGAACTAATCTTTTCTTTGAATGCATCATTCTATCTAGCATTTAGTGTTTAATGTCCCTTTAAAGGACAATTAAATACAGTAGAATTGCCTAATCAACAAATGCACAATAACAAGACAATGCAATAGCAATTACAATAAGCAGTAGATTTTATTCTGACAAATTTCAAAATATGCTTACATTTCCTACTGCCTGTATCATGTGACGGCCATCAGCCAATCATAAAATGCATTTATGTATACACTGTGAACTTGTGCACATGCTCAGTAGGAGCTGGTGTCTCAGAAAGTGTAAATATTAAGAGACATTTTGTTATTGGAAGTAAATTGTAAAGTTGTTAAACATTCATGGTTCATATAGAGCATGCAGTTTTACATTTTGGGGCCTATCTATCAAGCTTCGTACGGAGCTTGACGCCCAGAGTTTCTGGCGAGCCTACAGGCTCACCAGAAACAGCAGTTATGAAGCAGTGGTCTAAAGACCGCTGCTCCATAACCCTGTCCGCCTGCTCTGAGCAGGCGGACAGGAATCGCCGGAATTCAACCCGATCGAGTACGATCGGGTTGATTGACACCTCCCTGCTGGCGACCGATTGGCCGCGAGTCTGCAGGGGGCGGCATTGCACCAGCAGCTCTTGTGAGCTGCTGGTGCAATGCTGAATACGGAGAGCATATTGCTCTCTGCATTCAGCGATGTCTGTCAGACCTGATCCGCAATGTCGGATCAGGTCCGATAGACATATGATAAATAGGCCTCTTTGACTTTATTGGTCCGTTAAATTGCCTCCTCTACTTGAACCAGTACATTTTATTTTTGACTTGTGTCCCTTTAACATAAAACGGTCTTAAAAAGGTAAATATTGTAATTACTTTATAGGGGAATGTTTTCAATCTAAACAAGAAAGCCTACAAATAATTATACTTATGTCCCATTACATACAAAGTAGTGATACACAACCCCAATACCTTATAGCATTTTATGGATTTCAAGGCATGCTTCAAGTCTTACCTCTTCAGCAAGCTTCCAGTTAAAGGACTTTGCCTGTTCAAGTGGAGACCATATCTTGATATTGTAATCTATTCCAGATGATGCTAAAACTAAAATAAACTCCTATTAGAAAAAGCATTAAAGGGACATGAAACACAAAAATGATTCAGATAGAAGATACATTTTTAGACAATTTTTCAATTTATTTATATGATCAATTTTGCTTCAATTCCTTGGTATCATTTATTGAAGGAACAGCAATACACTACTGGGAGCTAGCGGAACACATCGGTAAGTCAATTACAAGAGGCATAAATGTACAGCCACCAATCAGCAGCTAGTTTTCAGCTCCTGAGCCTACATAGGTATGCTTTTCAACAAAGAGACCAAGAGAACAAAGCAAGTTAGCTAAAATGAGTAAATTGGAAAGTTGTTTAAAATTGCAGGTTCTATCGGAAACATGGAAGAAAAATTTGGGTTGTATGTCCCTTTACTTTTAGTCAAAGTATTAAACAAAAATAAATCTGAAACAGAGTTGTTAGTATCAATGGTATACATCTAGTAAGCAAGACAGGTGGATGCTCATTAGCACAGTTCACTAAGCTTTAAAGGGACAGTCTAGGCCAAAATAAACTTTCATGATCCAGATAGAGCATGTAATTTTAAACAATTTTCCAATTTACTTTTATCACCAATTTTGCTTTGTTCTCTAGGTATTCTTAGTTGAAAGCTTAACCTAGGAGGTTCATATGCTAATTTCTTAGACCTTGAAGCCCACCTCTTTCAGATTGCATTTTAACAGTTTTTCACCACTAGAGGGTGTTAGTTCACGTATTTCATATAGATAACACTGTGCTCGTGAAGTTATCTGGGAGCCATCACTGATTGGTCTGCAAGTCTGTCAAAAGAACTGAAAAAAGGGGCAGTTTTGAGAGGCTTAGATACAAGGTAATCACAGAGGTTAAAAGTATATTATTATAACTGTGTTGGTTATGCAAAACTGGGGACTGGGTAATAAAGGGATTATCTATCCTTTAAAACAATAAAAATTCTGGTGTAGACTGTCCCTTTAAGTCAGTGTTTCTCAACTCCAGTCCTCGAGTACCCCTAACAGGCCAGATTTATTAACTAGAGAACAGGTGAGATAATCAACTGATGGGTGAGAGCAGGTAAGTTACCATGGTTACTGATCAGCTGATTTCACCTGTGCTTTAGTTAAAGGGACAGTCTAGTCTAAAACAAACTTTGATTATTCAGATAGGGCATGCCATTCTAAACAATTTTCAAATTTACACCTATTACCAATTCTGCTTTGTTCTCTTGGTATTCTTAGTTGAAAGCTAAACCTAGGAGGTTCATATGCTAATATCTAAGCCCTTGAAGGCCATCTCTCATCTCAGGGCATTTTGACAGTTTTTCACCACTATAGGGTGTTAGTTCATGTGTTTCATATAGATAACACTGTGCTCATGGAGTTCCTAGGAGCCAGCACTGATTGGCTGAAATGCAAGTCTGTAAAAAGAACTGAAATAATGGGACAGTCTGCAGAGGCTTAGATACAGGATAATCACAGAGATAAAAAGCGTATTAATATAACTGTGTTGGTTATGCAAAACTAGGGAATGGGTAATAATTTAAATTATGCTTACTTGATAATTTTCTTTTCTTCAGATGGAAAGAGTCCACAGGACAACAAGGAACAGTAGAAGAAATATCAGGGTAATAAGTGGCCAGAAGAACAAAAATAACAGACACCCCACAGAAAAAATACGGGCGGGGAGCTGTGGACTCTTTCCATCTGAAGAAAAGAAAATTATCAGGTAAGCATAATTTAAGTTTTTCTTCATAAATGGAAAGAGTCCACAGCTGCATACATTACTTTTGGGAAAACAAGACCCAAGCTATAGAGGACACTGAATGCAAAATCAGGAGGGTACAAGAGGCGGCCCATTCTGAGGGCACCAGGCCTGAAAACCCCTACCCAACAAAATCCTGCTTCGTCCAAAGCCGAGAACAACTTTGAAAAAAAAAAAAAGGAAAAAGCCCAAGGACACTGACCTGCAGATAGTCCACAAGCCTTGCTAGAGACAGCAGGAACTAGATTCGACTGAGTCAACAGCCTCCAAGAGACACCGTCGCCCAGCAGTCGGTCTCCAAACAACACACCCCTTACTAAAGAAAGGGAGCAAACTACCGTATTCTTCCACAAAGAAGAAAGAGATGGATAAAACATGATTGTACTTGTAAAGTGCAGCTAATCCCCCTTCAGGGACTCATTTTATCAACCTCGAAAGGAGGAAAGGTTGAGTAGACCTCGCCGGGGATCGAACTTGCAACCCTCGGTTTGCTACAGTGCATTAGTATGCTGAGCTAGCTGAGCATAAGGAACTCCATAAAAAAACCCCTAAAAAGGGCATAAACACAGAGCAAAAATACCCTAAAACGAGTCAGGCTAAAAGAGACCCAACTAGTCTCCTAGAAACAAGGGGAGGCAGCACCCAGACCCCAGAAATACAGAAACCATGAGATAAGGCTGGGAGTCTGAAACAGAGAGAGGATCTTCCCCTAACACAGTGCAACCGCACTCTAGAAAGCAACTGAAGACGAAGGTCCCCAAGTCACAAAAAGGTAGCTCAGAATACCGAAATATTCAGAAACGAACCTCCTGCAGCAAGCTCAGATAGGTCTGACGAAGAACACCTGAAGCAAAAACACTGCACACTGCAGTCATCTAAAAATGACTCTGACACTGAAATACTTGCAGGGCAAGTAGAAAGCAGCTGAAGATAGGATCCTTCAGATTGCCAAGTATCCACTAACCAGCGGATAACGTTGCAGGCTATCTAAGAGCAGCCAGTCCTTCCCACACATCTTGAACGTGGAGAAAGGAGAAACCTCAAAGAGGTTTACCGTACCTTGAATGCTCCGAGGACGAAAAAGCAGAGCAACAGATCTCAGATCCTGCTCCAACACCAGACCAGCCCAAGCAACAGACATGTCTGATAGACAGGGGGGGCAGAAAGACCCCAACCACAAGCCCCCAGGGAATGGAAAGACAAAGGGGGGACTCACCCACCCCAACAGAGCTCGGGTGCCAACCCAATTCGCTCCTCCAAAATAAGGCACTCCCAAGGAGAACCCCCTAGGACTTGGAACAGAAAAAAAGTGCAATAGATCCGTAGAAAGACCGGTCACAACTCTCTTAGACAGTCTCTACGTAGAGAGATCAATTTCCAACAGGTGGAACAGAGCCCACAGAGCAGCAGGTGCTGCCCCTTACAGAGATAAGCCACCTGATCCAACCTCCTACACATAGGGCAAAACAATGACCCTCCAGAGAGAGGAAACCCCAGCTCATAAGGAAGACAAACTATCCCCTCAAAAGGGAAGGGCACAGATAAGAACAGCGTACATGTCCAACTAGACGTAAAGCCATAGTATGATCAAAACACGGACCAAATAAATTCATCCAGACACCACTGTTGACCCAACAGAGAAAAAACTCCCCATGAAGAGGAGCACACTCCGTCCGAAGGACAAGTCAGGCCTTAAAGTTTATAATCAGTACCCAAAGGTGGATGTGAACTCTGGCCTTCCTGCTTGCAAGCCCAATGAGCTAGCCCCTATGTCGCAACATAGGGTCACTGAAAAAACTGGGACAACCCAAAACCAGTCCACAGGATCATAAGTCTCCAGACATCCAAGAAGGATCCAAGAAAAGAACCCTGGACCCAGAATCGTCCAAGAACGAACGACACCCCCAGGGAACACAAGATACCCCATCTGAAGCAATCAGACCTAACAGGGGATGATAACCGGGGAACCCGGAGAACGGGTTAAGGGACTCACTCGTAATTCCCAGCCCAAAGGGAAGAGAACACCCTTGGCCGGAGGTCAACAACCCCCAACAAGGTGCTAGACCGTGACAAAGTCACGCAATTTCTCTAAAGCCCAAAGGCCCCAAGGGCAGCATAAAGGGAAATGAGAATGAGAACAGAGTAACCCGAAAGAGAGTAGAAAAGAAAGGCTAGTCTCCATAATCCTTTCAGATTAACATTCCAGAGGACTACACCCAAGGGAGAAGAATGCAAAGCATCCCAAACACAGGCAGAAAAACATCCCCTAAGCAAAAAGCTTGGAAAAATAGACAACACCTCCTATCGCCCCTGATATGGAGACGACTAACTCCCGAAGGAAGAGAGAGCCCCACGGCCTTCACTTCCTAATTAAGTGGCCAAAGTCGCCAGAAAAACCACACAAAGTCCAGAAAGTCTCGACCCAAAGGAAGAGAGCCTCTAAAACAGAACAAGTCCTAAAAGGACACTTCCAAAGAGACCATGAAAGGCAAAACTGTAAGAACGGCGGTATGAAGGACCTAAATCCTCCAAGCCTCCAATCCACAACGGGAAGGAACACTCTAGTTCCCAGAAAAAATCGGAAAAGACTGTGCATGTCGCCGCAGACCTTAACGGAGTCCTGGACCACTAGATTGAAAGGCGAAAGAGGACTGAACCAATCCCCCCTTCCCCTAAGCAACCACGGACCATCAAGTCCTCTCAGGAAGCTAGTTGAAGTTTGTAAAATAACAAGTAAAAAACACAAATCATATTGTGATCACTAGGCGCCCTCACCGGACCAGCCGGACATAAAAAGGGGCCACGTGTCTGAACTAGACCTCAGAGACAGAAGGATTTGTACCCAGTCAGGTGCAGCCTGAAACCAAGGGCCCCAAGATGGAGGGATAACGAACAGTCAGTCAAACAGAACATAAGACTAGTACGTCCTCAATATAAACAGTGCTACCACAAAATCGTGAGTATCAATTACAGAGAAGAAGGCTCCCGAAGGAAACATCACACAACAACATGAGCTTTAGACCAAAATCATCCTCACCGGATTAAAATAAAAGATAAGGCAACACGTAGGTTATCGCCCAGGAAGAACGGACAGACCCGCAGGACCAGCCCAACAGGGGTCCGAGACTTCCAAGCTCAGAACTGGAAAAGGATATACAAATAACAAAGACTATAAGAAGATAGCTTCATCCCCTTATGTCTGTGTAAGCAAGCCAGTCGAAGATTAAGACTGAGAATCCCCGGACCCATTAAGAGTGGGATCCTCCAGCAACGGCAAAACGCCCTCCAGGACAAAAGAGAACACCGGCCCCGAAGGTTGAACCCCTGAGGCCTCAGGGCCAGTAGGGCTGAACTGGACCAGGCGATCCCACACCTGACGAGCTCCGGTTAATGGAACATGGACAATATCGTAAGCACACTCCCGGGAGATGCAGATGCGCCAGCGCCAAAGATATGCCATCCGGAACCGTGTCGTAACCTCCGGTGGGAACAGGCCACACTCCATAGAAGGATAAGTAGCGTTTCGGTTACCTGCATGTGTAGTAAGAGTTGGTGGTAGGGAACTCGCCTAGTGGGAAATAAAATCCCCAGAGGCGGATGGTTTAGTGGGCACCTGATTCCCCGATCCCGAGGAACAGAGCACTCTAAAACGGCATTCGGAACATAACTGATGGGCATGTATCACCCGGGCCAGGATATTGAATAAAACATGGACCAATAAGAAAAATCTAAATGGCACCTTACACCCCCAATGGCTGGGGCACTCACCACCTCCAGGGAACCAGACATCAGCGGACCAGGATTTCTCCATCGCCACACGGTCAGGAATGCGGAAATGGAGAGCCAAAATGTGGCCACGCCCGGTCGCAAGGTAAATCGTGCAGTCCATGCAAAAGCACGCCCGACCGTAAAGGCCGCTTCACTAGACATAGGCCGTTTTGTTCCAAAATAGCCATGAGCCGAAGCAACACTACACAGTAGCAGACAGAATCACATAACAAACCTGATTATAAACCCCCTGTTCAAAACCCCCCCTCAGGAGATATTAACCCTTGATTCTGAGACCCTATGTTAAAGTTATCCCCGAAAGGTTGTAGCTCCTCTCGGAAAAACTGTTGAAATTACAATACATCCATGATGAAAGTAAAATGAAACGATCTTACCGGAATCTATGCCTTGGAACAGGAACACGGCCCTTCAAGTGCAACAGATGGTAGCATCACTTGTGCCATGGACTTGAGAGAAAAAAGCAGGAAGCGAAACTCGTCAACGCTGATTGCTTGTGGAGCTGTTAATATGAGTCGGGATGGTTTCACAGAAAGACTCTCCCTGCATCTCCGGACTCTAACTTTTATCCATGCTCTCACTGAGAGGCTGACAGGACTACTTAAAACTCCAGTCCAATGCCGAAGAGTACTACCCTCCATAAGAGGCTATCGAAAACTTCTGACACATCAACTTTCTCCTGTTTGACAGCTACCAGAAAACTTCCTCCAGCTGTCTTTGTTGATACAGGATGCAGAACTCCTGCTATATGCTTGGTCACGTGGGACATGGTCTTCAGATATCAGCTGAGATCTTCTCTCATAATAAACTTTTCTTCTCTCGCTCGTCTCTCAACCACGCTTGAATCCCCGCCTCCCTGCGGCTTCCACTGGCTGTGGCACCACGCGGCTCACACCCACTACAGAGAGCCAGTAGCAGGAGGAGAGATGGCCTGAGGTAAGAGGAGGTTTGCAGAAAAGATTAAAGAAAACAAAATCAAGAAAGAGGAGACAAGTGTGTCTGCTGTAAGCACCTTGTTGAATGGATACAAACACAAAAGTGGAGATTCCCAGACTGATGGATTTCCTGCATTTGATGTCCCAATTTTTACTGAAGGGGTTTTGGATCAAAACAAAGTCAGTGAAGCAGAATTGCTACCCTCCATTAGAGACTATCGAAAACTTCTGACACTTCTCTGCCAACCTCCTGGGACGAAAGGCAAAGAATGACTGGGGGATGAGGGAAGTGGGGGAGGTATTCAAGACTTTGGCTGGGGTGTCTTTACCTCCTCCTAGTGGCCAGGTTCTGAATTCCCAAAAGTAATGAATGCAGCTGTGGACTCTTTCCATTTATGAAGAAAAAAAGGGATGATCTATCTTTTAAAACAATAAATATTCTGGTGTAGACTGTCTTAAGATATCATAAAAATCTGGCCTGTTAGGGGAACTTGAGGACTGGAGTTGAGAAACACTGCTTTCAAGAAAGGATAGCAAGAAAAAGTAATTTAACATATTTTGCACACTCCATCTTTATCATGAAAGTTTGATTTTGACATCCATGTCCATTTGAAATAAAATATGACAAGCAGAAAGGAACCTAAAACAGATGTAGAGACTGCTACTACAGAAACACAGCGGACTCTGAATGGCCTTAAAGGGACATTAAATTGTTTAAAAACAACTATAGCATGGTTAATTGCCAAGTTGTTGATTTTCCTCCAATTCTTGCAGCTCTCTTCAAAGTCACTCCTCATCTTCATACTGGGTATCACTATCTGGGAGCTAAAGTATTTTTGCACCCTGTGACTGAAGTTATGCACATTCACAAGATAGAGAAATTGTCCACTTTTTGACAACTGTATTGTAAACTTCATGTAAGAATGAAGGATACAGAGAGGGAGCTTCCCATCTTTGCAGTTTTTATTTTTAACACAGACAATACATATATATACATATATATATATATATATATATATATATATATATATATATATATATACATACATATATACAGGGAGTGCAGAATTATTAGGCAAGTTGTATTTTTGAGGATTAATTTTATTATTGAACAACAACCATGTTCTCAATGAACCCAAAAAACTCATTAATATCAAAGCTGAATAGTTTTGGAAGTAGTTTTTAGTTTGTTTTTAGTTATAGCTATTTTAGGGGGATATCTGTGTGTGCAGGTGACTATTACTGTGCATAATTATTAGGCAACTTAACAAAAAAACAAATATATATGTTACGGTTACCCTTAGTCTCGCTGAGAGATGGACCGCTTAGTAGCCTGGATCCCTATTGCTAAAGAGGGGAGAAGCTGCTTTCCATAGTATTCTATATGAGTCTCGCAAATATAGAATAATCTCCCTTAGCTGCAGTACCGCTAGGATACCCTTCTGCCCACAAAAACGAGTCAACGCTGCGATTGAGGGTCAAACAAGAACTCAGGACTGGGATGCCCAGCCTGCTTTTTATTAAGGTTACATGCACACAGGGCACTCCCAGGGGGAGAGGGGGGGAAGCACAAAATCCCCCATCACACATTTAGATAGAGAGCACTGTCCTTTGACAGGCCACAATAGGATTACAGTACTTAAGATAACAAGTTTACAAGTTCATCTTATCAATTACCAGTCTGGCTCCAGAGGTGATTAGACAATAGTTTCTAAAAGCTGAAAAAAAAGAGTTAACTCTTTATGAAATGATACTTGTTACGGTTTTCTTGGAGCCCTTCTTAGGCGCTGGCTTGCTGGTTCAGGCATTGCTGCTGGGAAATAAGCTCTTCACAACAAAATAACTAATGCTTCTGTAACAATATACCCATTTCAATTATTTATTTTTACCAATGAAACCAATATAACATCTCAACATTCACAAATATACATTTCTGACATTCAAAAACAAAACAAAAACAAATCAGTGACCAATATAGCCACCTTTCTTTGCAAGGACACTCAGAAGCCTGCCATCCATGGATTCTGTCAGTGTTTTGATCTGTTCACCATCAACACTGCGTGCAGCAGCAACCACAGCCTCCCAGACACTGTTCAGAGAGGTGTACTGTTTTCCCTCCTTGTAAATCTCACATTTGATGATGGACCACAGGTTCTCAATGGGGTTTAGATCAGGTGAACAAGGAGGCCATGTCATTAGATTTTCTTCTTTTATACCCTTTCTTGCCAGCCACGCTGTGGAGTACTTGGACGCGTGTGATGGAGCATTGTCCTGCATGAAAATCATGTTTTTCTTGAAGGATGCAGACTTCTTCCTGTACCACTGCTTGAAGAAGGTGTCTTCCAGAAACTGGCAGTAGGACTGGGAGTTGAGCTTGACTCCATCCTCAACCCGAAAAGGCCCCACAAGCTCATCTTTGATGATACCAGCCCAAACCAGTACTCCACCTCCACCTTGCTGGCGTCTGAGTCGGACTGGAGCTCTCTGCCCTTTACCAATCCAGCCACGGGCCCATCCATCTGGCCCATCAAGACTCACTCTCATTTCATCAGTCCATAAAACCTTAGAAAAATCAGTCTTGAGATATTTCTTGGCCCAGTCTTGACGTTTCAGCTTGTGTGTCTTGTTCAGTGGTGGTCGTCTTTCAGCCTTTCTTACCTTGGCCATGTCTCCGAGTATTGCACACCTTGTGCTTTTGGGCACTCCAGTGATGTTGCAGCTCTGAAATATGGCCAAACTGGTGGCAAGTGGCATCTTGGCAGCTGCACGCTTGACTTTTCTCAGTTCATGGGCAGTTATTTTGCGCCTTGGTTTTTCCACACGCTTCTTGCGACCCTGTTGACTATTTTTAATGAAATGCTTGCTTGTTCGATGATCACGCTTCAGAAGCTTTGCAATTTTAAGAGTGCTGCATCCCTCTGCAAGATATCTCACTATTTTTGACTTTTCTGAGCCTGTCAAGTCCTTCTTTTGACCCATTTTGCCAAAGGAAAGGAAGTTGCCTAATAATTATGCACACCTGATATAGGGTGTTGATGTCATTAGAACACACCCCTTCTCATTACAGAGATGCACATCACCTAATATGCTTAATTGGTAGTAGGCTTTCGAGCCTATACAGCTTGGAGTAAGACAACATGCATAAAGAGGATGATGTGGTCAAAATACTCATTTGCCTAATAATTCTGCACTCCCTGTATATATATATATATATATATATATATATATATACACAGTATCCCACAAAAAGTGAGTACAGCCCTCGCATTTTTGTAAATATTTTATTATATCTTTTCATGTGACAACACTGAAGAAATGACACTTTGCTACAATGTAAAGTTGTGAGTGTACAGCCTGTATAACAGTGTAAATTTGCTGTCCCCTCAAAATAACACAACACACAGCCATTAATGTCTACACCTTTGGCAACAAGAGCGAGTACACCCCTAAGTGGAAACGTCCAAATTGAGCCCAAAGTGTCAATATTTTGTGTGGCAACCATTATTTTCCAGCACTGCCTTAACCCTCTTGTGCATGGAGTTCACCAGAGCTTCACAGGCTGCCACTGGAGTCCTCTTCCACTCCTCCATGATGACATCACAGAGCTGGTGGATGTTAGAGACCTTGCGTTCCCCCACCTTTTGTTTGAGGATGCCCCACAGATGCTCAATAGAGTTTAGGTCTGGAGACATGCTTGGCCTTTACTCTCAACTTCTTTAGCAAGGCAGTGGTCATCTTGGAGGTGTGTTTGAGGTCAATATCATGTTGGAATACTGCCATGTGGCCCAGGGGATCATGCTCTGCTTCAGTATTTCACAGTACATGCTGGCATTCACGGTTCCCTCAATGAACTGTAGCTCCCTGTTCCCTGTAGCTCTCCAGTGCTGGCAAAACTCATACAGGCCCAGACCATGACACTCCCACCACCATGCTTGACTGTAGGCAAGACACACTTTTCTTTATACTCCTCACCTGGTTGCCGCCACACACGCTTGACACCATCTGAACAAAATAAATTTATCTTGGTCTCATCGGACCACAGGACATAATTCCAGTAATCCATGTCCTTAGTCTGCTTGTCTTCAGCAAACTGTTTGCAGGCTTTCTTGTGCATCATCTTTAGAAGAGGCTTTCTTCTGGGACGACAGCCATACAGACCAATTTGATGCAGTGTGCGGCGTATGGTCTGAGCACTGACAGGCTGACCCCCCACCCTTTCAACCTCTGCAGCAATGCTGGCAGCACTCATACGTCTATTTCCCAAAGACAACTTCTGGATATGACACTGAGCACGTGCATTCAACTTCTTTGGTTGAACATGGCTAAGCCTGTTCTGAGTGGAACCTGTCCTGTGAAACCACTGTTTTGCCCACCGTGCTGCAGTTCAGTTTCAGGGTCTTGGCAATCTTCTTATAGCCTAGGCCATCTTTATGTAGAGCAACAATTCTTTTTTTCAAATCCTAAGAGAGTTCTTTGCCATGAGGTGCCATGTTCAACTTCCAGTGACCAGAATGAGAGAGCGTGAGAGCGATAACACCAAATTTAACACACCTACGACCTTGTAACACTAACGAGTCACATGACACTGGGGAGGGAAAATGGCTAAATGAGCCCAATTTGGACATTTCCACTTAGGGGTGTACTCACTTTTGTTGTTAACGGTTTAGACATTAATGGCTGTGTGTTGAGTTATTTTGAGGGGACAGCAAATTTACACTGTTATATAGGCTGTACACTCACTACTTTACAGTGTAGCAAAGTATAATTTCTTCAGTAATGTCACATGAAAAGATATGATAAAAAACTTACAAAAATGTGAGGGTTGTACTTACTTTTGTGGGATATTGTGTATAAGTCCACAAGCTGTTACGTTTGGGATATACATACCTACCAGAAGTAGGCAAACCTCAAAAGACTATAAATACTCCTCTCACCTCACACATACCTCAGTTTTACGAATAGCCAAGTAGTGACGTGTTTTAGGAGTAAAAGCCAATAATGAGGAGCAGGAAAAAAACAAAATTTATGCTTACCAGATACATTTCTTTCTTTCCTGGCAGGGAGAGTCCACAGTAATATTCCTTACTGTTGGGAAATGCAACACCTGGCCACCAGGAGGAGGCAAAGACACCCCAGCCAAAGGATTATATGTCCCTCCTACTTCCCCGTCCCCAGTCATTCGGCCGAGGAAAGGAGGAAAAGTAGGAGAAACATGAGGGTATAAAGGTGCCAGAAGAATAACAAAAAGAGAGCCGTCCCAAAAATTCTAACGGGCGGGGTCATGGACTCTCCCTGCCAGGAAAGAAAGGAATTTATCTGGAAAGCATAAACTTTGTTTTATTTCCATAAGGCAGGGAGAGTCTACAACGATATTCCTTACTGTTGGAAAAACAATACCCAAGCACTAGAGGACACTGAAGGAATTATCGGGAGGGAATAAAGAAAGAGGCGGACCCTAATCTGAGGGCACCACAGCCTGCAAAACCTTTCTCCTGAAAGCTGCTTCGGCCGAAACAAACGCATAAAATTTGTAAAAAGTATGTAAGGAGGACCAGGTCCGATCCATAGAGGCTTCGTTCTTAAAAGCCCAGGAAGAAGCAACTGCTCTAGTGGAATGAGCTGTAATCCTCTCAGAAGGCAGCTGTCCCGCTTTCTCATAAGCCTCAACCAGAAAGACAAGGAAGACGTAATGACCTTCTGCCCGCATAAACATCAAAAAACAAATGAAGATTGTCTGAATTTCTTAGTAGCCCAAAGGTAAAACTTCAAAGCACGAACCACACCCAGATTGTGAAGCAAACGTTCCTTCGCTGAAGGATTGGGACACAAGGAAGGAACAAGAATCTCTTGATTTATGTTACGATCTGACACCACCTTAGAAAGGAAACCTAACCTAATACGCAAAACTGCCTTATCGGCATGAAAAACTAGGTAAGGTGGGTAGCACTGTAAAGCTGAGATCTCAGAGACTCTATGAGCAGAGGCAATGGCTAATAGAAACAAAACTTTCCAAGATAACAATTTAATGTCAACGGAATGCATGGGCTCAAACAGAGCCTGCTGCAACACTCGAAGAACAAGATAAGACTCCAAGGCGGAGTCACAGGTCTAAACACAGGTCTAATCCTAGTGAGAGCCTTAACAAAAGACATCTGGAAGCTTAGCAAATCTTTTGTGCAGCAACACCAACTGGGCCGATATTTGTCACTTCAGAGAACTGGCAGATATACCCTTCTCCAAGCCATTCTAGATAAAATATAAAATTCTGGCATCTTTTACCTTATGTCAAGAAAAACCACGCTCCTCACACCAGTGCAGGTAAGTTCGCCATACCTTATGGTAGATGCGCCAAGTAACCGGCTTACAAGCTTGAATCAAAGTTTCTATGACACTCTCAGAGAATCCTCACCTGGCTAAGACTTGGGGGCCTATCTATCAAGCTCTGAACGGAGCTTGACGGCCCGTGTTTCTGGAGAGTCTTCAGACTCGCCAGAAACAGCAGTTATGAAGCAGCAGTCTAAAGACCGCTGCTCCATAACCCTGTCCGCCTGCTCTTAGCAGGCGGACAGGAATCGCCGAAAATCAACCCGGTCGAGTACGATTGGGTTGATTGACACCTCCCTGCTGGCAGCCCATTGGCCGCGAGTCTGCAGGGGGCGGCGTTGCACAAGCAGCTCTGAATAGCTCTGAGCTGCTGGTGCAATGCTGAATACGGAGAGCGTATTGCTCTCCGCATTCAGCAATGTCTTGTGGACCTGATCCGCACTGTTGGATCAGGTCCACAAGACATTTGATAAATAGGCCCCTCAGTGTTAAATGTCCACGCAGTTAGCCTCAGAGAATTTAGATTTTGATGTAGGAAGGGACCCTGAATCAGCAGGTCTCTGGGACAAGGTAACATCCACGGAGGATAAGAGGACATTCTCACCAGATCCGCGAACCAAGTCCTTCGCAACCAGGAAGGAGCAATTAGGATCACCGATGCTAGCTCCTGCTTGATGCAGACAACCATACGAGGGAGAAGAGGCAATGGAGGAAAGAGATATGAGTCCAAACCTCCATGGAACCGCACAAGCGTCTATTAACTATTCTTGAGGATCCCTTGATCTCGACCCGTACCTAGGTAGTTTGGTAATGAGACGAGAGGCCATAAGATCTATCTCTGGCATCCCCCATCTGCTGCAACTCTCTCTAAACACCTCGGGTGGAAAGACCATTCCCCAAGGTAAAAAGATTGTCTGCTTAGGAAGTCTGTTTCCTAGTTGTCCACACCCGGAATGTGGATTGCTGACAGCACACAACTGTGGGCTTCTGCCCATTCTAGGATTGGAGACACCTCTCTCATCACTAAGGAGCTTCTCGTTCCTCCCTGATGGTTGATGTAAGCAACCATCATTATGTTGTCTGTTTGGAATCTGATAAACTGGGATGAACCCAGAAGGGGCCAAACCTTCAGTGCACTGAAGATTGCCCGCAGTTCTAAAATATTGATTGGAAGAGAGGACTCCTCCGGAGTCTACAAACCTTGTGCCTTTCTGGCATCCCAAACTGCTTCCCAGCCTGAAAAGCTAGCGTCCGTAGTCACAATCTCCCAGGACGGTCTCAAGAAGCACGTGCCTCGAGACAGGTTATCTTGACAAAGCCACCAAGAGAGCGAATCTCTTTATCTTCCATACATGAGACCGAAGAAGACTCAGAAGAAATTCTGAATGTTCCTTTGCCAGACGAAAAGATAGTGCCTGTACCAAAATATAGTCCAGGTACAGAGCTACTGCAATTCCTTGAGTTCTGGCCACCGCAATAAGAGCACCTAGGACCTTTGTAAATATCCTGGGTGCCGTAGCTAAGCTGAATTGGAAGTGCTGATCGAGAAAAGCAAACTTTAGGAACTGAAAATGATCCTTGTGGATCGAAACATGCAGGTATACATCCTTCAGATCGATGGTAGTTATAAATTGTCCTTCCTGAACCAGGAGAAGGATCGATCTGATCGTCTCCATCTTGAAGGAGGGGGCGCTTAGAAATTTGTTCAGGCACTTCAAGTCCTGAATTGAACGATAAGTTCCCTCTATTTTGGGAGCCACGAAGAGGTTTGAATAGAACCCCAGACCTCTTTGTGATGCAGGTACCGGGACTATTACTTCTAAGGAGGATAGAGCCCTTACACAATCTAAAAAGGCTGTCCTCTTCTCTGGTCTTGTAGACAGTGTGGAGAGGAGGAATCTGCCCCTGGGTGGATGAGATTTGAATGCTATCCTGTACCCTTGCGATACAACCTCCAGAACCCAAGGGTCTTGAACATCCTGAAACCAAGGGTCTGAGAAAAATGACAGTCCCTGGATCGGGGGCCGCCCCTTCATGCAGATTTGTTTTCTGCGGGCTTCTTAGTCTGCTTGGACTTATTCCAGGACTGAGCAGGCTTCCAGGTACTCTTGGGTTGCTCAGGCTTGGAAGACGATTGAGTTCTCTGAACAAAAGGAACGAAAAGTAGAGGACAGCCGTCCCTTCATTCTATTCTTCTTATCTTGCAGAAGGAAAGCACCCTTTCCTCTTGTAACAGTAGAAATGATACAGTCCAGACCTGGACCAAACAAAACTTTCCCCTTGAAAGGTAGGGAAAGGAGTCTGGATTTAGAAACTATATCCGCAGACCAAGATTTCAACCAGAGAGCTCTGCGAGCTAGAACCGCAAAACTTGAAGCCTTTGCGTTCAGACGGATAATCTGCATATTCACATTGCAGATAAAAGAATTGGCAATTCTTAGAGCCTTAATCCTCTCCTTAATATCCTCGATGGGAGATTCCACCTCGATACGCTCTAACAGAGTCACACCAGTAGGTGGCGGCCCCCCAAACAAAAAAACCTGTGTGTTGGAATATTCTTCTCAGGAAACTTTCCAACTTCTTGTCTATGGCCTCCCTAAAGGAAGAACTATCTTCCAGAGGGATAGTGGTAAGCTTGGCTAGCGTCGAAATGGCACCATTCACCTTAGGGATGGAACCCCACAATTCCAGCTGAGAATCAGGTACCGGGAATAACTTTTTAAAAGTTGACTCTTTCCTATTCACTACTGATAAAATTCGCCATGCGAACTGGGACAGGAAAAGTCAGTGGAACCTTTCTGTCCTCATAAACCCTGTCTAACTTAGGAATCTTAAAGGACCAGTCAACACAGTAGATTTGCATAATCAACAAATGCAAGATAACAAGACAATGCAATAGCACTTAGTCTGAACTTCAAATGAGTAGTAGATTTTTTTTTTCTGACAATTTTAAAAGTTATGTCTATTTCCACTCCCCCTGTACCATGTGACAGCCATCCGCCATTCACAAATGAATACACGTACCATGTGACAGCCATCAGCTATTCACAAATGCATACACACTTATTCTTGCACATGCTCAGTAGGAGCTGGTGACTCAAAAAGTTTAAATAGAAAAAGACTGTGCACATTTTGTTATTGGAAGTAAATTGGAAAGTTGTTTAAAATGGCATGCTCTATCTGAATAATGAAAGTTTAATTTTGATTGAGTGTCCCTTTAAGTTCCACTGGAAATGTTGCTTCTGGAACCTCTAATATAGACAAAACCTCCTTTAGCAAAAAAACAGAATTTATGTTTACCTGATAAATTACTTTCTCCAACGGTGTGTCCGGTCCACGGCGTCATCCTTACTTGTGGGATATTCTCTTCCCCAACAGGAAATGGCAAAGAGCCCAGCAAAGCTGGTCACATGATCCCTCCTAGGCTCCGCCTACCCCAGTCATTCGACCGACGTTAAGGAGGAATATTTGCATAGGAGAAACCATATGGTACCGTGGTGACTGTAGTTAAAGAAAATAAATTATCAGACCTGATTAAAAAACCAGGGCGGGCCGTGGACCGGACACACCGTTGGAGAAAGTAATTTATCAGGTAAACATAAATTCTGTTTTCTCCAACATAGGTGTGTCCGGTCCACGGCGTCATCCTTACTTGTGGGAACCAATACCAAAGCTTTAGGACACGGATGAAGGGAGGGAGCAAATCAGGTCACCTAAATGGAAGGCACCACGGCTTGCAAAACCTTTCTCCCAAAAATAGCCTCAGAAGAAGCAAAAGTATCAAACTTGTAAAATTTGGTAAAAGTGTGCAGTGAAGACCAAGTCGCTGCCCTACATATCTGATCAACAGAAGCCTCGTTCTTGAAGGCCCATGTGGAAGCCACAGCTCTAGTGGAATGAGCTGTGATTCTTTCGGGAGGCTGCCGTCCGGCAGTCTCGTAAGCCAATCTGATGATGCTTTTAATCCAAAAAGAGAGAGAGGTAGAAGTTGCTTTTTGACCTCTCCTTTTACCTGAATAAACAACAAACAAGGAAGATGTTTGTCTAAAATCCTTTGTAGCATCTAAATAGAATTTTAGAGCGCGAACAACATCCAAATTGTGCAACAAACGTTCCTTCTTTGAAACTGGTTTCGGACACAGAGAAGGTACGATAATCTCCTGGTTAATGTTTTTGTTAGAAACAACCTTTGGAAGAAAACCAGGTTTAGTACGTAAAACCACCTTATCTGCATGGAACACCAGATAAGGAGAACACTGCAGAGCAGATAATTCTGAAACTCTTCTAGCAGAAGAAATTGCAACTAAAAACAAAACTTTCCAAGATAATAACTTAATATCAACGGAATGTAAGGGTTCAAACGGAACCCCCTGAAGAACTGAAAGAACTAAATTGAGACTCCAAGGAGGAGTCAAAGGTTTGTAAACAGGCTTGATTCTAACCAGAGCCTGAACAAAGGCTTGAACATCTGGCACAGCTGCCAGCTTTTTGTGAAGTAACACCGACAAGGCAGAAATCTGTCCCTTCAGGGAACTTGCAGATAATCCTTTTTCCAATCCTTCTTGAAGGAAGGATAGAATCCTAGGAATCTTAACCTTGTCCCAAGGGAATCCTTTAGATTCACACCAACAGATATATTTTTTCCAAATTTTGTGGTAAATCTTTCTAGTTACAGGCTTTCTGGCCTGAACAAGAGTATCGATAACAGAATCTGAGAATCCTCGCTTCGATAAAATCAAGCGTTCAATCTCCAAGCAGTCAGCTGGAGTGAAACCAGATTCGGATGTTCGAACGGACCCTGAACAAGAAGGTCTCGTCTCAAAGGTAGCTTCCAAGGTGGAGCCGATGACATATTCACCAGATCTGCATACCAAGTCCTGCGTGGCCACGCAGGAGCTATCAAGATCACCGACGCCCTCTCCTGATTGATCCTGGCTACCAGCCTGGGGATGAGAGGAAATGGCGGGAACACATAAGCTAGTTTGAAGGTCCAAGGTGCTACTAGTGCATCCACTAGAGCCGCCTTGGGATCCCTGGATCTGGCCCCGTAGCAAGGAACTTTGAAGTTCTGACGAGAGGCCATCAGATCCATGTCTGGAATGCCCCACAGGTGAGTGACTTGGGCAAAGATTTCCGGATGGAGTTCCCACTCCCCCGGATGCAATGTCTGACGACTCAGAAAATCCGCTTCCCAATTTTCCACTCCTGGGATGTGGATAGCAGACAGGTGGCAGGAGTGAGACTCCGCCCATAGAATAATTTTGGTCACTTCTTCCATCGCTAGGGAACTCCTTGTTCCCCCCTGATGGTTGATGTACGCAACAGTTGTCATGTTGTCTGATTGAAACCGTATGAACTTGGTCCTCGCTAGCTGAGGCCAAGCCTTGAGAGCATTGAATATCGCTCTCAGTTCCAGAATATTTATCGGTAGAAGAGATTCTTCCCGAGACCAAAGACCCTGAGCTTTCAGGGATCCCCAGACCGCGCCCCAGCCCATCAGACTGGCGTCGGTCGTGACAATGACCCACTCTGGTCTGCGGAATGTCATCCCTTGTGACAGGTTGTCCAGGGACAGCCACCAACGGAGTGAGTCTCTGGTCCTCTGATTTACTTGTATCTTCGGAGACAAGTCTGTATAGTCCCCATTCCACTGACTGAGCATGCACAGTTGTAATGGTCTTAGATGAATGCGCGCAAAAGGAACTATGTCCATTGCCGCTACCATCAACCCGATCACTTCCATGCACTGAGCTATGGAAGGAAGAGGAACGGAATGAAGTATCCGACAAGAGTCTAGAAGTTTTGTTTTTCTGACCTCTGTCAGAAAAATCCTCATTTCTAAGGAGTCTATAATTGTTCCCAAGAAGGGAACCCTTGTTGACGGGGATAGAGAACTCTTTTCCACGTTCACTTTCCAACCGTGAGATCTGAGAAAGGCCAGGACGATGTCCGTGTGAGCCTTTGCTTGAGGAAGGGACGACGCTTGAATCAGAATGTCGTCCAAGTAAGGTACTACCGCAATGCCCCTTGGTCGTAGCACAGCTAGAAGGGACCCTAGTACCTTTGTGAAAATCCTTGGAGCAGTGGCTAATCCGAAAGGAAGCGCCACGAACTGGTAATGTTTGTCCAGGAATGCGAACCTTAGGAACCGATGATGTTCCTTGTGGATAGGACTATGTAGATACGCATCCTTTAAATCCACCGTGGTCATGAATTGACCTTCCTGGATGGAAGGAAGAATAGTTCGAATGGTTTCCATCTTGAACGATGGAACCTTGAGAAACTTGTTTAAGATCTTGAGATCTAAGATTGGTCTGAACGTTCCCTCTTTTTTGGGAACTATGAACAGATTGGAGTAGAACCCCATCCCTTGTTCTCTTAATGGAACAGGATGAATCACTCCCATTTTTAACAGGTCTTCTACACAATGTAAGAACGCCTGTCTTTTTATGTGGTCTGAAGACAACTGAGACCTGTGGAACCTCCCCCTTGGGGGAAGTCCCTTGAATTCCAGAAGATAACCTTGGGAGACTATTTCTAGCGCCCAAGGATCCAGAACATCTCTTGCCCAAGCCTGAGCGAAGAGAGAGAGTCTGCCCCCCACCAGATCCGGTCCCGGATCGGGGGCCAACATTTCATGCTGTCTTGGTAGCAGTGGCAGGTTTCTTGGCCTGCTTTCCCTTGTTCCAGCCTTGCATTGGTCTCCAAGCTGGCTTGGCTTGAGAAGTATTACCCTCTTGCTTAGAGGACGTAGCACTTTGGGCTGGTCCGTTTTTACGAAAGGGACGAAAATTAGGTCTATTTTTTGCCTTGAAAGGCCGATCCTGAGGAAGGGCGTGGCCCTTACCCCCAGTGATATCAGAGATAATCTCTTTCAAGTCAGGGCCAAACAGCGTTTTCCCCTTGAAAGGAATGTTTAGTAGCTTGTTCTTGGAAGACGCATCAGCCGACCAAGATTTCAACCAAAGCGCTCTGCGCGCCACAATAGCAAACCCAGAATTCTTAGCCGCTAACCTAGCCAATTGCAAAGTGGCGTCTAGGGTGAAAGAATTAGCCAATTTGAGAGCATTGATTCTGTCCATAATCTCCTCATAAGGAGGAGAATCACTATCGAGCGTCTTTATCAGCTCATCGAACCAGAAACATGCGGCTGTAGCGACAGGGACAATGCATGAAATTGGTTGTAGAAGGTAACCCTGCTGAACAAACATCTTTTTAAGCAAACCTTCTAATTTTTTATCCATAGGATCTTTGAAAGCACAACTATCCTCTATGGGTATAGTGGTGCGTTTGTTTAAAGTGGAAACCGCTCCCTCGACCTTGGGGACTGTCTGCCATAAGTCCTTTCTGGGGTCGACCATAGGAAACAATTTTTTAAATATGGGGGGAGGGACGAAAGGAATACCGGGCCTTTCCCATTCTTTATTAACAATGTCCGCCACCCGCTTGGGTATAGGAAAAGCTTCTGGGAGCCCCGGCACCTCTAGGAACTTGTCCATTTTACATAGTTTCTCTGGGATGACCAACTTTTCACAATCATCCAGAGTGGATAATACCTCCTTAAGCAGAATGCGGAGATGTTCCAACTTAAATTTAAATGCAATCACATCAGGTTCAGCCTGTTGAGAAATGTTCCCTGAATCAGTAATTTCTCCCTCAGACAAAACCTCCCTGGCCCCATCAGACTGGGTTAGGGGCCCTTCAGAGATATTAATATCAGCGTCGTCATGCTCTTCAGTATCTAAAACAGAGCAGCCACGCTTACCCTGACAAGGGTTCATTTTGGCTAAAATGTTTTTGACAGAATTATCCATTACAGCCGTTAATTGTTGCATAGTAAGGAGTATTGGCGCGCTAGATGTACTAGGGGCCTCCTGAGTGGGCAAGACTCGTGTAGACGAAGGAGGGAATGATGCAGTACCATGCTTACTCCCCTCACTTGAGGAATCATCTTGGGCATCATTGTCATTATCACATAAATCACATTTATTTAAATGAATAGGAATCCTGGCTTCCCCACATTCAGAACACAGTCTATCTGGTAGTTCAGACATGTTAAACAGGCATAAACTTGATAACAAAGTACAAAAACGTTTTAAAATAAAACCGTTACTGTCACTTTAAATTTTAAACTGAACACACTTTATTACTGCAATTGCGAAAAAACATGAAGGAATTGTTCAAAATTCACCAAATTTTCACCACAGTGTCTTAAAGCCTTAAAAGTATTGCACACCAAATTTGGAAGCTTTAACCCTTAAAATAACGGAACCGGAGCCGTTTTCAGCTTTAACCCCTTTACAGTCCCTGGTATCTGCTTTGCTGAGACCCAACCAAGCCCAAAGGGGAATACGATACCAAATGACGCCTTCAGAAAGTCTTTTCTAAGTATCAGAGCTCCTCTCACATGCGACTGCATGCCATGCCTCTCAAAAACAAGTGCGCCACACCGGCGCGAAAATGAGGCTCTGCTTAAGCTTTGGGAAAGCCCCTAAGGAATAAGGTGTCTAATACAGTGCCTGCCGATATTATTATATCAAAATACCCAGATAAAATGATTCCTCAAGGCTAAATATGTGTTAATAATGAATCGATTTAGCCCAGAAACAGTCTACAGTCTTAATAAGCCCTTGTGAAGCCCTTATTTATGATCGTAATAAACATGGCTTACCGGATCCCATAGGGAAAATGACAGCTTCCAGCATTACATCGTCTTGTTAGAATGTGTCATACCTCAAGCAGCAAGAGACTGCACACTGTTCCCCCAACTGAAGTTAATTGCTCTCAACAGTCCTGTGTGGAACAGCCATGGATTTTAGTTACGGTTGCTAAAATCATTTTCCTCATACAAACAGAAATCTTCATCTCTTTTCTGTTTCTGAGTAAATAGTACATACCAGCACTATTTCAAAATAACAAACTCTTGATTGAATAATAAAAACTACAGTTAAACACTAAAAAACTCTAAGCCATCTCCGTGGAGATGTTGCCTGTACAACGGCAAAGAGAATGACTGGGGTAGGCGGAGCCTAGGAGGGATCATGTGACCAGCTTTGCTGGGCTCTTTGCCATTTCCTGTTGGGGAAGAGAATATCCCACAAGTAAGGATGACGCCGTGGACCGGACACACCTATGTTGGAGAAAATGCAGATGTTCAATCTTAAATCTAAAGGAGGGCTACTCGGAAGGAGGGGGTTTAGTACATGAAGTCTCCGACTCCGAGAGCTCACCCTCTGATGCTACAGAGGTTAACTCATCTAGGACAACCGAGACATATTGGATAAATCTGATTGGAAATTAGCAGAATCTAATTCAGTAGAACTAAGTTTGAGTGTGGAAAGGAAAGCAGTGTAACTCGTTAACACTGATTGCCCAGGAGCTGTTAGATAGACAGACTGGATCGCTTTGCAAGAAAAACTTTCCCTGCATCTCCAGACTCTAAAATTCATCAATACGCTCACTGAGAGGTTTATAGGATTACTTAAAACTCCAGTCCTTACTTGAAGGGAACATACCCATTTAAGGACTCTCCAAATCTTCTGACACTTCTCTGCCATCCTCCTATAGTGACGAAAGGCAAAGAATGACTGGGGATGAGGAAGTGGGATGGACATTTAAACCTTTGGATGGGGTGTCTTTGCCTCCTCCTGGTGGCCAGGTGTTGTATTTCCCAACAGTAAGGAATATCGTTGTGGACTTTCCCTACCTTATGGAAAGAAAGATGTGCATTAAACAAAAAAAATATAACCCACAAATCGGTTGGGCCTTGTGGACTCTCGCCACCATGAAAGAAATTAATTTATCAGGTAAGGTCTTACATAAATTATGTTTTTCTTTCATATAGGTGGCGAGAGTCCACGAGCTGTTAACTATGGGATATAATAACCAAGATGTGGAAGTCCACGAGTAACAGGAAAGAGAAGGATAAAATAAAAAGTTTTTTTTGCTGAAAAAAAATCCAAAACCCAAATAATGCCCTTTATGCTAAAAAACTAAAATTATAGGGACAATTATCAAACTGAGACAGCTGCCTGAAGAACCTTTCTACCAAAAGATGCTGAAGAGGCAAAAACATCAAAATAATAAAAATTTAGTAAAAGGTATGCAGAAAAGACCAAGTGACTGCTTTCAAATTTGATCAATTGAAGCTTCATTCTTGAAAGCCCAACATGTGGCAACGAATCTAGTAAAAGGAGCTGTAATTCACTGAGGCCAAGACTGTGAATCAAAAATTTCAACCAAGAGGCTAAAGAAATAGCAGAGGCCTTTAGACACTCATCCACTGAAAGCAGACAGCCAAACCAGTACTGAAACATATCAGCATAGATAATAGAATAAGAGTATAATGCCAATCTGTAATGGGGGGCAGAAGATAAATCCCTGCCACCAAATTTACAGAGAGCCTATGAAAAGATTTCCCAGAGGCAAAAACATGGTGTCATAAGGCAGTACTCCCTTCACTGTACTCTGAGCGGAACCAGGCTTCAATATACTCTGAAGCACCTTTCAATGAAGAATCAAGCACATCATGCTTCAACCACCTCCTAAGGAGGCAAAGTTTAAAACTGAGGTATAAGTGAGGTGGGAGGGGTATTTATAGGCTTTTGAGGTTTGGAAAACTTTGCCTCCTCCTGATAGGAATGTATATCCCATACGTAACAGCTTGTGGGTTCTCACCACCTATATTATATATATATATATATATATATATATATATACCCCTCAGGAATAAAAAAGAGCAATGCAGCCACCACTCTCTGCATCATGCATCCCAGCAAAAAGCAGACAATGTAACTGATCTGTAAATGTGCACTGCTTTTGTCACAAGAATACCTACGTGCAAGAATACCTACGCTACAAGATGTGGATGCCCAGTATAAATGCAGATCTTTACCACAGGGTTGCCACCTGCCAGGAAAGACCTGGACAGTCCGGGTTTCCATTTGTGTGTCCGAGTTGAAAGATGAGTCAGACCCTGACATGCAAATGTCCGGGTTTGGTGGGAAACGGCTACATCCAAAAAAGTTGACCTTGTGCTTTTGCAACATACTGCACACGCCTACAGTGTGTACTAAATAGTGTATTTGTGTGTGTGTGTATGATAGAGTGTGTGTGTATCTGAGCGTTAGAGTCTTTGAGTGTGTGTGTGAGAGAGAGAGAGAGAGAGAATGTGTGTGAGAGACCGTTAGTGTCTTTGAGTGTGTGTGTGAGAGAGAGAATGTGTGTGTTAGTGCATGAGAGAGAATGTGTGTGAGAGACTGTTAGTGTCTTTGAGTGTGTGAGTATGAGTGTGTGTGAGAGAGAGAATGTGTGTGTTAGTGCATGAGAGAGAATGTGTGTGAGAGACCATTAGTGTCTTTGAGTGTGTGAGTATGAGTGTGTGTGAGAGAGAGAGAATGTGTGTGTTAGTTCATGAGAGAGAATGTGTGTGAGAGACCATTAGTGTCTTTGAGTGTGTGAGTATGAGTGTGTGTGAGAGAGAATGTGTGTGTGAGACCGTTAGTGTCTTTGAGTGTGTGAGTATGAGTGTGTGTGAGAGAGAGAGAATGTGTGTGAGAGACTGTTAGTGTCTTTGAGTGTGTGAGTATGAGTGTGTGAGTATGAGTGTGTGTGAGAGAGAGAGAATGTGTGTGTTAGTGCATGAGAGAGAATGTGTGTGAGAGACCATTAGTGTCTTTGAGTGTGTGTGTGAGAGAGAGAGAGAGAATGTGTGTGAGAGACCGTTAGTGTCTTTGAGTGTGTGTGTGTGAGAGAGAGAGAGAGAGAGAGAGAATGTGTGTGTTAGTGCATGAGAGAGAATGTGTGTAAGAGACTGTTAGTGTCTTTGAGTGTGTGAGTATGAGTGTGTGTGAGAGAGAATGTGTGTGTTAGTGCATGAGAGAGAATGTGTGTGAGAGACCGTTAGTGTCTTTGAGTGTGTGAGTATGAGTGTGTGTGAGAGAGAGAATGTGTGTGTTAGTGCATGAGAGAGAATGTGTGTGAGAGACTGTTAGTGTCTTTGAGTGTGTGAGTATGAGTGTGTGTGAGAGAGAGAATGTGTGTGTTAGTGCATGAGAGAGAATGTGTGTGAGAGACCGTTAGTGTCTTTGAGTGTGTGAGTATGAGTGTGTGTGAGAGAGAGAATGTGTGTGTTAGTGCATGAGAGAGAATGTGTGTGAGAGACCGTTAGTGTCTTTGAGTGTGTGAGTATGAGTGTGTGTGAGAGAGAGAATGTGTGTGTTAGTGCATGAGAGAGAATGTGTGTGAGAGACTGTTAGTGTCTTTGAGTGTGTGAGTATGAGTGTGTGTGAGAGAGAGAATGTGTGTGTTAGTGCATGAGAGAGAATGTGTGTGAGAGACCATTGGTGTCTTTGAGTGTGTGAGTATGAGTGTGTGTGAGAGAGAGAGAGAATGTGTGTGTTAGTGCATGAGAGAGAATGTGTGTGAGAGACCGTTAGTGTCTTTGAGTGTGTGAGTATGAGTGTGTGTGAGAGAGTATGTGTGTGAGTGTAAATATATATCTGCAAGTTTGTGTTTATTGTGCTATTATATATAGTGTGTACTCTGCAAAAAAAATAAAAAATGGAGGAGAGAATGTGCTGTGCACGGCGCAAGTGTGTTCAGGTTTGGCCTGAACTTATAGTCGCAACCATCCAGCACATGTAAACAATAAAATATTAGAAAAGCTTTGAAAAGAGATGCAGGCACAGGAAAAAACAAACAAACAAAAAACAGCATAGTGAATAGTTACCATGTATTTGTAGTTTAAAGGGATATTACAGTCAAAATTGAATATTATGTAATATACATGTATTGGCACAAATGCTTCTAGTACAAGTTATCACTATTTTAGTGTTAGCATTTTTCTTTGAACGTGCATGTGAAGCATAGCTAGATATTCTCAGTGCACCAGCATTTTAAATACTGCAGCTGCTTAGAGCGCCAGTGGGTCTTGTATTATGTCCGCAATTAAAGGGACACTGTACCCAAAAATTTTCTTTCGTGATTCAGACTGAGCATGAAATTTTAAGCAACTTTCTAATTTACTCCCATTATCAAATTTTCTTCATTCTCTTGGTATCTTTATTTGAAATGCAAGAATGTAAGTTTAGATGCCGGCCCATTTTTGGTGAACAACCTGGGTTGTCCTTGCTGATTGGTGGATAAATTCATCCACCAATAAAAAAGTGCTGTCCAGAGTACTGAAACCAAAAAAAAGCTTAGATGCCTTCTTTTTCAAATAATGATAGCAAGAGAACAAAGAAAACTTGATAATAGGAGTAAATTAGAAAGTTGCTTAAAATTGCATGTTCTTTCTGAATTACAAAAGAAAAAATTTGGGTACAGTGTCCCTTTAACAAATTGAGTCATTACCAGATGGTACAAGCACATTAGGCTCTCTGAGCAAGTGCTGTGTTGAAAATGCTGGTGAACGGTGCATACTTAAATACACTTTTGAAACGGCTATAGCTTTTATTAGAAGCATTTTTGCTAATACATGTATATTACAAAACTGCTTGTATTCAAAACTGAAATGCATCCAAGTGGATTCCAATTTTGGCTGGAATGTCCATTTAAAGGGACACTGAACCCTAATTTTTTCTTTCGTGATAGAGCATTAAATTTTAAGCAAGTTTCTAATTTACTCATATTATCAAATGTTCTTCAATATATTGGTATCTTTATTTGAAAAGCAAGAATGTAAGTTTAGAAGCCGGCCCATTTTTGGTGAACAACCTGGGTTGTTCTTGCTGATTGATGGATAAATTCACCCACCAATAAACAAGTGCTGTCCAGGGTCTGAACCAAAAATTTGCCTTCTTTTTCAAATAAAGATAGCAAGAGAACGAAGAAGAAAGAAAAATTGATAATAGCAGTAAATTAGAAAGTTGCTTAAAATTGCATGCTCTATCTGAATCATGAAAGAAACAATTTGGGTTCAGTATCCCTTTAATGTCTCTTTAAAAGAAACATTTTTCAGACTCTTTAAAGCAAATTCACTAAAATGTGGTGAGTTTTAACTTAAAGGGACAGTCTAGTCCAAAAAAAGTCTTTCATTATTCCGATAGGGCATGTAAGTTTAAACAATTTTCAAATTTACATCTAGCACCAATTTTGCTTTGTTCTCTTGGTATTCTTAGTTGAAAGCTAAACCTAGAAAGTTAATTTGCTCATTTTTAAACCCTTGAAGGCTGTCTCTCATCTCAGGGCATTTTGACAGTTTTTCACCACTAGAGGGTGTTAGTTAATGTGTTTCATATAGATAACACTGTGCTCATGCACGTGGAGTTCCTAGGAGCCAGCACTGATAGGCTGAAATGCAAGTCTGTCAAAAGGGCTGAAATGCAAGTCTGTCAAAAGAACTGAAATATGGGGGCAGTTTGCAGAGGCTTAGATACAAGATAATCCCAGAGGTTGGTTTATGTGTGTTGGTTATGCAAAACTAGGGAATGAGTAATAAAGGGATCTATGTTTTCAAACAATAAAAATTCTGGTGTAGATTGTCCCTTTAACTAACCTAATGAAAAGCTGATTCTATGAAAAATACTGCAAGATATGATGTTTTTTTTACCATTGTTAATCATTTCTCTTACTTGGGTCAAACGGATGAGGCTGAAGACAGTTGACCACATGATTGTCCGCCTCTAAAAGCATTAAGTGTTCAGCAGTATGTCGATCCCAGATAAAGATGTGACCACAATCAGAGCCGCTCATCACAAAGTTTTTACCCCAAAAACCAGCCTCTTTGATCTACATATATATAAAAAAATACATTATGTTTTCAATTTGTCATTAAAGGGTCAGTCTACACCTGTATTAACATTAGCCCATACCTTAGATCGTGTTCTGATTGTCATAACTCACCCCCTCTACCCTAACTAGTCTGCTTCATAAACAGAGTTATTCGAAATCAAAAGTTTGATTTTAATTGTTAGAAATGGCCGACCAGCTCCGCCTATAAAACTACATCATAGACTGGCTAAATTTCAACGCTCCAATCAAAAGTGGATCACCGATTAAAAATCAGTCTCGTTGTAACTAGGCAAAAGTTTAGAAAATGTAAAGTGTATGATTGAATGCCTGATACACCTTGTGAAATGGCAAAACATAAATTAAAAAAAATAAAAAATAAATCAGTCTCCCACTTTTGTTGTTTCGCGCATGCGCACCAGCAGAGGAACAAAAAATCTGGAACAAAAACATATTTTCAATTTGCACACAACCATAGGCTTGGTTAATTGCAGATGGACTTCCGCTTACTCACTTCCGTAAAGATGTGCATGTGTGTTTAGAGGGTAATTACGTCAGTGGCTGCTACGTGCACGAGTATGAGCTACAAAGAGAAGACAAGTTCCAGGTAGGAGGAGAAGGGATTGGGCGGAGTTTGTCGGCCATTTCTAACGATTGAAATCAAACTTTTGATTTCGAATAACTCCGTTTTTGAAGCAGACTCATTAGGGTAGAGGGGGTGAGCTATGACAATCAGAACACGATCTAAGGTATGGGCTAATGTTAATATAGGTGTAGACTGTCCCTTTAAAATGTTAAAAACAACAAACTAATTTAATTAAATATTGCAAACAATTCCCTGTAACCAGAAGGCATAGCCTGATTGTATGCCAGACATCAATTTTCAATATATTTATCTACAAATGTACCCTCAACAGGCCAGGTTTTCATGATAGCTGAACCAGTGCACAAGTGAAATAATCAGCTGATGGGTGAGAGCAGCTTAGTAACCATGGTTACTGCTCAGCTAATTACTTGACCTCTGCACTGGTTCAGCTGTAATGAAAACCTGGCCTGTTGGGTGTAATTGGGGACCGTGGTTGAGAAACACTGGTCTATACCACAAACAATTTAATACAATAAAAACTTTATAGTAGAATACAAATTTCATTTAGAATAAAAACATAATTGATTCTTAGAAAAAAAATATGACAAAAAAAAAAGATACTGCACGTTTAAAAGAAAAACATAAGTCATACAGAAAACACTTGAAAAAGATCAATGCAACATCTGAGGTTAATACGTGGGTGGTTTAAGAGGAGTACCTAGAAACCAGTGTTCTTCACAGAAAATGTTGCCAGCCGGATGGATCTATAAAGTAAGTGGGTGGGGGCAGAGCAACACCCTGCCATATTATAACATTTTCTGCAATCTAAAGCGCAAATTCATTACCATTTTATAACGTACATCTCTTTAAAGGGACATTAAACACTAAATAAATGCTAGATAGACTGATGCATTCAAAGAACAGATTAGTCTGAGAATAACATGTAGATGTATTTTTTAAAGTTTCAGTAGCTGTTTAAATAAAGGATTAGTGTGTATAAAACAATGGGGCACTGTCATGTTGTAACTTAGGTTACCTTCTCTGCTGTGGCCAATTAGGGACAGTTATAAATAGGTCACTAGAATGTGCAGCCAATGGCTGTGTGGAATAGAACAGTGCTCTGCAATTCCATATCTAACAGGAACTAAATTACAGGAAATAAATAATCAAAGTATATTGCAGACTTCTTTTTATAAACGTGATTTATCATTTTATATTACCATCTCAAAGTGTTTAATGTCCCTTTAATGATAATTTGTGCAACAAAAGATCAAAAATGTTTCTCCAACATAGGTGTGTCCGGTCCACGGCGTCATCCTTACTTGTGGGATATTCTCTTCCCCAACAGGAAATGGCAAAGAGCCCAGCAAAGCTGGTCACATGATCCCTCCTAGGCTCCGCCTACCCCAGTCATTCTCTTTGCCGTTGTACAGGCAACATCTCCACGGAGATGGCTTAGAGTTTTTTAGTGTTTAACTGTAGTTTTTATTATTCAATCAAGAGTTTGTTATTTTGAAATAGTGCTGGTATGTACTATTTACTCAGAAACAGAAAAGAGATGAAGATTTCTGTTTGTATGAGGAAAATGATTTTAGCAACCGTCACTAAAATCCATGGCTGTTCCACACAGGACTGTTGAGAGCAATTAACTTCAGTTGGGGGAACAGTGAGCAGTCTCTTGCTGCTTGAGGTATGACACATTCTAACAAGACGATGTAATGCTGGAAGCTGTCATTTTCCCTCTGGGATCCGGTAAGCCATGTTTATTACGATTGTAAATAAGGGCTTCAAAAAGGGCTTATTAAGACTGTAGACTTTTTTTGGGCTAAATCGATTGATTATTAACACATATTTAGCCTTGAGGAATCATTTTATCTGGGTATTTTGATATAATAATATCGGCAGGCACTGTTTTAGACACCTTATTCTTTAGGGGCTTTCCCAAAGCATAGGCAGAACCTCATTTTCGCGCCGGTGTTGCGCACTTGTTTTTGAGAGGCATGGCATGCAGTCGCATGTGAGAGGAGCTCTGATACTTGGAAAAGACTTTCTGAAGGCGTCATTTGGTATCGTATTCCCCTTGGGGCTTGGTTGGGTCTCAGCAAAGCAGATACCAGGGACTGTAAAGGGGTTAAAGTTCAAAACGGCTCCGGTTCCGTTATTTTAAGGGTTAAAGCTTCCAAATTTGGTGTGCAATACTTTTAAGGCTTTAAGACACTGTGGTGAAAATTTGGTAAATTTTGAACAATTCCTTCATGTTTTTTCGCATTTGCAGTAATAAAGTGTGTTCAGTTTAAAATTTAAAGTGACAGTAACGGTTTTATTTTAAAACGTTTTTTGTACTTGTTATCAAGTTTATGCCTGTTTAACATGTCTGAACTACCAGATAGACTGTGTTCTGAATGTGGAGAAGCCAGAATTCCTATTCATTTAAATAAATGTGATTTATGTGACAATGACAATGATGCCCAAGATGATTCCTCAAGTGAGGGGAGTAAGCATGGTACTGCATCATTCCCTCCTTCGTCTACACGAGTCTTGCCCACTCAGGAGGCCCCTAGTACATCTAGCGCGCCAATACTCCTTACTATGCAACAATTAACGGCTGTAATGGATAATTCTGTCAAAAACATTTTAGCCAAAATGAACACTTATCAGCGTAAGCGCGACTGCTCTGTTTTAGATACTGAAGAGCATGACGACGCTGATATTAATATTTCTGAAGGGCCCCTAACTCAGTCTGATGGGGCCAGGGAGGTTTTGTCTGAGGGAGAAATTACTGATTCAGGGAACATTTCTCAACAAGCTGAACCTGATGTGATTGCATTTAAATTTAAGTTGGAACATCTCCGCATTCTGCTTAAGGAGGTATTATCCACTCTGGATGATTGTGACAAGTTGGTCATCCCGGAGAAACTATGTAAAATGGACAAGTTCCTAGAGGTGCCGGGGCTCCCAGAAGCTTTTCCTATACCCAAGCGGGTGGCGGACATTGTTAATAAAGAATGGGAAAGGCCCGGTATTCCTTTCGTCCCTCCCCCAATATTTAAAAAATTGTTTCCTATGGTCGACCCCAGAAAGGACTTATGGCAGACAGTCCCCAAGGTCGAGGGAGCGGTTTCCACTTTAAACAAACGCACCACTATACCCATAGAGGATAGTTGTGCTTTCAAAGATCCTATGGATAAAAAATTAGAAGGTTTGCTTAAAAAGATGTTTGTTCAGCAGGGTTACCTTCTACAACCAATTTCATGCATTGTCCCTGTCGCTACAGCCGCATGTTTCTGGTTCGATGAGCTGATAAAGGCGGTCGACAGTGATTCTCCTCCTTATGAGGAGATTAAGGACAGAATCAATGCTCTCAAATTGGCTAATTCTTTCACCCTAGACGCCACTTTGCAATTGGCTAGGTTAGCGGCTAAGAATTCTGGGTTTGCTATTGTGGCGCGCAGAGCGCTTTGGTTGAAATCTTGGTCGGCTGATGCGTCTTCCAAGAACAAGCTACTTAACATTCCTTTCAAGGGGAAAACGCTGTTTGGCCCTGACTTGAAAGAGATTATCTCGGATATCACTGGGGGTAAGGGCCACGCCCTTCCTCAGGATCGGCCTTTCAAGGCAAAAAATAAACCTAATTTTCGTCCCTTTCGTAGAAACGGACCAGCCCAAAGTGCTACGTCCTCTAAGCAAGAGGGTAATACTTCTCAAGCCAAGCCAGCTTGGAGACCAATGCAAGGCTGGAACAAGGGAAAGCAGGCCAAGAAACCTGCCACTGCTACCAAGACAGCATGAAATGTTGGCCCCCGATCCGGGACCGGATCTGGTGGGGGGCAGACTCTCTCTCTTCGCTCAGGCTTGGGCAAGAGATGTTCTGGATCCTTGGGCGCTAGAAATAGTCTCCCAAGGTTATCTTCTGGAATTCAAGGGACTTCCCCCAAGGGGGAGGTTCCACAGGTCTCAGTTGTCTTCAGACCACATAAAAAGACAGGCATTCTTACATTGTGTAGAAGACCTGTTAAAAATGGGAGTGATTCATCCCGTTCCATTAAGAGAACAAGGGATGGGGTTCTACTCCAATCTGTTTATAGTTCCCAAAAAAGAGGGAACGTTCAGACCAATCTTAGATCTCAAGATCTTAAACAAGTTTCTCAAGGTTCCATCGTTCAAGATGGAAACCATTCGAACTATTCTTCCTTCCATCCAGGAAGGTCAATTCATGACCACGGTGGATTTAAAGGATGCGTATCTACATATTCCTATCCACAAGGAACATCATCGGTTCCTGAGGTTCGCATTCCTGGACAAACATTACCAGTTCGTGGCGCTTCCTTTCGGATTAGCCACTGCTCCAAGGATTTTCACAAAGGTACTAGGGTCCCTTCTAGCTGTGCTAAGACCAAGGGGCATTGCTGTAGTACCTTACTTGGACGACATTCTGATTCAAGCGTCGTCCCTTCCTCAAGCAAAGGCTCACACGGACATTGTCCTGGCCTTTCTCAGATCTCACGGATGGAAAGTGAACGTGGAAAAGAGTTCTCTATCTCCGTTAACAAGGGTTCCCTTCTTGGGAACAATAATAGACTCCTTAGAAATGAGGATTTTTCTGACAGAGGCCAGAAAAACAAAACTTCTAGACTCTTGTCGGATACTCCATTCCGTTCCTCTTCCTTCCATAGCTCAGTGCATGGAAGTGATCGGGTTGATGGTAGCGGCAATGGACATAGTTCCTTTTGCACGCATTCATCTAAGACCATTACAACTGTGCATGCTCAGTCAGTGGAATGGGGACTATACAGACTTGTCTCCGAAGATACAAGTAAATCAGAGGACCAGAGACTCACTCCGTTGGTGGCTGTCCCTGGACAACCTGTCACGAGGGATGACATTCCGCAGACCAGAGTGGGTCATTGTCACGACCGACGCCAGTCTGATGGGCTGGGGCGCGGTCTGGGGATCCCTGAAAGTTCAGGGTCTTTGGTCTCGGGAAGAATCTCTTCTACCGATAAATATTCTGGAACTGAGAGCGATATTCAATGCTCTCAAGGCTTGGCCTCAGCTAGCGAGGGCCAAGTTCATACGGTTTCAATCAGACAACATGACAACTGTTGCGTACATCAACCATCAGGGGGGAACAAGGAGTTCCCTGGCGATGGAAGAAGTGACCAAAATCATTCTATGGGCGGAGTCTCACTCCTGCCACCTGTCTGCTATCCACATCCCAGGAGTGGAAAATTGGGAAGCGGATTTTCTGAGTCGTCAGACATTGCATCCGGGGGAGTGGGAACTCCATCCGGAAATCTTTGCCCAAGTCACTCAGCTGTGGGGCATTCCAGACATGGATCTGATGGCCTCTCGTCAGAACTTCAAAGTTCCTTGCTACGGGTCCAGATCCAGGGATCCCAAGGCGGCTCTAGTGGATGCACTAGTAGCACCTTGGACCTTCAAACTAGCTTATGTGTTCCCGCCGTTTCCTCTCATCCCCAGGCTGGTAGCCAGGATCAATCAGGAGAGGGCGTCGGTGATCTTGATAGCTCCTGCGTGGCCACGCAGGACTTGGTACGCAGATCTGGTGAATATGTCATCGGCTCCTCCTTGGAAGCTACCTTTGAGACGAGACCTTCTTGTTCAGGGTCCGTTCGAACATCCGAATCTGGTTTCACTCCAGCTGACTGCTTGGAGATTGAACGCTTGATCTTATCGAAGCGAGGATTCTCAGATTCTGTTATCGATACTCTTGTTCAGGCCAGAAAGCCTGTAACTAGAAAGATTTACCACAAAATTTGGAAAAAATATATCTGTTGGTGTGAATCTAAAGGATTCCCTTGGGACAAGGTTAAGATTCCTAGGATTCTATCCTTCCTTCAAGAAGGATTGGAAAAAGGATTATCTGCAAGTTCCCTGAAGGGACAGATTTCTGCCTTGTCTGTGTTACTTCACAAAAAGCTGGCCGCTGTGCCAGATGTTCAAGCCTTTGTTCAGGCTCTGGTTAGAATTAAGCCTGTTTACAAACCTTTGACTCCTCCTTGGAGTCTCAATTTAGTTCTTTCAGTTCTTCAGGGGGTTCCGTTTGAACCCTTGCATTCCGTTGATATTAAGTTGTTATCTTGGAAAGTTTTGTTTTTAGTTGCAATTTCTTCTGCTAGAAGAGTTTCAGAATTATCTGCTCTGCAGTGTTCTCCTCCTTATCTGGTGTTCCATGCAGATAAGGTGGTTTTACGTACTAAACCTGGTTTTCTTCCAAAAGTTGTTTCTAACAAAAACATTAACCAGGAGATTATCGTACCTTCTCTGTGTCCGAAACCAGTTTCAAAGAAGGAACGTTTGTTGCACAATTTGGATGTTGTTCGCGCTCTAAAATTCTATTTAGATGCTACAAAGGATTTTAGACAAACATCTTCCTTGTTTGTTGTTTATTCTGGTAAAAGGAGAGGTCAAAAAGCAACTTCTACCTCTCTCTCTTTTTGGATTAAAAGCATCATCAGATTGGCTTACGAGACTGCCGGACGGCAGCCTCCCGAAAGAATCACAGCTCATTCCACTAGGGCTGTGGCTTCCACATGGGCCTTCAAGAACGAGGCTTCTGTTGATCAGATATGTAGGGCAGCGACTTGGTCTTCACTGCACACTTTTACCAAATTTTACAAGTTTGATACTTTTGCTTCTTCTGAGGCTATTTTTGGGAGAAAGGTTTTGCAAGCCGTGGTGCCTTCCATTTAGGTGACCTGATTTGCTCCCTCCCTTCATCCGTGTCCTAAAGCTTTGGTATTGGTTCCCACAAGTAAGGATGACGCCGTGGACCGGACACACCTATGTTGGAGAAAACAGAATTTATGTTTACCTGATAAATTACTTTCTCCAACGGTGTGTCCGGTCCACGGCCCGCCCTGGTTTTTTTAATCAGGTCTGATAATTTATTTTCTTTAACTACAGTCACCACGGTACCATATGGTTTCTCCTATGCAAATATTCCTCCTTAACGTCGGTCGAATGACTGGGGTAGGCGGAGCCTAGGAGGGATCATGTGACCAGCTTTGCTGGGCTCTTTGCCATTTCCTGTTGGGGAAGAGAATATCCCACAAGTAAGGATGACGCCGTGGACCGGACACACCGTTGGAGAAAGTAATTTATCAGGTAAACATAAATTCTGTTTTTATGTTAGACAATTATAGCCTAACATTGGCCCAAATCCCAGCCCGGGGGTGCACCCGTCAAAAAGGTCCTGTGGAGAACACGGGAAATGAGTGGTCTCCCCAGGACCTTTTTAATGGGTGTACCACCTAGCTGATTTTACTGACAACCCAGCTAAAATTTTACTGAAAAATGAGCTAAAATTAACTATTAAATTTTTATTGCTCAAATTATCAACTAAATTTATATCAAAGGGATAGAAAGGTCAAAGCATTTTTACAATATTATTATTAGCAAAAATGCTTCTAGTAAACGTTGTTACTGTTTTTCTGTGGCATTCGCACATATCCTGTGAGGACCTGTGTACCAGTATTCAAACACCATGCCTTCTCAGAGAGTCAGCAGTGGCTTGTATGACACATATTACATCTTCAGGAGCAATACACACCACCTCCAGCTCTCTGGGAAGGCATGGTGATCGAATACTGGGGCACAGGTCCTCACAGGACGTGTGTATGGCACTGAAAAATAGTAATAGCTTTTACTAGAAGCATTTTTGCTGATGAAAATATATTGCAAAAATGCTTATATTTTAGAATGAAATGAACCCATGCACATTTCAATTTTGACCTTTCTATCCCTTTAAATTATGCAACTAATTTCAGCTTTAGATAAACAGAAATTTGTATAATGTTGGAAAGTATTACACTGCCCCCACGTGGCAACTTTATAATGCCACCAGCATGGCAAAAATATTTTGTGGAGAACACTGGAAACTGTAAGAGTCTATAGTATAATGAGTTTTTTATTTATTTTATTTTTAATACAGGTAGAAAAACCTTTATCCAAACTGCTTGGGACTGGAAAAGGTTTGGATTGTGGAATAGTTACATCTTTAAAATGAGACTGTTAGAAGAGGGAATGAGACACAGGGGTAGATTTAACAAGGGCCGTCTGATCCTATACGATCAGGTTGATTGACACCCCCTGGTAGCGGCCAATTGGCTGCGAATCTGCAGGGGGTGGCATTGCGCAAGCAGTTCACAGGAACTGCTTGTGCAATGATAAATGTTAAGGACCAGCGACGTACCCTGTATGTCACTGGCCTTTTTTTGGGACTTGATTGTTTTATAGCGCGGTCTTGCCAACAGCGTTGAGACTGCTCTATTCCACAAAGCCTGCTGGAGGGAGTGTATTAATAGCGTGTTCTTGCTAGACTTGTGCTATTATGTCCTGAAAAAACCCTTAACGACCAGTGACATACAGGGTACATTGTGGTCATTAAGGGGTTAATAAATCATCCCCCAAGTGTAAACAATAATATCTTATGTCATTTAGTCAATATTTATATGTCATTATTAGAGCTTATACATGTAACCTAAAGGTAGTTTTATATAAAAGTTTTAATACTTTTGTATACACAGTACCTTTAGAAAGATTTTACAGTACTGTAACCAGAAAACATAATTTATGTAAGAACTTACCTGATAAATTCATTTCTTTCATATTAACAAGAGTCCATGAGCTAGTGACGTATGGGATATACATTCCTACCAGGAGGGGCAAAGTTTCCCAAACCTTAAAATGCCTATAAATACACCCCTCACCACACCCACAAATCAGTTTAACGAATAGCCAAGAAGTGGGGTGATAAGAAAAAAAGTGCGAAGCATATAAAATAAGGAATTGGAATAATTGTGCTTTATACAAAAAAATCATAACCACCACAAAAAAGGGTGGGCCTCATGGACTCTTGTTAATATGAAAGAAATGAATTTATCAGGTAAGTTCTTACATAAATTATGTTTTCTTTCATGTAATTAACAAGAGTCCATGAGCTAGTGACGTATGGGATAATGACTACCCAAGATGTGGATCTTTCCACACAAGAGTCACTAGAGAGGGAGGGATAAAATAAAGACAGCCAATTCCTGCTGAAAATAATCCACACCCAAAATAAAGTTTAACAAAAAACATAAGCAGAAGATTCAAACTGAAACCGCTGCCTGAAGAACTTTTCTACCAAAAACTGCTTCAGAAGAAGAAAATACATCAAAATGGTAGAATTTAGTAAAAGTATGCAAAGAGGACCAAGTTGCTGCTTTGCAGATCTGGTCAACCGAAGCTTCATTCCTAAACGCCCAGGAAGTAGAAACTGACCTAGTAGAATGAGCTGTAATTCTTTGAGGCGGAATTTTACCCGACTCAACATAGGCAAGATGAATTAAAGATTTCAACCAAGATGCCAAAGAAATGGCAGAAGCTTTCTGGCCTTTCCTAGAACCGGAAAAGATAACAAATAGACTAGAAGTCTTACGGAAAGATTTCGTAGCTTCAACATAATATTTCAAAGCTCTAACAACATCCAAAGAATGCAATGATTTCTCCTTAGAATTCTTAGGATTAGGACATAATGAAGGAACCACAATTTCTCTACTAATGTTGTTGGAATTCACAACCTTAGGTAAAAATTCAAAAGAAGTTCGCAACACCGCCTTATCCTGATGAAAAATCAGAAAAGGAGACTCACACGAAAGAGCAGATAATTCAGAAACTCTTCTAGCAGAAGAGATGGCCAAAAGGAACAAAACTTTCCAAGAAAGTAATTTAATGTCCAATGAATGCATAGGTTCAAACGGAGGAGCTTGAAGAGCTCCCAGAACCAAATTCAAACTCCATGGAGGAGAAATTGACTTAATGACAGGTTTTATACGAACCAAAGCTTGTACAAAACAATGAATATCAGGAAGAATAGCAATCTTTCTGTGAAAAAGAACAGAAAGAGCGGAGATTTGTCCTTTCAAAGAACTCGCGGACAAACCCTTATCTAAACCATCCTGAAGAAACTGTAAAATTCTCGGTATTCTAAAAGAATGCCAAGAAAAATGATGAGAAAGACACCAAGAAATATAAGTCTTCCAGACTCTATAATATATCTCTCGAGATACAGATTTACGAGCCTGTAACATAGTATTAATCACGGAGTCAGAGAAACCTCTATGACCAAGAATCAAGCGTTCAATCTCCATACCTTTAAATTGAAGGATTTCAGATCCGGATGGAAAAAAGGACCTTGTGACAGAAGGTCTGGTCTTAACGGAAGAGTCCATGGTTGGCAAGATGCCATCCGGACAAGATCCGCATACCAAAACCTGTGAGGCCATGCCGGAGCTATTAGCAGAACAAACGAGCATTCCCTCAGAATCTTGGAGATTACTCTTGGAAGAAGAACTAGAGGCGGAAAGATATAGGCAGGATGATACTTCCAAGGAAGTGATAATGCATCCACTGCCTCCGCCTGAGGATCCCGGGATCTGGACAGATACCTGGGAAGTTTCTTGTTTAGATGAGAGGCCATCAGATCTATTTCTGGGAGCCCCCACATTTGAACAATCTGAAGAAATACCTCTGGGTGAAGAGACCATTCGCCCGGATGCAACGTTTGGCGACTGAGATAATCCGCTTCCCAATTGTCTACACCTGGGATATGAACCGCAGAGATTAGACAGGAGCTGGATTCCGCCCAAACCAGAATTCGAGATACTTCTTTCATAGCCAGAGGACTGTGAGTCCCTCCTTGATGATTGATGTATGCCACAGTTGTGACATTGTCTGTCTGAAAACAAATGAACGATTCTCTCTTCAGAAGAGGCCAAAACTGAAGAGCTCTGAAAATTGCACGGAGTTCCAAGATATTGATCGGTAATCTCACCTCCTGAGATTCCCAAACTCCTTGTGCCGTCAGAGATCCCCACACAGCTCCCCAACCTGTGAGACTTGCATCTGTTGAAATTACAGTCCAGGTCGGAAGAACAAAAGAAGCCCCCTGAATTAAACGATGGTGATCTGTCCACCACGTTAGAGAGTGCCGAACAATCGGTTTTAAAGATATTAATTGATATATCTTCGTGTAATCCCTGCACCATTGGTTCAGCATACAGAGCTGAAGAGGTCGCATGTGAAAACGAGCAAAGGGGATCGCGTCCGATGCAGCAGTCATAAGACCTAGAATTTCCATGCATAAGGCTACCGAAGGGAATGATTGAGACTGAAGGTTTCGACAGGCTGTAATCAATTTTAGACGTCTCTTGTCTGTTAAAGACAAAGTCATGGACACTGAATCTATCTGGAAACCCAGAAAGGTTACCCTTGTTTGAGGAATCAAAGAACTTTTTGGTAAATTGATCCTCCAACCATGATCTTGAAGAAACAACACAAGTCGATTCGTATGAGACTCTGCTAAATGTAAAGACGGAGCAAGTACCAAGATATCGTCCAAATAAGGAAATACCACAATACCCTGTTCTCTGATTACAGACAGAAGGGCACCGAGAATCTTTGTGAAAATTCTTGGAGCTGTAGCAAGGCCAAACGGTAGAGCCACAAATTGGTAATGCTTGTCTAGAAAAGAGAATCTCAGGAACTGATAATGATCTGGATGAATCGGAATATGCAGATATGCATCCTGTAAATCTATTGTGGACATATAATTCCCTTGCTGAACAAAAGGCAATATAGTCCTTACAGTTACCATCTTGAACGTTGGTATCCTTACATAACGATTCAATAATTTTAGATCCAGAACTGGTCTGAAGGAATTCTCCTTCTTTGGTACAATGAAGAGATTTGAATAAAACCCCATCCCCTGTTCCGGAACTGGAACTGGCATAATTACTCCAGCCAACTCTAGATCTGAAACACAATTCAGAAATGCTTGAGCTTTCACTGGATTTACTGGGACATGGGAAAGAAAAAATCTCTTTGCAGGAGGTCTCATCTTGAAACCAATTCTGTACCCTTCTGAAACAATGTTCTGAATCCAAAGATTGTGAACAGAATTGATCCAAATTTCTTTGAAAAAACGTAACCTGCCCCCTACCAGCTGAACTGGAATGAGGGCCGTACCTTCATGTGAACTTAGAAGCAGGCTTTGCCTTTCTAGCAGGCTTGGATTTATTCCAGACTGGAGATGGTTTCCAAACTGAAACTGCTCCTGAGGACGAAGGATCAGGCTTTTGTTCTTTGTTGAAACGAAAGGAACGAAAACGATTGTTAGCCCTGTTTTTACCTTTAGACTTTTTATCCTGTGGTAAAAAAGTTCCTTTCCCACCAGTAACAGTTGAAATAATAGAATCCAACTGAGAACCAAATAATTTGTTTCCCTGGAAAGAAATGGAAAGTAGAGTTGATTTAGAAGCCATATCAGCATTCCAAGTCTTAAGCCATAAAGCTCTTCTGGCTAAGATAGCCAGAGACATAAATCTAACATCAACTCTAATAATATCAAAAATGGCATCACAGATAAAATTATTAGCATGCTGGAGAAGAATAATAATATCATGAGAATCACGATTTGTTACTTGTTGCGCTAGAGTTTCCAACCAAAAAGTTGAAGCTGCAGCAACATCAGCCAATGATATAGCAGGTCTAAGAAGATTACCTGAACATAGATAAGCTTTTCTTAGAAAAGATTCAATTTTTCTATCTAAAGGATCCTTAAACGATGTACCATCTGACGTAGGAATGGTAGTACGTTTAGCAAGGGTAGAAATAGCCCCATCAACTTTAGGGATTTTGTCCCAAAATTCTAACCTGTCAGTCGGAACAGGATATAATTGCTTAAAACGTTTAGAAGGAGTAAATGAATTACCCAATTTATCCCATTCCTTAGCAATTACTGCAGAAATAGCATTAGGAACAGGAAAGACTTCTGGAATAACCGCAGGAGCTTTAAAAACCTTATCCAAACGTATAGAATTAGTATCAAGAGGACTAGAATCCTCTATTTCTAAAGCAATTAGTACTTCTTTAAGTAAAGAGCGAATAAATTCCATCTTAAATAAATATGAAGATTTATCAGCATCAATCTCTGAGACAGAATCCTCTGAACCAGAAGAGTCCAAAGAATCAGAATGATGGTGATCATTTAAAAATTCATCTGTAGAGAGAGAAGATTTAAAAGACTTTTTACGTTTACTAGAAGGAGAAATAACAGACAAAGCCTTCTTTATGGATTCAGAAACAAAATCTCTTATGTTATCAGGAACATTCTGCACCTTAGATGTTGAGGGAACTGCAACAGGCAATGGTACATCACTAAAGGAAATATTATCTGCTTTAACAAGTTTGTCATGACAATTATTACAAACAACAGCTGGAGGAATAGCTACCAAAAAATTTACAGCAGATACACTTAGCTTTGGTAGATCCAGCAGGCAGAGGTTTTCCTGTAGTATCTTCTGGCTCGGATGCAACGTGAGACATCTTGCAATATGTAAGAGAAAAAACAACATATAAAGCAAAATAGATCAAATTCCTTATAAGACAGTTTCAGGAATGGGAAAAAAATGCCAAACATCAAGCTTCTAGCAACCAGAAGCAAATGAAAAATGAGACTGAAATAATGTGGAGACAAAAGCGACGCCCATATTTTTTGGCGCCAAATAAGACGCCCACATTATTTGGCGCCTAAATGCTTTTGGCGCCAAAAATGACGCCACATCCGGAACGCCGAAATTTTTGGCGCAAAATAACGTCAAAAAATGACGCAACTTCCGGGGACACGTATGACGCCGGAAACGGAAAAGAATTTTTGCGCCAAAAAAGTCCGCGCCAAGAATGACGCAATAAAATGAAGCATTTTCAGCCCCCGCGAGCCTAACAGCCCACAGGGAAAAAAGTCAAATTTTTGAGGTAAGAAAAAATATGATAATTTAAAGCATAATCCCAAATATGAAACTGACTGTCTGGAAATAAGGAAAGTTGAACATTCTGAGTCAAGGCAAATAAATGTTTGAATACATATATTTAGAACTTTATAAATAAAGTGCCCAACCATAGCTTAGAGTGTCACAGAAAATAAGACTTACTTACCCCAGGACACTCATCTACATGTTTGTAGAAAGCCAAACCAGTACTGAAACGAGAATCAGTAGAGGAAATGGTAAATATAAGAGTATATCGTCGATCTGAAAAGGGAGGTAAGAGATGAATCTCTACGACCGATAACAGAGAACCTTATGAAATAGACCCCGTAGAAGGAGATCACTGCATTCAATAGGCAATACTCTCCTCACATCCCTCTGACATTCACTGCACGCTGAGAGGAAAACCGGGCTCCAACTTGCTGCGGAGCGCATATCAACGTAGAATCTAGCACAAACTTACTTCACCACCTCCCTTGGAGGCAAAGTTTGTAAAACTGATTTGTGGGTGTGGTGAGGGGTGTATTTATAGGCATTTTAAGGTTTGGGAAACTTTGCCCCTCCTGGTAGGAATGTATATCCCATACGTCACTAGCTCATGGACTCTTGTTAATTACATGAAAGAAAGGAGATTTTTGTTGTTTTAAATAAACATATAACACATATAAACCAAACCAAAGGCAAAGGTAGAGAAGATTGTGACTTACAGGTGGGGAAAAATAGTAATTTTTGATAATTGTAAAAAGTGTAAATTTAAGAATAAATTAGGATTTTGGAATTCCGGTTTATTATTGGGCACTTAAACGCATGAAAAAAAACCCCAATACGGCATACAAGTCAAAACATGTAGTTCTGGATATCTATACAAAGTGATTCATATTTGATAACATTTCCCTAATTTAGGATTTGAATCCAAGACGTCTAGTTAATATGTATTTAACCAAACCACTAATCCATCTAGCCATTCCAGTCCTGTTATAGTATGTTACAAAAAAATATAATTTATGTTTACCTGATAAATTCATTTCTCCTGTAGTGTAGTCAGTCCACGGGTCATCCATTACTTATGGGATTATAACTCCTCCCTAACAGGAAGTGCAAGAGGATCACCCAAGCAGAGCTGCTATATAGCTCCTCCCCTCTACGTCATATCCAGTCATTCGACCGAAACCATACGAGAAAGGAGAAACTATAGGGTGCAGTGGTGACTGGAGTTTAATTCAAATTTAGACCTGCCGTAAAAACAGGGCGGGCCGTGGACTGACTACACTACAGGAGAAATGAATTTATCAGGTAAACATAAATTATATTTTCTCCTGTTAAGTGTAGTCAGTCCACGGGTCATCCATTACTTATGGGATACCAATACCAAAGCTAAAAGTACACGGATGACGGGAGGGACAGGCAGGATCTTTACACGGAAGGAACCACTGCCTGTAGAACCTTTCTCCCAAAAACAGCCTCTGAAGAAGCAAAAGTGTCAAATTTGTAAAATTTTGAAAAATTGTGAAGTGAAGACCAAGTTGCAGCCTTGCAAATCTGTTCAACAGAGGCCTCATTCTTAAAGGCCCAAGTGGAAGCCACAGCTCTAGTAGAATGAGCTGTAATCCTTTCAGGAGGCTGCTGTCCAGCAGTCTCATAGGCTAAACGTATTATGCTACGAAGCCAAAAAGAGAGAGAGGTAGCCGAAGCTTTTTGACCTCTCCTCTGTCCAGAATAAACGACAAACAGGGAAGAAGTTTGACGAAAATCTTTAGTTGCCTGCAAATAAAATTTCAGGGCACGGACGACGTCCAGATTGTGCAAAAGTCGTTCCTTCTTTGAAGAAGGGTTAGGGCACAATGATGGAACAACAATCTCTTGATTGATATTCTTGTTAGTGACTACCTTAGGTAAGAACCCAGGTTTAGTACGCAGAACTACCTTGTCTGAATGAAAAATCAGATAAGGAGAATCACAATGTAAGGCCGATAACGAGGAAATAGCCATTAAAAACAGAACTTTCCAAGATAACAGCTTGATATCGATGGAATGAAGGGGTTCAAACGGAACACCTTGCAGAACGTTAAGAACTAAGTTTAAGCTCCACGGCGGAGCAACAGTCTTAAACACAGGCTTAATCCTAGCCAAAGCCTGACAAAAAGCCTGAACGTCTGGAACTTCTGCCAGACGTTTGTGTAAAAGGATAGACAGAGCTGAAATCTGTCCCTTTAACGAACTAGCAGATAAACCCTTTTCTAAACCCTCTTGTAGAAAAGACAATATCCTAGGAATCCTAACCTTACTCCATGAGTAACTCTTGGATTCGCACCAATATAAATATTTACGCCATATCTTATGGTAAATATTTCTGGTAACAGGTTTCCGAGCCTGTATTAAGGTATCAATAACCGACTCCGAGAAGCCACGCTTTTATAGGATCAAGCGTTCAATCTCCATGCAGTCAGCCTCAGAGAAATTAGATTTGGATGGTTGAAAGGACCCTGAATTAGAAGGTCCTGCCTCAGAGGCAGAGACCATGGTGGACAGGACGACATGTCCTCTAGGTCTGCATACCAGGTCCTGCGTGGCCATATTTTATGGTAAATTTTCCTGGTAACAGGTTTCCTAGCCTGTATTAAGGTATCAATCACTGACTCCGAGAATCCACGCTTTGATAGAATCAAGCGTTCAATCTCCATGCAGTCAGCCTCAGAGAAATTACATTTGGATGTTTGAAAGGACCCTGAATCAGAAGGTCCTGTCTCAGAGGCAGAGACCATGGTGGACAGGATGACATGTCCACTAGATCTGCATACCAGGTCCTGCGTGGCCACGCAGGCGCTATTAGAATCCCCGATGCTCTCTCCTGTTTGATCCTGGCAATCAATCGAGGAAGCATCGGGAAAGGTGGAAACACATAAGCCATGTTGAAGACCCAAGGTGCTGTCAGAGCATCTATCAGCACCGCTCCCGGGTCCCTGGACCTGGATCCGTAACAAGGAAGCTTGGCGTTCTGGCGAGACGCCATGAGATCCAGATCTGGTTTGCCCCAATGATGAAGCAGTTGGGCAAACACCTCCGGATGAAGTTCCCACTCCCCCGGATGAAAGGTCTGGCGACTTAGAAAATCCGCCTCCCAGTTCTCCACGCCTGGGATGTGGATCGCTGACAGGTGGCAAGAGTGAGACTCTGCCCAGCGAATTATCTTTGAGACTTCCATCATCGCTAGGGAACTCCTTGTTCCTCCTTGATGGTTGATGTAAGCCACAGTCGTGATGTTCTCCGACTGAAACCTGATGAACCTCAGAGTTGCTAACTGAGGCCAAGCCAGAAGAGCATTGAAAATTGCTCTTAATTCCAGAATGTTTATTGGAAGGAGTCTCTCCTCCTGAGTCCATGATCCCTGAGCCTTCAGGGAATTCCAGACTGCGCCCCAACCTAGAAGGCTGGCGTCTGTTGTTACAATCGTCCAAACTGGCCTGCGGAAGGGCATCCCCTTGGACAGATGTGGCCGAGAAAGCCACCATAGAAGAGAATCTCTGGTCTCTTGATCCAGATTTAGCAGAGGGGACAAATCTGAGTAATCCCCATTCCACTGACTTAGCATGCACAATTGCAGCGGTCTGAGATACAGGCACGCAAATGGTACTATGTCCATTGCCGCTACCATTAAGCCGATTACCTCCATGCACTGAGCCACTGACGGGTGTTGAATGGAATGAAGGACACGGCAAGCATTTAGAAGTTTTGATAACCTGTCCTCCGTCAGGTAAATTTTCATTTCTACAGAATCTATAAGAGTCCCTAGAAAGGGAACTCTTGTGAGTGGCAATAGAGAACTCTTTTCTACGTTCACCTTCCACCCATGCGACCTTAGAAATGCCAGAACTAACTCTGTATGAGACTTGGCAGTTTGGAAACTTGACGCTTGTATCAGAATGTCGTCTAGGTACGGAGCTACCGCTATGCCTCGCGGTCTTAGTACCGCCAGAAGAGAGCCCAGAACCTTTGTAAAGATTCTTGGAGCCGTAGCTAACCCGAAGGGAAGAGCTACAAACTGGTAATGCCTGTTTAGGAAGGCAAATCTTAGATACCGGTAATGATCCTTGTGAATCGGTATGTGAAGGTAGGCATCCTTTAAATCCACTGTGGTCATGTACTGACCCTCTTGGATCATGGGTCAGATGGTTCGAATAGTTTCCATTTTGAACGATGGAACTCTTAGGAATTTGTTTAGGATCTTTAAATCCAAGATTGGTCTGAAGGTTCCCTCTTTTTTGGGAACCACAAACAGATTTGAATAGAATCCTTGCCCGTGTTCCGACCACGGAACTGGGTGGATCACTCCCATTAGTAAGAGGTCTTGTACACAGCGTAGAAACGCCTCTTTCTTTATCTGGTTTGCTGATAACCTTGAAAGATGAAATCTCCCTTGTGGAGGAGAAGCTTTGAAGTCCAGAAGATATCCCTGAGATATGATTTCCAACGCCCAGGGATCCTGGACATCTCTTGCCCAAGCCTGGGCAAAGAGAGAAAGTCTGCCCCCCACTATATCCGTTTCCGGATCGGGGGCCCTCACTTCATGCTGTCTTAGGGGCAGCAGCAGGTTTTCTGTAATGCTTGCCCTTGTTCCAGGACTGGTTAGGTTTCCAGCCCTGTCTGTAGCGAGCAACAGTTCCTTCCTGTCTTGGAGCGGAGGAAGTTGATGCTGCTCCTGCCTTGAAGTTACGAAAGGCACGAAAATTAGACTGTTTAGCCTTTGGTTTGGCCCTGTCTTGAGGCAGGGCATGGCCCTTACCTCCAGTAATGTCAGCGATAATTTCTTTCAAGCCGGGCCCGAATAATGTCTGCCCTTTGAAAGGAATATTAAGCAATTTAGATTTAGAAGTCACATCAGCTGACCAGGATTTAAGCCACAGCGCTCTGCGCGCTTGAATGGCGAATCCGGAGTTCTTAGCCGTAAGTTTGGTTAAGTGTACTACGGCATCAGAAATAAATGAATTGGCTAGCTTAAGGGCTTTAAGCTTGTTCATAATCTCATCCAATGGAGCTGTGCTAAGAGTCTCTTCCAGAGACTCAAACCAGAATGCGCCGCAGCAGTGACAGGCGCGATGCATGCAAGGGGTTGTAATATAAAACCTTGCTGAACAAACATTTTCTTAAGGTAACCCTCTAACTTTTTATCCATTGGATCTGAAAAAGCACAGCTATCCTCCACCGGGATAGTGGTGCTCCCTCCACCTTAGGGACCGTCTGCCATAGGTCCCGTGTGGTGGCGTCTATTGGAAACATTTTTCTAAATATAGGAGGGGGTGAAAAGGGCACACCGGGTCTATCCCACTCCTTGTTAACAATTTCTGTAAGCCTTTTAGGTATAGGAAAAACGTCAGTACACGCCGGTACCGCAAAATATTTATCCAGCCTACATACTTTCTCTGGAATTGCAACCGTGTTACAATCATTCAGAGCCGCTAATACCTCCCCTAGTAATACACGGAGGTTCTCAAGCTTAAATTTAAAATTTGAAATCTCTGAATCCAGATTACTTGGATCAGATCCGTCACCCACAGAATGAAGCTCTCCGTCCTCATGTTCTGCAAATTGTGACGCAGTATCAGACATGGCTCTACTATTATCAGCGCACTCTGTTCTTACCCCAGAGTGATCGCGTTTACCTCTTAATTCTGGTAATTTAGATAGTACTTCAGTCATAACATTAGCCATGTCTTGCAAAGTGATTTGTATGGGCCGCCCTGATGTACTTGGCGCCACAATATCACGCACCTCCTGAGCGGGAGGCGAAGGTACTGACACGTGAGGAGAGTTAGTCGGCATAACTTCCCCCTCGTTGTCTGGTGATATTTTTTTAACATATAAAGTTTGACTTTTATTCAAAGTAACATCTATACATTGAGTGCACAAATTTCTATTGGGCTCCACATTGGCCTTTAAACATAGTGAACAAACAGATTCATCTGTGTCAGACATGTTTAAACAGACTAGCAATAACACTAGCAAGCTTGGAAAAAACTTTTAAATAAATTTACAAGCTATATAAAAAACGCTACTGTGCCTTTAAGAAACATAAAAATGTGACACAGTTGAATTAACAATGAACCAAATATGTTAAAACAACCAAATTTTAACAGAAAATGTATAAAGTTAGCAGAGGATTGCACCCACCAGCAAAAGGATGATTAACCCCTTAATACCCAAAACGGATAACAGTTGAAATAATAAGCGTTTTTATCACAGTCAAACACACTGTCACAGGTCTGCTGTGACTGATTACCTCCCTCAAAACTAGTTTTGGAGACCCCTGGGCTCTGTAGAGACGTCCTGGATTATGGAGGAAGAAATAGGAAGACTGTGACTAAATTTTTACTGCGCAATAAAGCGCTAAAATAGGCCCCTCCCACTCATATTACAACAGTGGGGAAGCTCAGTAAACTGTTTTTATTCAGAAAAAAACGACAGCCATGTGGTAAAAATCATGCCCATAAAGTTTTATCACCAAGTACCTAAGAAAAAACGATTAACATGCCAGTAAACGTTTTAAAATTGAAAATTATGAAGTGTTATTAATAAGCCTGCTGCTAGTCGCTTTCACTGCAGTGCAGGCTCAAATATTACTTTAATATTGACAGTATTTTCTTAGTGAAATTCCATTCCCCAGAAATACCTCAGAGTATACATACATACATATCAGCCTGATACCAGTCGCTACTACTGCATTTAAGGCTGCACTTACATTACATCGGTATTAGCAGTATTTTCTCAGTCAATTCCATTCCTTAGAAAATAATTTACTGCACATACCTCCTTGCAGGTGGGCCCTGCATGCTATCCCCTGTTCTGAAGTTACCTCACTCCTCAGAATGGCCGAGAACAGCAAGTGGATCTTAGTTACGACCGCTAAGATCATAGAAAAACTCAGGCAGATTCTTCTTCTAATGCTGCCTGAGAACAAACAACACACTCCGGTGCCGTTTAAAATAACAAACTTTTGATTGAAGAAATAAAAACTAAGTTTAACACACCACAGTCCTCTCACACATCCTATCTTTAGTTAGGTGCAAGAGAATGATTGGATATGACGTAGAGGGGAGGAGCTATATAGCAGCTCTGCTTGGGTGATCCTCTTGCACTTCCTGTTAGGGAGGAGTTATAATCCCATAAGTAATGGATGACCCGTGGACTGACTACACTTAACAGGAGAAATATAATGATAGGCAGGAGGGTGCTAGACTCCAAGGGAAGAGACTTCTGGTCATACAAAGTGCAGTGCTGAGCCAATTATTATAAAGACCACAATACAACCCATAAACACATTTTGAATAGGCTTTGTTTCATATTTACACACTGATTCTACCATTTGTTTGCATCTATTATTGTAACATTAGACATAAAAGCAATTTTATATAGGGATATTTTACAACACTAAAAATATTGAGTGCAGCAGACCTGCATAAAAAAATGTTTTACAAATATATATTTATTTTAGCAACAATTGCTGTGTTTTAGCTATTTTAGAACACTCCACAGATAACTTTAATAGCATCTTCAATGTGTTTATCTTGTTTCCTTTGCTGTGGCCAATCAGAAGTTACATTTAAATGAACTCCTGCACTGATCTAAGAAATTATTGGGTTGTATGTAGCAGGGTAAAGAATACAATAGCATAATTAAAGGGACAGTAGAGTCGGAATTAAACTTTCATGATTCAGATAGGGCATGCAATTTTAAACTTTTTTCATGAAATTTGCTTTGCACTTTTGGTATTCTTTGTTGAAGGCTAAACTTTTGTATTAGCATTTCACAGATAGACACAGTGCTAGTTCATGTGTGCCATATAACAATACAAATTTCCAAGTAGACTGCCCCTTTAAGTAGACAGTATAAACTCCACAATATTTGGGGAGAGTATAAATATACCAAATTGCAGAAGTTGTTTTTGTTTTTACTATACTTTATGGGATATTTATACTTTATGGGATATTTATGATTCATATATGAACATATAATTTCAAACAACTTTCAAATTTACTTCTATTATCAAATTTACTTAATTCTCTTGTTATCTATTGCTGAAGGAACAGCATTGCACTACTGGGCAGCTAGACGAACACACCTAGTCAGCCAATCACAAGAGACAAATCTGTGCAGGCACCAATCAGCAGCTAACTCCCACTAGAGTAGGATATGTGCGGATTCTTTTTCAATAAGGAATACCATGAGAACGAAGTACATTTGAAAATAGAGCATGTCATTTTAAGACACTTTTAAATTCACTTCTATCTGAATCTTGCAACTTTAATTTTGACTTTCATATCCCTTTAAGTTTGTCTGCGTCTTTAAAGGAGCATAAAATCCAACATTTTTCTTTTATGATTCCAACAGAACATACAATTTTCAGCAACTTTCCAATTGATTTCTATTATCATATTTGCTTCATTCTCTTGGCATCCTTTGCTGAATGAGCAGCAATGCACTACTGGGACCTAGCTGAGCACAATGTGTGAATCATTTACCTGGGATATACTGTAGATATATATATATATATATATATATGCAGCCACCAATCGACTCCTGATCCTATCCTAGGTATGCTTTTTCAACAAAGGATACAAAGTGAACAAAGTAAATGAAACCGTGCTTGAAATTGCATGTACTATCTTAAACATGAAAGTTTAATATTGACTTTACAAACTCTTAAAAAAATCCATTAAAGGGACAGTCTAGGCCAAAATAAACTTTCATGATTCAGATAGAGCATGTAATTTTAAACAATTTTCCAATTTACTTTTATCACCATTTTTGCTTTCTTCTCTTGGTATTCTTAGTTGAAAGCTTAACCTAGGAGGTTCATATGCTAATTTCTTAGACCCTGAAGGCCACCTCTTTTCAGAATGCATTTTAACAGTTTTTCACCACTAGAGGGTGTTAGTTCATGTGTTTCATATAGATAACACTGTGCTCATGCACATGAAGTTATCTAGGAGCAGGCACTGATTGGCTAAACTGCAAGTCTGTCAAAAGAACTGAAATAAAGGGGCAGTTTGCAGAGGCTTAGATACAAGATAATCACAGAGGTTAAAAGTATATTATTATAACTGTGTTGGTTATGTAAAACTGGGGAATGGGTAATAAAGGGATTATCTATCTTTTTTAAAAAATAAAAATTCTGGTGTAGACTGTCCCTTTAAATGTCTATTAGATGATGGAAGTAATACAAGCAGGAATGCATTTCAAGCAAATGTGAAAAAACAGAATTTATGTTTACCTGATAAATTACTTTCTCCAACGGTGTGTCCGGTCCACGGCGTCATCCTTACTTGTGGGATATTCTCTTCCCCAACAGGAAATGGCAAAGAGCCCAGCAAAGCTGGTCACATGATCCCTCCTAGGCTCCGCCTACCCCAGTCATTCGACCGACGTTAAGGAGGAATATTAGCATAGGAGAAACCATATGGTACCGTGGTGACTGTAGTTAAAGAAAAAAAAAAAAAAATTATCAGACCTGATTAAAAAAACCAGGGCGGGCCGTGGACCGGACACACCGTTGGAGAAAGTAATTTATCAGGTAAACATAAATTCTGTTTTCTCCAACATAGGTGTGTCCGGTCCACGGCGTCATCCTTACTTGTGGGAACCAATACCAAAGCTTTAGGACACGGATGAAGGGAGGGAGCAAATCAGGTCACCTAAATGGAAGGCACCACGGCTTGCAAAACCTTTCTCCCAAAAATAGCCTCAGAAGAAGCAAAAGTATCAAACTTGTAAAATTTGGTAAAAGTGTGCAGTGAAGACCAAGTCGCTGCCCTACATATCTGATCAACAGAAGCCTCGTTCTTGAAGGCCCATGTGGAAGCCACAGCCCTAGTGGAATGAGCTGTGATTCTTTCGGGAGGCTGCCGTCCGGCAGTCTCGTAAGCCAATCTGATGATGCTTTTAATCCAAAAAGAGAGAGAGGTAGAAGTTGCTTTTTGACCTCTCCTTTTACCGGAATAAACAACAAACAAGGAAGATGTTTGTCTAAAATCCTTTGTAGCATCTAAATAGAATTTTAGAGCGCGAACAACATCCAAATTGTGCAACAAACGTTCCTTCTTTGAAACTGGTTTCGGACACAGAGAAGGTACGATAATCTCCTGGTTAATGTTTTTGTTAGAAACAACTTTTGGAAGAAAACCAGGTTTAGTACGTAAAACCACCTTATCTGCATGGAACACCAGATAAGGAGGAGAACACTGCAGAGCAGATAATTCTGAAACTCTTCTAGCAGAAGAAATCGCAACTAAAAACAAAACTTTCCAAGATAATAACTTAATATCAACGGAATGTAAGGGTTCAAACGGAACCCCCTGAAGAACTGAAAGAACTAAATTGAGACTCCAAGGAGGAGTCAAAGGTTTGTAAACAGGCTTAATTCTAACCAGAGCCTGAACAAAGGCTTGAACATCTGGCACAGCTGCCAGCTTTTTGTGAAGTAACACAGACAAGGCAGAAATCTGTCCCTTCAGGGAACTTGCAGATAATCCTTTTTCCAATCCTTCTTGAAGGAAGGATAGAATCTTAGGAATCTTAACCTTATCCCAAGGGAATCCTTTAGATTCACACCAACAGATATATCTTTTCCAAATTTTGTGGTAAATCTTTCTAGTTACAGGCTTTCTGGCCTGAACCAGAGTATCGATAACAGAATCTGAGAACCCTCGCTTCGATAAGATCAAGCGTTCAATCTCCAAGCAGTCAGCTGGAGTGAAACCAGATTCGGATGTTCGAACGGACCCTGAACAAGAAGGTCTCGTCTCAAAGGTAGCTTCCAAGGTGGAGCCGATGACATATTCACCAGATCTGCATACCAAGTCCTGCGTGGCCACGCAGGAGCTATCAAGATCACCGACGCCCTCTCCTGATTGATCCTGGCTACCAGCCTGGGGATGAGAGGAAACGGCGGGAACACATAAGCTAGTTTGAAGGTCCAAGGTGCTACTAGTGCATCCACTAGAGCCGCCTTGGGATCCCTGGATCTGGACCCGTAGCAAGGAACTTTGAAGTTCTGACGAGAGGCCATCAGATCCATGTCTGGAATGCCCCACAGCTGAGTGACTTGGGCAAAGATTTCCGGATGGAGTTCCCACTCCCCCGGATGCAATGTCTGACGACTCAGAAAATCCGCTTCCCAATTTTCCACTCCTGGGATGTGTATAGCAGACAGGTGGCAGGAGTGAGACTCCGCCCATAGAATGATTTTGGTCACTTCTTCCATCGCCAGGGAACTCCTTGTTCCCCCTTGATGGTTGATGTACGCAACAGTTGTCATGTTGTCTGATTGAAACCGTATGAACTTGGCCCTCGCTAGCTGAGGCCAAGCCTTGAGAGCATTGAATATCGCTCTCAGTTCCAGAATATTTATCGGTAGAAGAGATTCTTCCCGAGACCAAAGACCCTGAGCTTTCAGGGATCCCCAGACCGCGCCCCAGCCCATCAGACTGGCGTCGGTCGTGACAATGACCCACTCTGGTCTGCGGAATGTCATCCCTCGTGACAGGTTGTCCAGGGACAGCCACCAACGGAGTGAGTCTCTGGTCTTCTGATTTACTTGTATCTTCGGAGACAAGTCTGTATAGTCCCCATTCCACTGACTGAGCATGCACAGTTGTAATGGTCTTAGATGAATGCGTGCAAAAGGAACTATGTCCATTGCCGCTACCATCAACCCGATCACTTCCATGCACTGAGCTATGGAAGGAAGAGGAACGGAATGAAGTATCCGACAAGAGTCTAGAAGCTTTGTCTTTCTGGCCTCTGTCAGAAAAATCCTCATTTCTAAGGAGTCTATTATTGTTCCCAAGAAGGGAACCCTTGTTGACGGAGATAGAGAACTCTTTTCCACGTTCACTTTCCATCCGTGAGATCTGAGAAAGGCCAGGACTATGTCCGTGTGAGCCTTTGCTTGAGGAAGGGACGACGCTTGAATCAGAATGTCGTCCAAGTAAGGTACTACAGCAATGCCCCTTGGTCTTAGCACAGCTAGAAGGGACCCTAGTACCTTTGTGAAAATCCTTGGAGCAGTGGCTAATCCGAAAGGAAGCGCCACGAACTGGTAATGCTTGTCCAGGAATGCGAACCTTAGGAACCGATGATGTTCCTTGTGGATAGGAATATGTAGATACGCATCCTTTAAATCCACCGTGGTCATGAATTGACCTTCCTGGATGGAAGGAAGAATAGTTCGAATGGTTTCCATCTTGAACGATGGAACCTTGAGAAACTTGTTTAAGATCTTGAGATCTAAGATTGGTCTGAACGTTCCCTCTTTTTTGGGAACTATGAACAGATTGGAGTAGAACCCCATCCCTTGTTCTCTTAATGGAACAGGATGAATCACTCCCATTTTTAACAGGTCTTCTACACAATGTAAGAATGCCTGTCTTTTTAAGTGGTCTGAAGACAACTGAGACCTGTGGAACCTCCCCCTTGGGGGAAGCCCCTTGAATTCCAGAAGATAACCTTGGGAGACTATTTCTAGTGCCCAAGGATCCAGAACATCTCTTGCCCAAGCCTGAGCGAAGAGAGAGAGTCTGCCCCCCACCAGATCCGGTCCCGGATCGGGGGCCAACATTTCATGCTGTCTTGGTAGCAGTGGCAGGTTTCTTGGCCTGTTTTCCCTTGTTCCAGCCTTGCATTGGTCTCCAAGCTGGCTTGGCTTGAGAAGTATTACCCTCTTGCTTAGAGGACGTAGCACTTTGGGCTGGTCCGTTTCTACGAAAGGGACGAAAATTAGGTTTATTTTTCGTCTTGAAAGGCCGATCCTGAGGAAGGGCGTGGCCCTTACCCCCAGTGATATCAGAGATAATCTCTTTCAAGTCAGGGCCAAACAGCGTTTTCCCCTTGAAAGGAATGTTAAGTAGCTTGTTCTTGGACGACGCATCAGCCGACCAAGATTTCAACCAAAGCGCTCTGCGCGCCACAATAGCAAACCCAGAATTCTTAGCCGCTAATCTAGCCAATTGCAAAGTGGCGTCTAGGGTAAAAGAATTAGCCAATTTGAGAGCATTGATTCTGTCCATAATCTCCTCATAAGGAGGAGAATCACTATCGACCGCCTTTATCAGCTCATCGAACCAGAAACATGCGGCTGTAGCGACAGGGACAACGCATGAAATTGGTTGTAGAAGGTAACCCTGCTGAACAAACATCTTTTTAAGCAAACCTTCTAATTTTTTATCCATAGGATCTTTGAAAGCACAACTATCCTCTATGGGTATAGTGGTGCGTTTGTTTAAAGTGGAAACCGCTCCCTCGACCTTGGGGACTGTCTGCCATAAGTCCTTTCTGGGGTCGACCATAGGAAACAATTTTTTAAATATGGGGGGAGGGACGAAAGGAATACCGGGCCTTTCCCATTCTTTATTAACAATGTCCGCCACCCGCTTGGGTATAGGAAAAGCTTCTGGGAGCCCCGGCACCTCTAGGAACTTGTCCATTTTACATAGTTTCTCTGGGATGATCAACTTGTCACAATCATCCAGAGTGGATAATACCTCCTTAAGCAGAATGCGGAGATGTTCCAACTTAAATTTAAATGTAATCACATCAGGTTCAGCTTGTTGAGAAATGTTCCCTGAATCAGTAATTTCTCCCTCAGACAAAACCTCCCTGGCCCCATCAGACTGGGTTAGGGGCCCTTCAGAAACATTATTATTAGCGTCGTCATGCTCTTCAGTATCTAAAACAGAGCAGTCGCGCTTACGCTGATAAGTGTTCATTTTGGCTAAAATGTTTTTGACAGAATTGTCCATTACAGCCGTTAATTGTTGCATAGTAAGGAGTATTGGCGCGCTAGATGTACTAGGGGCCTCCTGAGTGGGCAAGACTCGTGTAGACGAAGGAGGGAATGATGCAGTACCATGCTTACTCCCCTCACTTGAGGAATCATCTTGGGCATCATTGTCATTGTCACATAAATCACATTTATTTAAATGAATAGGAATTCTGGCTTCCCCACATTCAGAACACAGTCTATCTGGTAGTTCAGACATGTTAAACAGGCATAAACTTGATAACAAAGTACAAAAAACGTTTTAAAATAAAACCGTTACTGTCACTTTAAATTTTAAACTGAACACACTTTATTACTGCAATTGCGAAAAAACATGAAGGAATTGTTCAAAATTCACCAAATTTTCACCACAGTGTCTTAAAGCCTTAAAAGTATTGCACACCAAATTTGGAAGCTTTAACCCTTAAAATAACGGAACCGGAGCCGTTTTGAACTTTAACCCCTTTACAGTCCCTGGTATCTGCTTTGCTGAGACCCAACCAAGCCCAAAGGGGAATACGATACCAAATGACGCCTTCAGAAAGTCTTTTCTAAGTATCAGAGCTCCTCTCACATGCGACTGCATGCCATGCCTCTCAAAAACAAGTGCGCAACACCGGCGCGAAAATGAGACTCTGCCTATGCTTTGGGAAAGCCCCTAAAGAATAAGGAGTCTAAAACAGTGCCTGCCGATATTATTATATCAAAATACCCAAATAAAATGATTCCTCAAGGCTAAATATGTGTTAATAATGAATCGATTTAGCCCAGAAAAAGTCTACAGTCTTAATAAGCCCATGTGAAGCCCTTATTTACAATCGTAATAAACATGGCTTACCGGATCCCATAGGGAAAATGACAGCTTCCAGCATTACATCGTCTTGTTAGAATGTGTCATACCTCAAGCAGCAAGAGACTGCACACTGTTCCCCCAACTGAAGTTAATTGCTCTCAACAGTCCTGTGTGGAACAGCCATGGATTTTAGTGACGGTTGCTAAAATCATTTTCCTCATACAAACAGAAATCTTCATCTCTTTTCTGTTTCTGAGTAAATAGTACATACCAGCACTATTTCAAAATAACAAACTCTTGATTGAATAATAAAAACTACAGTTAAACACTAAAAAACTCTAAGCCATCTCCGTGGAGATGTTGCCTGTACAACGGCAAAGAGAATGACTGGGGTAGGCGGAGCCTAGGAGGGATCATGTGACCAGCTTTGCTGGGCTCTTTGCCATTTCCTGTTGGGGAAGAGAATATCCCACAAGTAAGGATGACGCCGTGGACCGGACACACCTATGTTGGAGAAATAAAAAAACAATGCCATGCTGATATTAAAGGGGCATTAAACCCAACAATTTTCTTTCATGATTCAGATAGAGAATACCATTTTAAACAACTTTCTAATTTACTTCTATTATCTAATTTGCTTCATTCTCTTGGTATCATTTTTTAAAGGAGCAGCAATGCGCTACTGGTTTCTAACTAAACACATGGGTGAACCAATGACAATGTGTGTGTATATATATATATATATATATATATATATATATGCAGGCATCAAACAGAAGCTAGAAACTAGGTTCCTTGCTACTCCTGAACTTAATAAGATAAACCTTTCAGCAAAGGATAACAAGATAAGTAAGGTAGCAGATTAAATAATAGAAGTAATTTGTAAAGTTGTTTAACATCGCATGCTCTTTCTGAATCATGTAAGAAAAGAATTTGGGTTTCATGTCCCTTTAACAAAGGAAAAAAGCATATTACATTCAGAAGGGATTCTTTAAAAAAAAAACAGAATTTATGTTTACCTGATAAATTACTTTCTCCAACGGTGTGTCCGGTCCACGGCGTCATCCTTACTTGTGGGATATTCTCTTCCCCAACAGGAAATGGCAAAGAGCCCAGCAAAGCTGGTCACATGATCCCTCCTAGGCTCCGCCTACCCCAGTCATTCGACCGACGTTAAGGAGGAATATTTGCATAGGAGAAACCATATGGTACCGTGGTGACTGTAGTTAAAGAAAATAAATTATCAGACCTGATTAAAAAAACCAGGGCGGGCCGTGGACCGGACACACCGTTGGAGAAAGTAATTTATCAGGTAAACATAAATTCTGTTTTCTCCAACATAGGTGTGTCCGTTCCACGGCGTCATCCTTACTTGTGGGAACCAATACCAAAGCTTTAGGACACGGATGAAGGGAGGGAGCAAATCAGGTCACCTAAATGGAAGGCACCACGGCTTGCAAAACCTTTCTCCCAAAAATAGCCTCAGAAGAAGCAAAAGTATCAAACTTGTAAAATTTGGTAAAAGTGTGCAGTGAAGACCAAGTCGCTGCCCTACATATCTGATCAACAGAAGCCTCGTTCTTGAAGGCCCATGTGGAAGCCACAGCCCTAGTGGAATGAGCCGTGATTCTTTCGGGAGGCTGCCGTCCGGCAGTCTCGTAAGCCAATCTGATGATGCTTTTAATCCAAAAAGAGAGAGAGGTAGAAGTTGCTTTTTGACCTCTCCTTTTACCGGAATAAACAACAAACAAGGAAGATGTTTGTCTAAAATCCTTTGTAGCATCTAAATAGAATTTTAGAGCGCGAACAACATCCAAATTGTGCAACAAACGTTCCTTCTTTGAAACTGGTTTCGGACACAGAGAAGGTACGATAATCTCCTGGTTAATGTTTTTGTTAGAAACAACTTTTGGAAGAAAACCAGGTTTAGTACGTAAAACCACCTTATCTGCATGGAACACCAGATAAGGAGGAGAACACTGCAGAGCAGATAATTCTGAAACTCTTCTAGCAGAAGAAATTGCAACTAAAAACAAAACTTTCCAAGATAATAACTTAATATCAACGGAATGTAAGGGTTCAAACGGAACCCCCTGAAGAACTGAAAGAACTAAGTTGAGACTCCAAGGAGGAGTCAAAGGTTTGTAAACAGGCTTAATTCTAACCAGAGCCTGAACAAAGGCTTGAACATCTGGCACAGCTGCCAGCTTTTTGTGAAGTAACACAGACAAGGCAGAAATCTGTCCCTTCAGGGAACTAGCAGATAATCCTTTTTCCAATCCTTCTTGAAGGAAGGATAGAATCTTAGGAATCTTAACCTTGTCCCAAGGGAATCCTTTAGATTCACACCAACAGATATATTTTTTCCAAATTTTGTGGTAAATCTTTCTAGTTACAGGCTTTCTGGCCTGAACAAGAGTATCGATAACAGAATCTGAGAACCCTCGCTTCGATAAGATCAAGCGTTCAATCTCCAAGCAGTCAGCTGGAGTGAAACCAGATTCGGATGTTCGAACGGACCCTGAACAAGAAGGTCTCGTCTCAAAGGTAGCTTCCAAGGTGGAGCCGATGACATATTCACCAGATCTGCATACCAAGTCCTGCTTGGCCACGCAGGAGCTATCAAGATCACCGACGCCCTCTCCTGATTGATCCTGGCTACCAGCCTGGGGATGAGAGGAAACGGCGGGAACACATAAGCTAGTTTGAAGGTCCAAGGTGCTACTAGTGCATCCACTAGAGCCGCCTTGGGATCCCTGGATCTGGACCCGTAGCAAGGAACTTTGAAGTTCTGACGAGAGGCCATCAGATCCATGTCTGGAATGCCCCACAGCTGAGTGACTTGGGCAAAGATTTCCGGATGGAGTTCCCACTCCCCCGGATGCAATGTCTGACGACTCAGAAAATCCGCTTCCCAATTTTCCACTCCTGGGATGTGGATAGCAGACAGGTGGCAGGAGTGAGACTCCGCCCATAGAATGATTTTGGTCACTTCTTCCATCGCTAGGGAACTCCTTGTTCCCCCCTGATGGTTGATGTACGCAACAGTTGTCATGTTGTCTGATTGAAACCGTATGAACTTGGCCCTCGCTAGCTGAGGCCAAGCCTTGAGAGCATTGAATATCGCTCTCAGTTCCAGAATATTTATCGGTAGAAGAGATTCTTCCCGAGACCAAAGACCCTGAGCTTTCAGGGATCCCCAGACCGCGCCCCAGCCCATCAGACTGGCGTCGGTCGTGACGATGACCCACTCCGGTCTGCGGAATGTCATCCCTTGTGACAGGTTGTCCAGGGACAGCCACCAACGGAGTGAGTCTCTGGTCCTGTGATTTACTTGTATCTTCGGAGACAAGTCTGTATAGTCCCCATTCCACTGACTGAGCATGCACAGTTGTAATGGTCTTAGATGAATGCGCGCAAAAGGAACTATGTCCATTGCCGCTACCATCAAACCGATCACTTCCATGCACTGCGCTATGGAAGGAAGAGGAACGGAATGAAGTATCCGACAAGAGTCTAGAAGTTTTGTTTTTCTGGCCTCTGTCAGAAAAATCCTCATTTCTAAGGAGTCTATTATTGTTCCCAAGAAGGGAACCCTTGTTGACGGAGATAGAGAACTCTTTTCCACGTTCACTTTCCATCCGTGAGATCTGAGAAAGGCCAGGACAATGTCCGTGTGAGCCTTTGCTTGAGGAAGGGACGACGCTTGAATCAGAATGTCGTCCAAGTAAGGTACTACAGCAATGCCCCTTGGTCTTAGCACAGCTAGAAGGGACCCTAGTACCTTTGTGAAAATCCTTGGAGCAGTGGCTAATCCGAAAGGAAGCGCCACGAACTGGTAATGCTTGTCCAGGAATGCGAACCTTAGGAACCGATGATGTTCCTTGTGGATAGGAATATGTAGATACGCATCCTTTAAATCCACTGTGGTCATGAATTGACCTTCCTGGATGGAAGGAAGAATAGTTCGAATGGTTTCCATCTTGAACGATGGAACCTTGAGAAACTTGTTTAAGATCTTGAGATCTAAGATTGGTCTGAACGTTCCCTCTTTTTTGGGAACTATGAACAGATTGGAGTAGAACCCCATCCCTTGTTCTCTTAATGGAACAGGATGAATCACTCCCATTTTTAACAGGTCTTCTACACAATGTAAGAATGCCTGTCTTTTTATGTGGTCTGAAGACAACTGAGACCTGTGGAACCTCCCCCTTGGGGGAAGCCCCTTGAATTCCAGAAGATAACCTTGGGAGACTATTTCTAGCGCCCAAGGATCCAGAACATCTCTTGCCCAGGCCTGAGCGAAGAGGGAGAGTCTGCCCCCCACCAGATCCGGTCCCGGATCGGGGGCCAACATTTCATGCTGTCTTGGTAGCAGTGGCAGGTTTCTTGGCCTGCTTTCCCTTGTTCCAGCCTTGCATTGGTCTCCAAGCTGGCTTGGCTTGAGAAGTATTACCCTCTTGCTTAGAGGACGTAGCACTTTGGGCTGGTCCATTTCTACGAAAGGGACGAAAATTAGGTTTATTTTTTGCCTTGAAAGGCCGATCCTGAGGAAGGGCGTGGCCCTTACCCCCAGTGATATCAGAGATAATCTCTTTCAAGTCAGGGCCAAACAGCGTTTTCCCCTTGAAAGGAATGTTAAGTAGCTTGTTCTTGGAAGACGCATCAGCTGACCAAGATTTCAACCAAAGCGCTCTGCGCGCCACAATAGCAAACCCAGAATTCTTAGCCGCTAACCTAGCCAATTGCAAAGTGGCGTCTAGGGTGAAAGAATTAGCCAATTTGAGAGCATTGATTCTGTTCATAATCTCCTCATAAGGAGGAGAATCACTATCGACCGCCTTTATCAGCTCATCGAACCAGAAACATGCGGCTGTAGCTACAGGGACAATGCATGAAATTGGTTGTAGAAGGTAACCCTGCTGAACAAACATCTTTTTAAGTAAACCTTCTAATTTTTTATCCATAGGATCTTTGAAAGCACAACTATCCTCTATGGGTATAGTGGTGCGTTTATTTAAAGTGGAAACCGCTCCCTCGACCTTGGGGACTGTCTGCCATAAGTCCTTTCTGGGGTCGACCATAGGAAACAATTTTTTAAATATGGGGGGAGGGACGAAAGGAATACCGGGCCTTTCCCATTCTTTATTAACAATGTCCGCCACCCGCTTGGGTATAGGAAAAGCTTCTGGGAGCCCCGGGACCTCTAGGAACTTGTCCATTTTACATAGTTTCTCTGGGATGACCAACTTGTCACAATCATCCAGAGTGGATAATACCTCCTTAAGCAGAATGCGGAGATGTTCCAACTTAAATTTAAACGTAATCACATCAGGTTCAGCTTGTTGAGAAATGTTCCCTGAATCAGTAATTTCTCCCTCAGACAAAACCTCCCTGGCCCCATCAGACTGGGTTAGGGGCCCTTCAGAACCATTATTATCAGCGTCGTCATGCTCTTCAGTATCTAAAACAGAGCAGTCGCGCTTACGCTGATAAGTGTTCATTTTGGCTAAAATGTTTTTGACAGAATTATCCATTACAGCCGTTAATTGTTGCATAGTAAGGAGTATTGGCGCGCTAGATGTACTAGGGGCCTCCTGAGTGGGCAAGACTCGTGTAGACGAAGGAGGGAATGATGCAGTACCATGCTTACTCCCCTCACTTGAGGAATCATCTTGGGCATCATTGTCATTGTCACATAAATCACATTTATTTAAATGAATGGGAATTCTGGCTTCCCCACATTCAGAACACAGTCTATCTGGTAGTTCAGACATGTTAAACAGGCATAAACTTGATAACAAAGTACAAAAAACGTTTTAAAATAAAACCGTTACTGTCACTTTAAATTTTAAACTGAACACACTTTATTACTGCAATTGCGAAAAAACATGAAGGAATTGTTCAAAATTCACCAAATTTTCACCACAGTGTCTTAAAGCCTTAAAAGTATTGCACACCAAATTTGGAAGCTTTAACCCTTAAAATAACGGAACCGGAGCCGTTTTTAACTTTAACCCCTTTACAGTCCCTGGTATCTGCTTTGCTGAGACCCAACCAAGCCCAAAGGGGAATACGATACCAAATGACGCCTTCAGAAAGTCTTTTCTAAGTATCAGAGCTCCTCTCACATGCGACTGCATGTCATGCCTCTCAAAAACAAGTGCGCAACACCGGCGCGAAAATGAGGCTCTGCCTATGATTTGGGAAAGCCCCTAAAGAATAAGGTGTCTAAAACAGTGCCTGCCGATATTATTATATCAAAATACCCAGAATAAATGATTCCTCAAGGCTAAATATGTGTTAATAATGAATCGATTTAGCCCAGAAAAAGTCTACAGTCTTAATAAGCCCTTGTGAAGCCCTTATTTACGATCTTAATAAACATGGCTTACCGGATCCCATAGGGAAAATGACAGCTTCCAGCATTACATCGTCTTGTTAGAATGTGTCATACCTCAAGCAGCAAGAGACTGCTCACTGTTCCCCCAACTGAAGTTAATTGCTCTCAACAGTCCTGTGTGGAACAGCCATGGATTTTAGTGACGGTTGCTAAAATCATTTTCCTCATACAAACAGAAATCTTCATCTCTTTTCTGTTTCTGAGTAAATAGTACATACCAGCACTATTTCAAAATAACAAACTCTTGATTGAATAATAAAAACTACAGTTAAACACTAAAAAACTCTAAGCCATCTCCGTGGAGATGTTGCCTGTACAACGGCAAAGAGAATGACTGGGGTAGGCGGAGCCTAGGAGGGATCATGTGACCAGCTTTGCTGGGCTCTTTGCCATTTCCTGTTGGGGAAGAGAATATCCCACAAGTAAGGATGACGCCGTGGACCGGACACACCTATGTTGGAGAAACTAAGAATTTATTCCAGTATTGCACTCAAAATAAATAAAATGTCTAATCATACTTTGTTAAAACACTTTGCAATATACTTTCATTATTGATTTCCCCTTTTACTTTTAACTATTTATTTTCTAATTGTGAAAATTGGAAGTGCACACAGCAGACTTTACAAGCCTAACCCTGATACATATCTGGCTTTAATTTGCCTGAGGGGGGGGGAGGTTAGATAAGATATTGAAAAACAATGCCATTTTCACGGGGGGGGGATCACAGTGGCAAGCTTTGTACACTTATCTATATAAGATAAACTATAAAGAAAACATACACTGGGCCTGTATGTTAATTGTAATCACAAAATGTTTTACTTCACTTTGTGCAAGTATTTTGTAGCACCAATTTGATGCTTTTGCGATTGGCAAAATATGACTTGTATTGTATTTACAGGACGTAGAGGCTACTAGAGCTAAACTACAATGTGAGACTAGAAAGAAAACAATAAAGATTCCATTTTTTTCCATTTAATTTAGAACACAAATATAACTGCAAGAGATGGTTGGCACATGGGGCATTATCAAATAGTTAACATAAACAGAGCATTAACCTTTTCTTACCATTGTTCGAGAATTCCTATGGCCTTTGTATACAACGTTTGGAGAAGGTTGCCGCACATTTTGCATATCCAATTCTTCCATCTCTTTCCTTTCTTTTCTTCTTCTAAAGAGTTCCTGAATACGTGCTGCAGCAGATCTCCTAGAAAATTTTAAAAAAATTATATACTGTGTGTGTATATATGTTGTGGGTAAAGTCCGAAATTGGGTAATCCTAGCATCACCGGGTAAAGCTCGAAGTAACATCATGGGGTCGATCCGATAAAAATAGTCGCCCGCAAAAGCTGGCGACGCCAATATCTGCGCGGGTTTGGTATCCTATATACGGCGTAACCTAGAAGTTACGCGCGTATATTTCTGCCGTCGCCCGTAGTTTTTTGGGCCATAGGCAGGTATACCAAACCCGCGCAGTTTGGTATCCAATATACAGCGTAAGGACTTACGTGGCGAAAATGGAGAAATCTTACTCCATTTTCACCTCGCCACAAAAAGCAGCCGTAAGAAGCCTTACGCTGACTATTGGAGCCCCGTAACTCTCTAAACTAGCTGCTAAATAAACCTAACACCTAACGCATGCGCAATGTCTATCTAACTGTCAACCGCGATCTGCTAAATAAAACCTAACACCTAACGCATGCGCAATGTCTATCTAACTGTCAACCGCGATCTGCTAAATAAAACCTAACACCTAACGCATGCGCAATGTCTATCTACCTGTCAACCGCGATCCCCCGCCGCAATCCCTAATAAAGTATTTAACCCCTAAACCGCCGCCATCTACATAAACTAACCCCCTACTGTGAGCCCCTAAAACCGCCGCCATCTACCTGATCTATCCCCTAATCTGACCCCTTACACCGCCGCCAGCTATATTAATATTATTAACCCCTAATCTAATATCTATAAAGTAATAAACTCTATTACCAGCCCTTAAAAGGGCCTTTTGCGGGGCTTTGCCCCAAAGTTAACAGCTCTTTTGCCCTATAACCTGCCCTCCCTACACCGCCGCCCCTATATTAATGGTATTAACCCCTAATATAAGCCCCTTACACCGCCGCCATCTATATTAAAATTATTAACCCCTAATTTAATCTACCTACCCCGCCGCCAGCTATATTATCTATATTAACCCTAAGTATATTATAGTTAATATAGTTATTACATTATATATATTAACTATATTAACCCTAATTATATTAGGGTTAATATAGTTACTATAGTATTTATATTAACTATATTAACTATATCTAACCCTAACACCCCTAACTAAATTCTTATTAAATAAATCTAATTTATATTATAAACTAAAATATTCCTATTTAAATCTAAATACTTACCTATAAAATAAACCCTAAGATAGCTACAATATAATTAATAATTACATTGTAGCTATGTTAGGGTTTATATTTATTTTACAGGTAAATTGTTAATTATTTTAACTAGGTATAATAGCTATTAAATAGTTATTACCTATTTAATAGCTACCTAGTTAAAATAATTACCCAATTAGCTGTAAAATAAATCCTAACCTAAGTTACAAATACACCTACACTATCAATAAATTAAATAAACTACAAATATCTATCTAAAAATACAATTAAATAAACTAAACTAAATTACAAAAACAAACAAACACTAAATTACAAAAAATAAAAAAAAGATTACAAGATTTTTAAGCTAATTACACCTATTCTAAGCCCCCTAATAAAATAATAAACCCCCAAAATAAAAAAAAATTCCCTACCCTATTCTAAATTAAAAATAGTTCAAAGCACTTTTACCTTACCAGCCATTAAAAGGGCCTTTTGTGGGGGCATGCCCCAAAGAAAACTGCTCTTTTGCCTGAAAAAAAACACAATACCACCCCCCAACATTACAACCCACCACCCACATACCCCTAATCTAACCCAAACCCCCTTAAATAAACCTAACACTACCCCCCTGAAGATCTCCCTACCTTGTATTCACCCCGCCGGGCAGAACTCTTCATCCGATCCGGGCGATGTCCAATCAAGCGGCAAAGAAGAATTCTTCATCCCGGCGATGTCTTTCTCCAAGCGGCAGCAAAGTCTTCTTCCATCGGGCAGCCATCTTGGATGACGTCATTTAACGGTACCTTATTCGTCGTTCAGTCGTCGGCCGGGATGGATGCTCCGCGTCGGAGGAGCGACGAATGAAGATTGAAGATGCCGTTTGATGGAAGATGCTGCTGGATAGAAGAAGAGCTTGCTGCCGCTTGGATAAAGACATCGCCCGGATCGGATGAGGCGTTCGGCCCGGTGTGGTGAAGACAAGGTAGGGAGATCTTCAGGGGGGTAGTGTTAGGTTTATTTAAGGGGGGGTTTGGGTTAGATTAGGGGTATGTGGGTGGTGGGTTGTAATGTTGGGGGGTGGTATTGGGTGTTTTTTTTCAGGCAAAAGAGCAGTTTTCTTTGGGGCATGCCCCCACAAAAGGCCCTTTTAAGGGCTGGTAAGGTAAAAGAGCTTTGAACTTTTTTTAATTTAGAATAGGGTAGGGACATTTTTTTATTTTGGGGGGCTTTATTATTTTATTAGGGGGCTTAGAATAGGTGTAATTAGCTTAAAAATCTTGTAATCTTTTTTTTATTTTTTGTAATTTAGTGTTTTTTTTTTGTAATTTAGTTTAGTTTATTCAATTGTATTTTTAGATAGATATTTGTAGTTTATTTAATTTATTGATAGTGTAGGTGTATTTGTATCTTAGGCTAGGATTTATTTACAGGTAATTGGGTAATTATTTTAACTAGGTAGCTATTAAATAGTTAATAACTAATAGCTATTATACCTAGTTAAAATAATTAACAATTTACCTGTAAAATAAATATAAACCCTAACATAGCTACAATGTAATTATTAATTATATTGTAGCTATCTTAGGGTTTATTTTATAGGTAAGTATTTAGATTTAAATAGGAATATTTTAATTAATAATATTAATATTAGATTTATTTTAATAAGAGTTTAGTTAGGATGTTAGAGTTAGATAGGGTTATTAAACTTAATATATATATATAATATAATAACGATATTAACTATATTAACCCTAATATAAATAGGGTTAATATAGTTAATATATATAATATAATAACTATATTAACCCTAATATAATTAGGGTTAATATAGTTAATATAGCTGGCGGCGGTGTAGGGGGATTAGATTAGGGGTTAATACATTTATTATAGATGGCGGCGGTGTAGGGGGATGTAGATTGTAGGCAAAAGAGCAGTTTACTTTGTGACAAAGCCCCGCCAAAAGCCCTTTTAAGGGCTGGCAAAAGAGCTGTTACTTTGGGGCAATGCCACGCAAAAAGCCCTTTTCAGGGCTATTTGTAGGGTTAGACTTAGGTTTAGTGGTAGGGATAGTTTAGTATTTTAGGGGTTAAATAATTTAATATAGATGGCGGCGGGGTAGGGGGATTAGATTAGGGGTTAATAATATTAAAATAGATAGCGGCGGGGTAGGGGCTCACTTTAGGGGGTAGGTAAGGTAGATGGCGGCGGTGTTAGGGGCTCACTTTAGGGGGTTATAGATTTAATATAGCTGGCGGCGGTTTAGGGGTTAATAACTTTATTAGGTAGCGGCGGGCTCCGGGAGCGGCGGTTTAGGGGTTAATACATATTTTATTGTTAGGATAGTGAGGGGGGATAGCGGATAGAGGGTTAGACGTGTCGGGCTATGTTAGGGAGGCGTGTTAGACAGTGCGGGTGATTTAGACTTTAGTCAGGTTTTGTAGGCGCCGGCAGTTTCTAACGTGGCGCAAGTCACTGGCGACACCAGAAATTTGTACTTGCGCAGATTTCTGGACATCGCTGGTTTATCCGACTTACGGCACGTTAGCATCTGACGGCGCCGTATATGGGATAGCTCGAGTTGCGAGCTGAAACTGCGGGCGACGCGTGTTCCCTCGCTTGCGCCGCAAACTACGATCTATATCGGATCGCGCCCCATAAATCTACTCAGAGTGCATCGATTTACTGCATCAAACATACAGTATATACAATGCACTGTAATTACCACATCTTCTATATATTTGATTTAAAAAAACAAAACAAATGACCTGCTTTTTAGCACATTTCAATGACAAATACATTTATCATAAATTATATACGATGCACTGCAATTCCCACATCTTCACTATCTTCTTTTGCCTTGTAAACCTAATTCCCCAAGGTTCACTTGCTGTGGATGCTAGAGGATCAGCGGGCACCTTCCTTCAATCCCCCAGGGAAAGGCAAAAATAAATAAATAGCGTAGATGTGGTAATTACACTACATCGGGCTTTACCCAGAGCTGCTTGGGTAATCCTAGGATTACCAGGTTTTCTGACTTTACCCATAACATTTATCTATCTATCTATCTATCTATCTATCTATCTATCTATCTATCTATGAGAGAGAACACATTTAGGCTTGCTTAAAGGGACAAGAAACTTCAAAAATGTTCTTTCATAATTTGGCTAGAACATACCTTTCAAACAACTTTCCAATTTAATTATATTATTAAATTTGCTTCATTCTCTTGTTATCCTTTGCTGAAGGAACAGCACTGCACTACTGCAGCTAGCTGAACACCTCTAGTTAGCCAATCACAAGAGACAAATGTGTGTAGGCATCAATCAGCAACTAAGTGTAAGTGCATATTACCAAGAGAACAAAGCACTTTTGAAAAAATAATTTATGCTTACCAGATAAATTGCTTTCCTTCCTGACAGGGAGAGTCCACAACTTAATTCCTTACTGTTGGGAAATACAACACCTGGCCACCAGGAGGAGGCAAAGACACCCCAACCAAAGGCTTAAATATCCCTCCCACTTCCCCTATCCCCAGTCATTCTGCCGAGGGAACAAGGAAAAGTAGGAGAAACATCAGGGTATAAAACGTGCCAGAAGAAAAAATATAGAAACGGGGGCCGCCCATCGAAAAAATAAATTACGGGCGGGATCGTGGACTCTCCCTGCCTGGAAGGAAAGGAATTTATCTGGTAAGCATAAATTATGTTTTCTTTCCATAAGGCAAGGAGAGTCCACGACTTAATTCCTTACTGTTGGGAAAAATATACCCAAGCTCCAGAGGACACTGAATGAATAATGGGAGGGAACAGAAAAAAGAGGCGGTAGCTATTCTGAGGGCACCACAGCCTGCAAAACTTTTCTCCCGAAAGCTGCTTCAGCAGAGGCAAACACATCAAACTTGTAAAATTTAGAAAAAGTATGTAAGGAGGATCAGGTTCTTGAAAGCCCAAGAGGAAGCCACTGCTCTAGTGGAATGAGCCGTTATCCTCTCAGGAGGCTGTCGTCCCGCTGTCTCATAAGCTAAGTGGATAACACTCCTCAACCAGAAAGATAGAGAAGTCGTAGTAGCCTTCTGCCCCTTACACTTCCCCGTACAGATGACAAACAAAGAGGAAGATTGTCTGAATTCCTTAGTAGCCTGAAAATAGAACTTCAAGGCACAAACCACATCTAGATTATGAAGCAAAAGTTCCTTCGCTGAAGAAGGATTAGGACACAAGGAAGGAACAACAATTTCTTGATTAAAGTGATGGTAAATTCGTTAATAGTGTTCAACATATTTTATAAGCTCTTACCTTAACTAGCACATTGATATGCTTATATTATATAAAAACATCTTTTCCACTTATTAACTTCAATTTTATTTCAGTAACAGTACACTGTTATAATCAGCCTGTCTCTAAATTTTTCACAGGGGCTGCTTTGATTGACATAAGTTTTAGCCAATCATCTGCTCACCATGCGCCCCCATGTTAAATAGGACCTGCACGCTCCCGTGCTTGGAACTCCCTAATTGCGATGGAATGCACATGCGCCACTCTTACACTACTTACGCATTTGTAAATGAGAATCCGCCTTATGCCAGTTATCATTAGATCCATCGCAATTAGGGAGTTCAGAGAACGGGAGCGTGCAGGTCCTATTTAACATGGGGTGCATGGTGAGCAGATGATTGGCTAAAACTTATGTCAATCAAAGCAGCCCCTGTTAAAAATTTAGAGAGAGGCTGATTATAACAGTGTACCGTTACTGAAATAAAATTGAAGTTAATAAGTAAAAATATGTTTTTTATATAAGCATATCGATGTGCTAGTTAAGGTAAGAGCTTATAAAATATGTTGAAAACTTAACAAATTTACCATCACTTTAATGTTACGAGTCAAAACCACCTTAGGGAGGAACCCTAGTTTAGTGCGTAAACTCGCCTTATCAGCATGAAAAACCAGTTAAGAGGGATCACATTGCAAAGCCGAAATCTCAGAAACTCTGCGCGCAGAGGCAATAGCCAACAAAAAAAGAACCTTCCAAGATAACAATTTAATGTCAACAGTATGCATAGGCTCAAACGGAGCCCGCTGCAAAACACTAAGAACAAGATTGAGGCTCCAAGGCGAAACCCCAGATCTAAACACGGGTCTGATCCTAGCCAGAGCCTTAACAAAGGACTGCACATCCGGAAGCTCAGCCAATCTCTTGTGCAGTAACACCGGCAGGGCCGATATCTCTCCTTTTAGGGAACTAGCAGATAAACCCTTCTCCAGTCCATCCTGTAGGAAAGCTAAAATTCTGGCAACCTTAACCTTATGCCAGGAAAAGCGACGCTCTTCACACCAGTACAAATAAATCCTCCACACTTTATGATAGATACAACGAGTAACTGGCTAACAAGCTTGAACCAGAGTGTCGATAACACTCTCAGAAAACCCTCTCTTGGTTAAGACTAAGCGTTCAATCCCCATGCAGTCAGCCTCAGAGAATCTAGATTTTGATAAACGAAGGGACCCTGTATCAGCAGATTTCTGCGACAAGGTAACCTCCACTGGGGAGATGAAGACGATAGGGCATCAGTTCAGCCTGAGGATCCCTCGACCCATACCTGGGTAGCTTGGTATTGAGGCGGGATGCCATGAGATCTATCTCCGGCGCTCCCCACTCACTGCATATCTCTGCAAACACCTCGGGGTGAAGAGACCATTCCCCTGGGTGAAAGGATTGCCTGCTGAGGAAGTCCGCCTCCCAGTTGTCCACACCCGTAATGTGGATTGCTGACAGCATACATTTTTGAGTCTCCTCCCACTCTAGTATCCGAGATACTTCTCTCATCGCCAAGGAAATTCTCATTCCCCCCTTATGGTTGATAAAGGGAATGAGGTTATATTGTCTGATTGGAATCTGATAAACTGGGACGAACCCAGAAGGGGCCAAACCTTCAAGGCATTGAAGATTGCCAGGAGTTCCAAAATATTGATCGGAAGGGAGGACTCATCACTAGTCCACAGAAATTGTGCATTCTTGGCACCCCAAACGGCTTCACAGCAAAAAAAGGCTTGCGTCCGTAGTCACAATCTCCCAGGACGGTCTCAAAAAGCACGTGCCTTGGGACAGATGATCTGGACAGAGCCACCATCTCTCGACAGGCTGTCCAGACACGATCTGAATTCCACTTGCCTAATAGTTGTCCTCATCTAACGTCACACTAACATCATTCCCACCTTTGCAGTCCCCACCTCCTGTTTCTCACCCTCCTACCCATTTAGATTGTAAGTTCCCACGGGAACAGGTCTCCCAATTTCTCCTATATTTGTTTGTTAAATTTTGTCTGGTGTCTTATATTGTACTGTCCTTTTATCTTTGTTACCTATGAACAGCGCTGCGGAATCTGTTGGCGCTTTATAAATAAAGAATAATAATAATAATAATAGATCTGAATGGTCGCCGTTCCATTGTCTCAGTGGGCATAGTTGTAAGGATCTGAGATGGAATCTAGCAAAAGGAATGATGTCCATGCAGGACACCATGAGTCTGATTATCTCCATACATTGAGCCCCTGAGGGTCTCAAGGAGGGCAAGACATGTTGAAGTTAGCTTGCAACGTCTCTGATTTGTGAAGAATTTCTCATGGATACAGTCTATTATAGTTTCCAGAAAATTCACCCCTGTACTTGGAGTAAGACAACTCTTTTCCAAGTTTATCTTCCATCCATGTGATGGAAGAAGATTGAGAAGGGACTCTGAATGTTCTTCCGCTAGACGAAAAGATGGTGCCTGTACCAAGATATCATCCAGGTAAGTTGCTACTGAAATACCTCGTGTTCTGGCAACGGCTAGAAGAGTTTCCAGAACCTTTGTAAATATCATTGGAGCAGTAGCTAGGCTAAACGGAAGAGCTATGAACTGGAAGTGCTGGTCCAGAAAAGCAAACCTCAGGAGCTGAAAATGTTCCCTGTGAATCGGGACGTGAAGGTATGCATCCTTCAGGTCTATTGTGGTCATAAACTGTCCTTCCTGAACCAGAGGAAGGATTGGCAGTATTGTCTCCATCTTGAAAGAGGGGACACTCAGAAACTTGTTTAGGCACTTTAGGTCCAGAATTGGACAAAAAGTTCCCTCCTTCTTTGGAACCATGAAAAGGTTTGAATAAAACCCCAAACCTCTTTCTGCTGTAGGTACCGGGACAATTACTCCTAGAGAAGAGAGATCCCGTACGCAACCTCTTTTCTGGTCTTGTAGACAGACTGCAGAGTAGGAATTTGCCCGTGGGCGGATGAGACTTGAATCCTATCCTGTATCATTGAGATACAACCTCCAGGACCCAAGGGTCCTGTACATCCTGGAACCAAGCGTCTGAAAAAAGACAGTTTGCCCCCTACTCGATCCAATCCTGGATCGGGGGCCACCTCTTCATGCCGATTTGTTCTCGATGGGCTACTTAGTCTGTTTGGTCTTATTCCAGGAGTGAGCCCGCTTCCAAGTACTCTTGGGCTGCTCAAACTTGGAAGAGGACTGCTGTGGTTGTGACTTGTCAGCACGAAAGGAATGAAAATTAGACAGTTGCTGTCCCTTAGGCCTAGACTTCTTATCCTGCGGTAGGTAGGCACCTTTCCCTCCGGTAACCGTAGAGATAATGGAGTCTAGCCCTGGACCGAATTAAATCTTCCCCTTCCAGAGGGATAGTAGTATGCTTAGCCAGCGTAGAGATAGTGCCATCCACCTTAGGGATGGAGCCTCACAAATCTAATTGAGTGTCAGGGACCGGGAATCATTTTTTGAAAGTAGATGAGGGGGAAAAAGAAGTTCCTACTCTTTTCCATTGGTTACTAATAATGTTCGCCATCTTGACAGGCATAGGAAAAGTCAGAGGACCTTCCGATCTTCATAAATCCTGTCTAACTTAGGGATCTAGGTTCCTCAGGGAGTGTAGCCTCTGGAACCTCTAGTGTAGACAGGGCCTCCTTTAATAAAAAACAGATGCTCAATTTTAAATCTAAAGGAGGGTTCCCTCCACTGAAGGAGGTTTAGAAACTGAAGTCTCAGACTCAGAAAGTTTACCCTCTGAAGCTACAGAGGTTAACTCATCCTCGAATAGCTGGGATATAGTAGTTAAATCTGACAAATATTTAGATGACTCTAGGTCAGGAGAGCGGTGTTTAACCTTTCTCTTGCGTTTGCTAGAGCGAGGTAAGGCCCTCAGGGCCGCAGACACAGCTGATTGTAACTGCGTGGTAAAGTCAGCTGGGAAAAGGCCCCCTCCAGATGGAGGCTTAGAAGAGCCGCGGGAAACTGCATGTGGAGCAGGTAATGTAGAAAGGGTAGTAATTTCTCAGGACCCAGATTCCTGAGAAGTAGACGGCTCAGAAGGGCTAATAGCACTACGAATAGTAGCAGGCTTGTCTACCTTCTTAGACTTTAAAACAATGTTTAGGCAAATGGAACAAAATTGAGCAGGCGGGCAAACCACAGCCTCCTCAGAATATAAACAGGAATTATTAATCAGTACAGAAGGAGCAGAACCTTCTAATGTAGTATCAGAGTCCTCCACAGCTTTGTATATACCCACAGAAGGACAAACAAAAAGAAACGATTTTATTTAAAAAATGGCACCTTATTACTCTCAATGGCTGGGGCACTTACCACCTCCTAGACCCAACAGTGAAAAAGCTCTCCTCAGGAATGATGTCTGCAGCAGGATCTTAGGAAATGAAAGAGACCGCACCCGGTCACGTGGTATGTAAGACAGGATTTCCCCTGCTATGAAAAAGGGTGCTAAACTATTATGAGCTGTGCAACACTTCAAAAACTAAAGTAAAGCCGGTTTGTTCCAAGCTAAAAAACACAGTCTATGAGCCCAAAAAAACTCTCACATTAAGTAGATATAAATCCCCAAGCTGTTCAAATAATCTCCCTGAAGGAGATATTAACCCTTGATCCTATAGAGGTATAAAGGAGCCACACTGTGACCCTGTTAGCGTTTTAAAGTGTATATATAAAAAACGGTCTTACCCTCCAGGATCCATGCTGTGGAACAGGCACAGCCTCTCAAGTGTGACAGTCTTGCAGCAGCGCTTCTGACATGGACTTGAGTGTGTAACAGCAAGCAGTGAAACTCGTCAACACTGATTGCTCAGGAGCTATTAGCGACAGTCTGGATGGGATCGCAGAAAAACTTTCCCTGCATCTCCAGACTAACTTTCATCAATACCCTTACTGAGAGGTTGATATGATTACTTAAAAATCCAGTCCATTTTGAAGGGAACATACCCATTACAGGACTATCCAAATTTTCTGACACTTCTCTGCCACCTCCTATAGTGACGAAAGGCAAAGAATGACTAGGGGATAGGGGAAGTGGGAGGGATATTTAAGCCTTTGGCTGGGGTGTCTTTGCCTCCTCCTGGTGGCCAGGTGTTGTATTTCCCAACAGTAAGGAATAAAGTTGTGGACTTTCCCTGCCTTATGGAAGGAAAGGTGAGTTTAAAAGTGTCTTAAAATAAAATGCTCTATTTGAATCATGCAAGTTTAATTTTGACTTTCCTATCCCTTTAATCTGATGCAAACATGCCATTGTAAGGCAATATATAAATATAGTAATATTCATACAATCTCTCTCAGAGTTTTGCACAGTTTCTACCCTGCGAGTGAGATAGCATACAGCCCCAGGAAAATCCAATAATTGTTTATTTTAACTGTGTTTCTGTGTGAGCATTAGGGTTCCCTGGGGTGGAGTATTCGGAAGATCAGGGTGGGCCAATTTTCCATTCCACTAACAGGAAGAATGTGAGAACCCAGGTCAGGCTTTACTAAATTGAGACAGAGTAGTTAAGGTGATTAGGATCACCTGATACTTGCATTGTCTTTAGATACCCATGCCTTATAATTTAATGCTTCATTAATGTGTGTATATAGCCAGTCTGGTGCTAATAAGGATTTAGCTGTACTGAATTACATTGCCACACACATAAAGCTCTATACTACTACATATGGGTATACACTACCGTGTGGGCTGTCTTTTGCAATAATGAAACAAAATTTATACTTACTGGATAAACTAATTTATTTCATGGTGGTGAGAGTCCATGAGCCAGTACTCCTGTGATTTAAAGGAGGAAGCTATGATTCCCAAAGCTCTCTGGTATTCCAGTCTGATGTATAGCCAATAAAGAAGTAGAAGGGTAGGAAAGGAAAACAAAGTTAAAGTGAGGTGAAGTAAAAAATTAAATTGGCCGGGTCTAGTGGACCCTCACCACCATGAAATATAATTATCAGGTAAAGGTGTGTATGGAAGTTGTTAGCTAAATATGTAGAAAAAACTGGACCTTGGACAGAATAAGTGAAAAATTCTTCTACAATTTATTTTCAAAATAAAAACAGAATTTATGTTTACCTGATAAATTACTTTCTCCAACGGTGTGTCCGGTCCACGGCGTCATCCTTACTTGTGGGATATTCTCTTCCCCAACAGGAAATGGCAAAGAGCCCAGCAAAGCTGGTCACATGATCCCTCCTAGGCTCCGCCTACCCCAGTCATTCGACCGACGTTAAGGAGGAATATTTGCATAGGAGAAACCATATGTTACCGTGGTGACTGTAGTTAAAGAAAATAAATTATCAGACCTGATTAAAAAAACCAGGGCGGGCCGTGGACCGGACACACCGTTGGAGAAAGTAATTTATCAGGTAAACATAAATTATGTTTTCTCCAACATAGGTGTGTCCGGTCCACGGCGTCATCCTTACTTGTGGGAACCAATACCAAAGCTTTAGGACACGGATGAAGGGAGGGAGCAAATCAGGTCACCTAAATGGAAGGCACCACGGCTTGCAAAACCTTTCTCCCAAAAATAGCCTCAGAAGAAGCAAAAGTATCAAATTTGTAAAATTTAGAAAAAGTGTGCAGTGAAGACCAAGTCGCTGCCTTACATATCTGATCAACAGAAGCCTCGTTCTTGAAGGCCCATGTGGAAGCCACAGCCCTAGTGGAGTGAGCTGTGATTCTTTCAGGAGGCTGCCGTCCGGCAGTCTCATAAGCCAATCGGATAATGCTTTTAATCCAGAAGGAGAGAGAGGTAGAAGTTGCTTTTTGACCTCTCCGTTTACCAGAATAAACAACAAATAAAGACAAAGTTTGTCTGAAATCCTTAGTAGCTGCTAAGTAAAATTTGAGAGCACGAACTACATCCAAGTTGTGCAACAAACGTTCCTTCTTTGAAACTGGATTAGGACACAAAGAAGGCACAACTATCTCCTGGTTAATGTTTTTGTTAGAAACAACTTTTGGAAGAAAACCAGGTTTAGTACGCAAAACCACCTTATCTGCATGGAACACCAGATAAGGAGAAGAACACTGCAGAGCAGATAATTCTGAAACTCTTCTAGCAGAAGAAATTGCAACCAAAAACAAAACTTTCCAAAATAATAACTTAATATCAACGGAATGTAAGGGTTCAAACGGAACCCCCTGAAGAACTGAAAGAACTAGGTTGAGACTCCAAGGAGGAGTCAAAATTTTGTAAACAGGCTTGATTCTAACCAGAGCCTGAACAAAGGCTAGAACATCTGGCACAGCTGCCAGCTTTTTGTGAAGTAACACAGACAAGGCAGAAATCTGTCCCATCAAGGAACTTGCAGATAATCCTTTTTCCAATCCTTCTCGAAGGAAGGATAGACTCTTAGGAATCTTAACCTTGTCCCAAGGGAATCCTGCAGATTCACACCAACAGATATACCAAATTATGTGGTAATTTTTCTGGTTACAGGCTTTCAGGCCTGAACAAGAGTATTAATAACAGAATCTGAGAACCCTCGCTTTGATAAGATCAAGCGTTCAATCTCCAAGCAGTCAGCTGGAGTGGGTCGAACGGACCTAGAACAAGAAGGTCTCGTCTCAAAGGTAGCTTCCATGGTGGAGCCGATGACATTCACCAGATCTGCATACCAAGTCCTGCGTGGCCACGCAGGAGCTATCAAAATCACCGACGCCCTCTCCTGATTGATCCTGGCTACCAGCCTGGGGATGAGAGGAAACGGCGGGAACACATAAGCTAGTTTGAAGGTCCAAGGTGCTACTAGTGCATCCACTAGAGCCGCCTTGGGATCCCTGGATCTGTACCCGTAGTAAGGAACTCTGAAGTTCTGACGAGAGGCCATCAGATCCATGTCTGGAATGCCCCACGGTTGAGTGACTTGGGCAAAGATTTCCGGATGGAGTTCCCACTCCCCCGGATGCAATGTCTGACGACTCAGAAAATCCGCTTCCCAATTTTCCACTCCTGGGATGTGGATAGCAGACAGGTGGCAGGAGTGAGACTCCGCCCATAGAATGATTTTGGTCACTTCTTCCATCGCTAGGGAACTCCTTGTTCCCCCCTGATGGTTGATGTATGAACTTGGCCCTCGCTAGCTGAGGCCAAGCTTTGAGAGCATTGAATATCGCTCTCAGTTCCAGAATATTTATCGGTAGAAGAGATTCTACCCGAGACCAAAGACCCTGAGCTTTCAGGGATCCCCAGACCGCGCCCCAGCCCATCAGACTGGCGTCGGTCGTGACAATGACCCACTCTGGTCTGCGGAAGGTCATCCCTTGTGACAGGTTGTCCAGGGACAGCCACCAACGGAATGAGTCTCTGGTCCTCTGATTTACTTGTATCTTCGGAGACAAGTCTGAATAGTCCCCATTCCACTGACTGAGCATGAACAGTTGTAATGGTCTTAGATGAATGCGCACAAAAGGAACTATGTCCATTGCCGCTACCATCAAACCTATCACTTCCATGCACTGCGCTATGGAAGGAAGAGGAACGGAATGAAGTATCCGACAAGAGTCTAGAAGTTTTGTTTTTCTGGCTTCTGTCAGAAAAATCCTCATTTCTAAGGAGTCTATTATAGTTCCCAAGAAGGGAACCCTCGTTGACGGAGATAGAGAACTCTTTTCCACGTTCACTTTCCATCCGTGAGATCTGAGAAAGGCCAGGACAATGTCCGTGTGAGCCTTTACTTGAGGAAGGGACGACGCTCGAATCAGAATGTCGTCCAAGTAAGGTACTACAGCAATGCCCCTTGGTCTTAGCACCGCCAGAAGGGACCCTAGTACCTATGAGAAAATCCTAGGAGCAGTGGCTAATCCGAAAGAAAACGCCACGAACTGGAAATGCTTGTCCAGGAATGCAAACCTTAGGAACCGATGATGTTCCTTGTGGATAGGAATATGTAGATACGCATCCTTGAAATCCACCTTGGTCATGAATTGACCTTCCTGGATGGAAGGAAGAAGTGTTCGAATGGTTTCCATCTTGAACGATGGAACCTTGAGAAACTTGTTCAAGATCTTGAGATCTAAGATTGGTCTGAACGTTCCCTCTTTTTTGGGAACTATGAACAGATTGGAGTAGAACCCCATCCCTTGTTCTCCTAATGGAACAGGATGAATCACTCCCATTTTTAGCAGGTCTTCTACCCAATGTAAGAATGCCTGTCTTCTTATGTGGTCTGAAGACAACTGAGACCTGTGGAACCTCCCCCTTGGAGGAAGCCCCTTGAACTCCAGAGAATAACCTTGGGAGGCTATTTCTAGCGCCCAAGGATCCAGAACATCTCTTGCCCCAGCCTGAGCGAAGAGAGAGAGTCTGCCCCCCACCAGATCCGGTCCCGGATCGGGGGCCCGCATTTCATGCTGTCTTGGTAGCAGTGGCAGGGTTCCTGGCCTGCTTTCCTTTGTTCCAGCCTTGCATAGGTCTCCAGGCTGGATTGGCTTGAGAAGTATTACCTTCCTGCTTAGAGGACGTAGCCCTTGGGGCTGATCCGTTTCTGCGAAAGGGACGAAACTTAGGTTTATTTTTGGTCTTGAAAAGACCTATCCTGAGGAAGGGCGTGGCCCTTGCCCCCAGTGATATCAGAGATAATCTCTTTCAAGTCAGGGCCAAAGAGTGTTTTCCCCTTGAAAGGAATGTCAAGCAATTTGTTCTTGGAAGACGCATCCGCTGCCCAAGATTTTAACCAAAGCGCTCTGCGCCACAATAGCAAACCCAGAATTTTTTCGCCGCTAACCTAGCCAATTGCAAGGTGGCGTCTAGGGTGAAAGAATTAGCCAATTTAAGAGCACGAATTCTGTCCATAATCTCCTCATAAGAAGAAGAATTACTAATAATCGCCTTTCCTAGCTCATCAAACTAGAAACACGCGGCTGCAGTGACAGGGACAATGCATGCAATTGGTTGTAGAAGGGAACCTTGCTGAACAAACATCTTTAGCAGACCTTCTAATTTTTTATCCATAGGATCTTGGAAAGCACAACTATCTTCTATGGGTATAGTGGCGCGCTTGTGTAGAGTAGAAACCGCCCCCTCGACCTTGAGGACTGTCTGCCATCAGTCCTTTCTGGGGTCGACTATAGGAAAACAATTTTATAAATATGGGGGGAGGTACTAAAGGTATACCGGGCCTGTCCCATTCTTTACTAACAATGTACGCCACCCGCTTGGATATAGGAAAAGCTTCGGGGGGCCCCGGGGCCTCTAAGAACTTTTCCATTTTACATAGTGGTTCTGGAATGACCAGATAATCACAATCATCCAAATTGGATAACACCTCCTTAAGCAGAGCGCGGAGATGTTCCAACTTAAATTTAAAAGTAATCACATCAGGTTCAGCTTGTTGAGAAATGTTTCCTGAATCTGAAATTTCTCCCTCAGACAAAACCTCCCTGGCCCCCTTAGACTGGTGTAGGGGCCCTTCAGAAACCATATCATCAGCGTTCTCATGCTCTACAGAATTTTCTAAAACAGAGCAGTCGCGCTTTCGCTGATAAGTGGGCATATTGGCTAAAATGTTTTTGATAGAATTATCCATTACAGCCGTTAAATGTTGCATAGTAAGGAGTATTGGCGCACTAGATGTACTAGGGGCCTCCTGTATGGGCAAGACGAAGGAGGGGATGATGCAGTACCATGCTTACTCCCCTCACTTGAGGAATCATCTTGGGCATCATTTTTACTAAATTTTTTTATGACATAAAATACATATAGTTAAATGAGAAGGAACCTTGGTTTCCCCACAGTCAGAACACAATCTATCTGGTAGTTCAGACATGTTAAACAGGCATAAACTTGATAACAAAGCACAAAAAACGTTTTAAAATAAAACCGTTACTGTCACTTTAAATTTTAAACTAAACACACTTTATTACTGCAATTGCGAAAAAGTATGAAGGAATTGTTCAAAATTCACCAAAATTTCACCACAGTGTCTTAAAGCCTTAAAAGTATTGCACACCAAATTTGGAAGCTTTAACCCTTAAAATAACGGAACCGGAGCCGTTTTTATATTTAACCCCTTTACAGTCCCTGGAATCTGCTTTGCTGAGACCCAACCAAGCCCAAAGGGGAATACGATACCAAATGATGCCTTCAGAAAGACTTTTCTATGTATCAGAGCTCCACACACATGCAGCTGCATGCCATTGTTCTCAAAAACAAGTGCGCCATACCGGCGCGAAAATGAGGCTCTGACAATGATTAGGGAAAGTCCCTAAAGAATAAGGTGTCTAAAACAGTGCCTGCCGATATAATCTTATCAAAATACCCAGATTAAATGATTCCTCAAGGCTAAATATGTGTTAATAATGAATCGATTTAGCCCAGAAAAAGTCTACAGTCTTAATAAGCCCTTGTGAAGCCCTTATTTACTATCTTAATAAACATGGCTTACCGGATCCCATAGGGAAAATGACAGCTTCCAGCATTACATCGTCTTGTTAGAATGTGTCATACCTCAAGCAGTAAGAGACTGCACACTGTTCCCCCAACTGAAGTTAATTGCTCTCAACAGTCCTGTGTGGAACAGCCATGGATTTTAGTTACGGTGCTAAAATCATTTTCCTCATACAAACAGAAATCTTCATCTCTTTTCTGTTTCTGAGTAAATAGTACATACCAGCACTATTTTAAAATAACAAACTCTTGATTGAATAATAAAAACTACAGTTAAACACTAAAAAACTCTAAGCCATCTCCGTGGAGATGTTGCCTGTACAACGGCAAAGAGAATGACTGGGGTAGGCGGAGCCTAGGAGGGATCATGTGACCAGCTTTGCTGGGCTCTTTGCCATTTCCTGTTGGGGAAGAGAATATCCCACAAGTAAGGATGACGCCGTGGACCGGACACACCTATGTTGGAGAAAACATGATAATACCAAGATAAAATAAATTACAATTCCTAAGTGTTGCAACACTATATCGATCAATTCATAAAATTTCTAAAATTCAGATATACATTTGTTTCATACACCAATAAAAGGATTTATCTGCTCTTTTGTATCCTTTGTTCAAAGATTTTAGATAGAATGTATTCTTCTATTTCAACACAATTAATAATATTTGTCTCTATTCAATATTTTATATCTATATTTCATCAACTTTAAAATTACAAATATGTAGCAAAAACTAACAATTAGTTAAAACAATTTAAATGCAAGACTGATTATAAATGGTGTCCCCACAATGGCTGTTTACTTATATTGGTTGTAATTTTGTGTATCTAAAAAGTTCATCAAAGCATTTGTAAGTAATTGGAGATAAATTACTGAGGGCTGTGTTCTTTATCCTTATATTTATGTTGTGATAAATTACGGTTTCACAGTTACCTCTTCGTATCCTCAGTGAGCTTAATTTGTAGAAAAGGAATGTTCCAAACAGTGTTTAGGGGTGATTTTCTTACCCTCCCTTGTGAGCTGTTACTACTCACGGCTTCCCAGTGGTTCCTATGTGTCCTCAGTTTGACTCTCAGACAAGGGGTTCTGGTCGGTAATTTTCCTTTTTGTTACCTTGTCACTGGTCCTTGTAGAAAGTGCTCTGATTACAGCATCAAACTCTAGACAATCCTTTTGTTTCTGTAACTTGCGCAAGTTAGCTTTTCTGTTTGTAGTTCCTCAATCTCCTGCACTTCAGTACTTCTGTACGCAGGAAAAAAACAGGCTTTTTCTTTCTTGGTGTTCACACAGATATCAACATGTTTCGCCAGCAACCCTGGCTTTATCAAGATAAAGTGTGATCACACCTTACACCTTTATATAGCACTGACTTGATTTCCATTGGTCCATTCACTGCTTCTGTTTCTCTTTTCCACTGGGTCCTAGAGTCCTTTTGTTCAAATATCCTATTTTGTTTTCTAACTTTTTATTTCTTATTCAGGTCATATCAGAGTGGTTAACCGATTTCTTTTTTCATTATTCCTAACAGCCTTTCTCCATTATTTGACATATGCCAAGGGGTTCAACCATTTAAATTTTAATTTAATTATATAGGTACTATTACAAAAGTGAAAGGGAAATAGAACCTATATAATGGAGCCACTTGAAAATTCTTCACCTAAGACACTTGGAAAAATAATTTATTTATATAAAAAATTATTTGGGATTATTATTTTAAAATAAATGGATCTCCAAATTAATTTATTCTAAAGATTTGTCAAAAGTTTAAAATGTTAATAGGAGTAGTAGAAAATGAATGTGAAAATTAAATAAAATGTTAAAAACATAATTTATGTAAGAACTTACCTGATAAATTCATTTCTTTCATATTAGCAAGAGTCCATTAGCTAGTGACGTATGGGATATACATTCCTACCAGGAGGGGCAAAGTTTCCCAAACCTCAAAATGCCTATAAATACACCCCTCACCACACCCACAATTCAGTTTAACGAATAGCCAAGAAGTGGGGTGATAAGAAAAAAGTGCGAAAGCATATAAAATAAGGAATTGGAATAATTGTGCTTTATACAAAAAAATTATAACCACCACAAAAAAGGGCGGGCCTCATGGACTCTTGCTAATATGAAAGAAATGAATTTATCAGGTAAGTTCTTACATAAATTATGTTTTCTTTCATGTAATTAGCAAGAGTCCATGAGCTAGTGACGTATGGGATAATGATTACCCAAGATGTGGATCTTTCCACGCAAGAGTCACTAGAGAGGGAGGGATAAAATAAAGACAGCCAATTCCTGCTGAAAATAATCCACACCCAAAATAAAGTTTAATGAAAAACATAAGCAGAAGATTCAAACTGAAACCGCTGCCTGAAGTACTTTTCTACCAAAAACTGCTTCAGAAGAAGAAAATACATCAAAATGGTAGAATTTAGTAAAAGTATGCAAAGAGGACCAAGTTGCTGCTTTGCAAATCTGATCAATCGAAGCTTCATTCCTAAACACCCAGGAAGTAGAAACTGACCTAGTAGAATGAGCTGTAATCCTTTGAGGCAGAGTTTTACCCGACTCAACGTAGGCAAGATGAATTAAAGATTTCAACCAAGATGCCAAAGAAATGGCAGAAGCTTTCTGGCCTTTTCTAGAACCGGAAAAGATAACAAATAAACTAGAAGTCTTTCGGAAAGACTTAGTAGCTTCAACATAATATTTCAAAGCTCTAACAACATCCAAAGAATGCAACGATTTCTCCTTAGAATTCTTAGGATTAGGACATAATGAAGGAACCACAATTTCTCTACTAATGTTGTTGGAATTCACAACTTTAGGTAAAAATTCAAAAGAAGTTTGCAACACCGCCTTATCCTGATGAAAAATCAGAAAAGGAGACTCACAAGAAAGAGCAGATAATTCAGAGACTCTTCTGGCAGAAGAGATCGCCAAAAGGAACAAAACTTTCCAAGAAAGTAATTTAATGTCCAAAGAATGCATAGGTTCAAACGGAGGAGCTTGAAAAGCCCCCAGAACCAAATTCAAACTCCAAGGAGGAGAAATTGACTTAATGACAGGTTTTATACGAACCAAAGCTTGTACAAAACAATGAATATCAGGAAGATTAGCAATCTTTCTGTGAAAAAGAACAGAAAGAGCAGAGATTTGTCCTTTCAAAGAACTTGCGGATAAACCTTTATCTAAACCATCCTGAAGAAACTGTAAAATTCTCGGAATTCTAAAAGAATGCCAAGAAAAATGATGAGAAAGACACCAAGAAATATAAGTCTTCCAGACTCTATAATATATCTCTCTGGATACAGATTTACGAGCCTGTAACATAGTATTAATCACAGAGTCAGAGAAACCTCTTTGACCAAGAATCAAGCGTTCAATCTCCATACCTTTAAATTTAAGGATTTGAGATCCTGATGGAAAAAAGGACCTTGCGACAGAAGGTCTAGTCGTAGCGGAAGAGTCCACGGATGGCAAGAGGCCATCCGGACAAGATCCGCATACCAAAACCTGTGAGGCCATGCCGGAGCTACCAGCAGAACAAACGAGCATTCCTTCAGAATCTTGGAGATTACTCTTGGAAGAAGAACTAGAGGCGGAAAGATATAGGCAGGATGATACTTCCAAGGAAGTGATAATTCATCCACTGCTTCCGCCTGAGGATCCCGGGATCTGGACAGATACCTGGGAAGTTTCTTGTTTAGATGAGAGGCCATCAGATCTATTTCTGGAAGCTCCCACCTTTGAACAATCTGAAGAAATACCTCTGGGTGAAGAGACCATTCGCCCGGATGCAACGTTTGGCGACTGAGATAATCCGCTTCCCAATTGTCTATACCTGGGATATGAACCGCAGAGATTAGACAGGAGCTGGATTCCGCCCAAACCAAAATTCGAGATACTTCTTTCATAGCCAGAGGACTGTGAGTCCCTCCTTGATGATTGATGTATGCCACAGTTGTGACATTGTCTGTCTGAAAACAAATGAACGATTCTCTCTTTAGAAGAGGCCAAGACTGAAGAGCTCTGAAAATTGCACGGAGTTCCAAAATATTGATCGGTAATCTCACCTCCTGAGATTCCCAAACTCCTTGTGCCGTCAGAGATCCCCACACAGCTCCCCAACCTGTGAGACTTGCATCTGTTGAAATTACAGTCCAGGTCGGAAGCACAAAAGAAGCCCCCTGAATTAAACGATGGTGATCTGTCCACCACGTTAGAGAGTGTCGTACAATCGGTTTTAAAGATATTAATTGAGATATCTTTGTGTAATCCTTGCACCATTGATTCAGCATACAGAGCTGAAGAGGTCGCATGTGAAAACGAGCAAAGGGGATCGCGTCCGATGCAGCAGTCATAAGACCTAGAATTTCCATGCATAAGGCTACCGAAGGGAATGATTGTGACTGAAGGTTTTGACAAGCCGAAATCAATTTTAGACGTCTCTTGTCTGTTAAAGACAGAGTCATGGACACTGAATCTATCTGGAAACCCAGAAAGGTTACCCTTGTCTGAGGAATCAATGAACTTTTTGGTGAATTGATCCTCCAACCATGATCTTGAAGAAACAACACAAGTCGATTCGTATGGGATTCTGCTAAATGTAAAGACTGAGCAAGTACCAAGATATCGTCCAAATAAGGAAATACCACAATACCCTGTTCTCTGATTACAGACAGAAGGGCACCGAGAACCTTTGTAAAAATTCTTGGAGCTGTAGCTAGGCCAAACGGCAGAGCCACAAACTTGTAATGCTTGTCCAGAAAAGAGAATCTCAGGAACTGATAATGATCTGGATGAATCGGAATATGCAGATATGCATCCTGTAAATCTATTGTGGACATATAATGCCCTTGCTGAACAAAAGGCAAGATAGTCCTTATAGTTACCATTTTGAACGTTGGTATCCTTACATAACGATTCAATATTTTTAGATCCAGAACTGGTCTGAAGGAATTCTCCTTCTTTGGTACAATGAAGAGATTTGAATAAAACCCCATCCCCTGTTCCAGAACTGGAACTGGCATAATTACTCCAGCCAACTCTAGATCTGAAACACAATTCAGAAATGCTTGAGCTTTCACTGGATTTACTGGGACACGGGAAAGAAAAAATCTCTTTGCAGGAGGTCTCATCTTGAAACCAATTCTGTACCCTTCTGAAACAATGTTCTGAATCCAAAGATTGTGAACAGAATTGATCCAAATTTCTTTGAAAAAACGTAACCTGCCCCCTACCAGCTGAGCTGGAATGAGGGCCGCACCTTCATGTGGACTTAGAAGCTGGCTTTGCCTTTCTAGAAGGCTTGGATTTATTCCAGACTGGAGATGGTTTCCAAACTGAAACTGCTCCTGAGGATGAAGGATCAGGCTTTTGTTCTTTGTTGAAACGAAAGGAACGAAAACGGTTATTAGCCCTGTTTTTACCCTTAGATTTTCTATCCTGTGGTAAAAAAGTTCCTTTCCCACCAGTAACAGTTGAGATAATAGAATCCAACTGAGAACCAAATAATTTGTTACCCTGGAAAGAAATGGAAAGTTGAGTTGATTTAGAAGCCATATCAGCATTCCAAGTTTTAAGCCATAAAGCTCTTCTAGCTAAAATAGCTAGAGACATAAACCTGACATCAACTCTGATAATATCAAAAATGGCATCACAGATAAAATTATTAGCATGTTGAAGAAGAATAATAATATTATGAGAATCATGATCTGTTACTTGTTGCGCTAAAGTTTCCAACCAAAAAGTTGAAGCTGCAGCAACATCAGCCAATAATATAGCAGGTCTAAGAAGATTACCTGAACACAGATAAGCTTTTCTTAGAAAGGATTCAATTTTCCTATCTAAAGGATCTTTAAACGAAGTACCATCTGACGTAGGAATAGTAGTACGTTTAGCAAGGGTAGAAATAGCCCCATCAACCTTAGGGATCTTGTCCCAAAATTCTAATCTGTCAGACGGCACAGGATATAATTGCTTAAAACGTTTAGAAGGAGTAAATGAATTACCCAATTTATCCCATTCTCTTGAAATTACTTCAGAAATAGCATTAGGAACAGGAAAAACCTCTGGAATAACCACAGGAGATTTAAAGACCTTATCTAAACGTTTAGAATTAGTATCAAGAGGACCAGAATCCTCGATTTCTAAAGCAATTAGTACTTCTTTAAGTAAAGAATGAATAAATTCCATTTTAAATAAATATGAAGATTTATCAGCATCAATCTCTGAGACAGAATCCTCTGAACCAGAAGAGTCATCAGAATCAGAATGATGATGTTCATTTAAAAATTCATCTGTAGAGAGAGAAGTTTTAAAAGATTTTTTATGTTTACTAGAAGGAGAAATAACAGACATAGCCTTCTTGATGGATTCAGAAACAAAATCTCTTATGTTATCAGGAACATTCTGCACCTTAGATGTTGAAGGAACTGCAACAGGCAATGGTACATTACTAAAGGAAATATTATCTGCATTAACAAGTTTGTCATGACAATTAATACAAACAACAGCCGGAGGAATAGCTACCAAAAGTTTACAGCAGATACACTTAGGTTTGGTAGTTCCAGCACTAGACAGCGATTTTCCTGAAGTATCTTCTGACTCGGATGCAACGTGAGACATCTTGCAATATGTAAGAGAAAAAACAACATATAAAGCAAAATTGATCAAATTCCTTAAATGACAGTTTCAGGAATGGGAAAAAAAGCCAGTGAACAAGCTTCTAGCAACCAGAAGCAAAGAAAAAATGAGACTGAAATAATGTGGAGACAAAAGCGACGCCCATATTTTTTAGCGCCAAATAAGACGCCCACATTATTTGGCGCCTAAATGCTTTTTGGCGCCAAAAATGACGCCACATCCGGAACGCCGACATTTTTGGCGCAAAAGGACGTAAAAAATGACGCAACTACCGGCGACACGTATGACGCCGGAAACAGAAAAGATTTTTTGCGCCAAAAAAGTCCGCGCCAAGAATGACGCAATAAAATGAAGCATTTTCAGCCCCCGCGAGCCTAACAGCCCACAGGGAAAAAAGAGTCACATTTTTTAAGGTAAGAAAAAATGATTGATTCAAATGCATTATCCCAAACATGAAACTGACTGTCTGAAAATAAGGAATGTTGAACATCCTGAGTCAAGGCAAATAAATGTTTGAATACATATATTTAGAACTTTATAAACAAAGTGCCCAACCATAGCTTAGAGTGTCACAGAAAAACAGAATTTATGTTTACCTGATAAATTACTTTCTCCAACGGTGTGTCCGGTCCACGGCGTCATCCTTACTTGTGGGATATTCTCTTCCCCAACAGGAAATGGCAAAGAGCCCAGCAAAGCTGGTCACATGATCCCTCCTAGGCTCCGCCTTCCCCAGTCATTCGACCGACGTAAAGGAGGAATATTTGCATAGGAGAAATCATATGATACCGTGGTGACTGTAGTTAAAGAAAATAAATCATCAGACCTGATTAAAAAACCAGGGCGGGCCGTGGACCGGACACACCGTTGGAGAAAGTAATTTATCAGGTAAACATAAATTCTGTTTTCTCCAACATAGGTGTGTCCGGTCCACGGCGTCATCCTTACTTGTGGGAACCAATACCAAAGCTTTAGGACACGGATGATGGGAGGGAGCAAATCAGGTCACCTAGATGGAAGGCACCACGGTTTGCAAAACCTTTCTCCCAAAAATAGCCTCAGAAGAAGCAAAAGTATAAAATTTGTAAAAGTTGGTAAAAGTGTGCAGTGAAGACCAAGTCGCTGCCTTACATATCTGATCAACAGAAGCCTCGTTCTTAAAGGCCCATGTGGAAGCCACGGCCCTAGTGGAATGAGCTGTGATTCTTTCAGGAGGCTGCCGTCCGGCAGTCTCATAAGCCAATCTGATGATGCTTTTAAGCCAAAAAGATAGAGAGGTAGAAGTTGTTTTTTGACCTCTCCTTGTACCAGAATAAACAACAAACAAGGAAGATGTTTGTCTGAAATCCTTTGTAGCATCTAAATAGAATTTTAGAGCACGGACAACGTCCAAATTGTGTAACAAACGTTCCTTCTATGAAACTAGATTCGGACACAAAGAAGGTACAACTATCTCCTGGTTAATATTTTTGTTGGAAACAACTTTCGGAAGAAAACCAGGCTCAGTACGTAAAACCACCTTATCTGCATGGACCAGATAGGGCGGAGAACACTGCAGAGCAGATAACTCAGAAACTCTTCTAGCGGAAGAAATTGCAACCTAAAACAAAACTTTCCAAGATAATAACTTAATATCTACGGAATGTAAGGGTTCAAACGGAACCCCTTGAAGAACTGAAAGAACTAGATTAAGACTCCAGGGAAGAGTCAAAGGTCTGTAAACAGGCTTGATTCTAACCAGAGCCTGAACAAACGCTTAAACGTCTGGCACAGCTGCCAGCCTTTTGTGAAGTAAAACAGATAAAGCAGAGATCTGTCCCTTCAGAGAACTCGCAGAAAATCCTTTCTCCAAACCTTCTTGTAGAAAGGAAAGAATCTTAGGAATTTTTATCTTGTTCCATGGGAATCCTTTAGATTCACACCAACAGATATATTTTTTCCATATATTATGGTAAATTTTTCTAGTTACAGGCTTTCTAGCCTGAATAAGAGTATCTATTACAGAATCTGAAAACCCACGCTTTGATAAAATCAAGCGTTCAAACTCCAAGCAGTCAGTTGGAGGAAAACCAGATTCGGATGTTCGAATGGACCCTGAATAAGAAGGTCCTGTCTCAAAGGTAGCTTCCATGGTGGAGCCGATGACACATTCACCAGGTCTGCATACCAAGTCCTGCGTGGCCACACAGGAACTATCAAGGTCACCGAAGCCCTCTCCAGATTGATCCTGGCTACCAGCCTGGGAATGAGAGGAAACGGTGGGAATACATAAGCTAGGTTGAAGATCCAAGGTGCTACTACTGTATCCAATAGAGTCGCCTTGGGATCCCTGGATTTGGACCCGTAACAAGGGACCATGAAGTTCTGACGAGAGGCCATCAGAACCATGTCTGGAATGCCCCATAATTGAGTTATTTGGGCAAAGATTTCCAGATGGAGTTGCCCACTCCCCCGGATGCTCCTCCATCGCCAGGGAACTCCTTGTTACCCCCTGATGGTTGATATATGTAACAGTCGTCATGATGTCTGATTGAAACCTTATGAATTTGGCCTTTGCTAGTCGAGGCCAAGCCTTGAGAGCATTGAATATCGCTCTCAGTTCCATTATGTTTATCGGGAGAAGAGAGTCTTCCCGAAACCATAGACCCTGAGTTTTCAGGGGTTCCCAGACCGCGCCCCAGCCCACCAGACTGGCGTCGGTCGTGACAATGACCTACTCTGGTCTGCGGAAGCTCATTCCCTGTGACAGGTTGTCCAGGGTCAGCCACCAACGGAGTGAATCTCTGGTTATTTGATCTACTTGTATCGTCGGAGACAAGTCTGTATAATCCCCATTCCACTGTCTGAGCATGCACAGGTGCAATGGTCTTAGATGAATTCGTGCAAAAGGAACTATGTCCATTGCCGCAACCATCAAACCTATTACTTCCATGGACTGCGCTATGGAAGGAAGAAGAACAGAATGAAGTACCTGACAAGAGCTTAGAAGTTTTGATTTTCTGGCCTCTGTCAGAAAAACCTTCATTTCTAAGGAAACTATTATTGTTCCCAAGAAGGGAACTCTTGTTGACGGGGACAGAGAACTTTTTTCTATGTTCACTTTCCACCTGTGAGATCTGAGAAAGGCTAGGACAATGTCCGTATGAGCCCTTGCTTTTGACAGAGACGACACTTGAATCAGGATGTCGTCCAAGTAAGGTACTACTGCAATGCCCCTTGGTCTTAGCACCGCTAGAAGGGACCCTAGTACCCTTGTGAAAATCCTTGGAGCAGTGGCTAATCCGAATGGAAGTGCCACAGGTAATGCGTGTCCAGAAAGGCGAACCTTAGGAACCGAAAATGTTCCTTGTGTATAGGAATACGTAGGTACGCATCCTTTAAGTCCACCGTGGTCATGAATTGACCTTCCTGGATGGTAGGAAGGATCGTTCGAATGGTTTCCATCTTGAATGATGAAACCCTTAGAAACTTGTTTAGAATCTTGAGATCTAAAATAGGTCTGAATGTTCCCTCTTTTTTGGGAATTATGAACAGGTTGGAGTAAAAACCCATCCCTTGTTCTCCTAATGGAACAGGATGAATCACTCACATGCTTAACAGGTCTTCTACACAGTGTAAGAATGTCTGTTCGAAGATAATTGAGACCCGTGGAACCTTCCCCTTGGGGGTAGTTCCCTGAATTCCAGGAGATAACCTTGAGAAACTATTTCTAGCGCCCAAGGATCCTGAACATCTCTTGCCCCAGCCTGAGCAAAGAGAGAAAGTCTGCCCCCCACCAGATCCTTCCCAGATCGGGGGCCAACACTTCATGCTGTTTTGGTAGCAGTGGCAGGTGACTTGGCCTGCTTACCCTTGTTCCAGCCTTGCATCGGCCTCCAGGCTGGCTTGGTTTGAGAAGTATTACCCTCTTGCTTAGAGGGTGTAGAATTTGAGGCTGGTCCGTTTCTGCGAAAGGGACGAAAATTTGGCTTCTTTTTAGCCTTAAAAGACCTATCCAGAGGAAGGGCGTGGCCCTTTCCCCCAGTGACGTCTGAAATAATCTCTTTCAAGTCAGGGCCAAACAGTGTTTTACCCTTGAAAGGGATGTTAAGCAAAAGCGCTCTGCGCGCCACGATAGCAAACCCTGAATTATTCGCCGCTAATCTAGCTAATTGCAAAGCGGCATCTAAAATAAAAAAGAGTTAGCCAATTTAAGAGCTTGAACTCTGTCCAAAACCTCCTCGTACGAAGATTCTTTATTGAGCGACTTTTCTAGTTCTTCGAACCAGAAACACGCAGCTGTAGTGACAGGAACAATGCATGAAATTGGTTGTAGAAGGTAACCTTGCTGAACAAACATCTTTTTAAGCAAACCCTCTAACCTTTAATCCATAGGATCTTGAAAGCACAACTATCTTCTATAGGAATAGAAGTGCGTTTGTTTAGAGTAGAAACCGCCCCCTCGACCTTGGGGACTGTATGCTATAAGTCCTTTCTGGGGTCGACTATAGGAACTAATTTCTTAAATATAGGGGGAGGACAAAAGGTATGCCGGGCCTTTCCCACTCCTTATTTACTATGTCCGCCACCCGCTTGGGTATAGGAAAAACATCGGGGGGCACCGGAATCTCTAGGAACTTGTCCATCTTACCTAATTTCTCTGGAATGACCAAATTGTCACAATCATCCAGAGTAGATAATACCTCCTTAAGTAGTGCGTGGAGATGTTGAAATTTAAATTTAAAAGTTACAATATCAGGTTCTGCTTGTTGAGAAATTTTCCCTGAATCTGAAATTTCTCCCTCAGACAAAACCTCCCTCCTGGCCCCTTCAGATAGGTGTGAGGGTATGTCAGAACAGATATCATCAGCGTCCTCTTGCTCTTCAGTGTTTAAAACAGAGCAATCACGCTTTCTCTGATAAGTATGCATTTTGGAAAAAATGCATGCAATAGAATTATCCATTACAGCCATTAATTGTTGTATGGTAATAAGTATTGGCGCACTAGATGTACTAGGGGCCTCTTGTGTGGGCAAAACTGGTGTAGACACAGAAGGGGATGATGCAGTACCATGCTTACTCCCCTCATTAGAGGAATCATCTTGGGCAATATCATATCTATGGCATTATTATCCCTACTTTGTTTGGACATTATGACACAAATATATCACATATATTTAAATGGGGAGACACATTGGCTTTCATACATATAGAACATCGTTATCTGATGGTTCAGACATGTTAAACAGGCTTAAACTTGTCAACAAAGCACAAAAAACGTTTTACAATAAAACCGTTACTGTCCCTTTAAATTTCAAACTGAACACACTTTATTACTGAATATGTGAAAAAGTATGAAGGAATTGTTCAAATTTCACCAAAATTTCACCACAGTAACTTAAAGCCTTAAAAGTATTGCACACCAAATTTGAAAGCTTTAATCCTTAAAATAACGGAACCGGAGCCGTTTTTACATTTAACCCCTATACAGTCCCAGGTATCTGCTTTGCTGAGACCCAACCAAGCCCAGAGGGGAATACGATACCAAATGATGCCTTCTATAAGCTTTTTCAGTGGTTCTTAGCTCCTCACACATGCATCTGCATGCCATGCTTTCCAAAAACAACTGCGCATTAGAGGCGCGAAAATGAGGCTCTGTCTATGACTAGAAAAGGCCCCCAGTGAAAAAGGTGTCCAATACAGTGCCTGCCGTTTTTATTAAAACAATCCCCAAGATTTAACAACTATTAAAAGTAATAATCTGCCAAATATACTTAGTAAAGTAATCGTTTTAGCCCAGAAAAATGTCTACCAGTTTTTTAAGCCCTAATGAAGCCCTTTATTCTTTTACTTAAACTTAAGAAAATGGCTTACCGGTTCCCATAGGGAAAATGTGCAAGTAGTGATGGGTGTGGGGAGCGCTCTAAAAGAGCTGTGAGTATAAACTATGATTTGAAGTGTGTATACACTGTGATAGAATGTGTATGGATTTACCAAATATAATTTCTTTGAATAAATATAATTACTTTGAATCATAAATTTTGTGTGGTTCTGGTGTTATGTAGTGTCTCTCCAAAAAATGTGAACAAATAAACAAACAAAAACAAAACGTTGATTCTTAAAATTCTTCAAGGACAATTTTATAAAATCCTTCTATTTATTCAAAATGTGTATGCTCGGTGTATTATCACTGTACCTTTAAATAAATTGATGTGCCTCTAAATAAAATTGATACACAAATTGTGCTTCTAAATGGATAGACAAACAAATCGTTATGAATTTGAAACGTGATGAATTTAAAACGTGATGAATTTAAATGAATAAACAAACAAATCGTGATGAAAAAAATGACTTAACTTCTAGATGAATAAACAAACAATTCGTGATAAATTTAAAAAACTTTACTAAGATAAAAAACAGTATAAGATCGTTTCAATCGTATTTTATGGTTATACCATACATTGAATCTGTTTAGAGCATGTGGGGGTACATCTTTATCGTAAAACAATGCTAAAAGTTCGGATTTTTAATCCTTATGGTGGAAGTTCGGATTTGTAATCCTTATGGTTTTCTTAAGTTGTGGCCACAACCAATTTTAAAACAGTTAAAATCCAAATGTAGTACTGTGCTGTTGTTAATTTTGCAGTTTATTCTCCCCCTAACCGGACCTCTGATATTCCTTACCTCCGTGTTTTCTTTGTATTACCTTGGGTTCTGGGAAGAGTGCTTTTTGTAAGTAGGTCGAGTTCTCCAAGCGGCTTTGCCGCTGTTTGAATTTCCTCCGCAACTACTTCCTACCCTGATGTGCGTGTGACGTTGACGTTGTACACGGAGGACCAATCAGGCAACCGGATCGTGGGGGGAGTGTTTCTTGTACTGGAGCCAATCTTTCCACACTCGATGTCAGGTTTTCTACGCGTTTCAGCGCCGTAACTTGCGCCTTTATCAAGACTGTATAATCTGGTGTGTCTTTTAGGCTCCTATATAGTCCTGTTGAGGTTAGGATACTCCCCCTAATTAATGCTCTAATATGTTCCGGTTTATAAATTATCATTTCTTAGCCTTATTCATTTTCTTTCAATGGCAGATTCTTTGTATACAACTAATGTTGTTAACACATTTATACTGAATTATATTTATTGAAAATAAAATAAATAAATAAATGAAATAAATAAAACATGTGAGTGAAAAGTGATGTTTAGTGAAAATGTGAAGGGAGACTGTGGTGTGTTAATTCAATTGTTGTCATATTCAAATAAGTATGAGGATATGTGCCATCAAATAATGGTTATTTTCTATCGGGTAATCAGTACACTATTGTACTTTTGTTATGGCAATACTGTTCACTGTTTTCGCTGCACTCACAAGAAAGGATTCAAGTTAAGCTCTGCATTGAGGCCATATGGTGTGAGAGTATTGAATTTGAATATGAGTTCAGCTTCCTTTAATAGTAACATATTTTCCATATTACCTCCTCTGTTATTATGTATCTTTTTTATACCCCAGTATGTGAATCCTATTGGTTTTTTTTGATGTTTTTCTGTGAAATGTTTAGATAATAGATGTTTGCAATTACCTCTTTTAATGTTGGATAGATGTTCTCTTATTCTATCATGTAACGGTCTACTCGTTTGCCCTAAGTATTGTAATTTGCATTTGCATTGGATTAAATAAATTACATTTGTATCTGAACACCTAATGGTGTCTCTTATGGGGTATTTATAGTTGTTATTGGAGGATATTACTACTTTACTTTTTTTACCATATTTGCACGCTTTACAGCTTGTGCAAGGAAAAAAACCTTGCAGAGCATTTCCATATAGGTCTTGGTCTCTTGGTTTAGATGATTTGTTAAATTGACTGGGTGCCAGTATACTTCCCAGATTATTTGTCTTCCTGAATATTAGTGTAGGTCGTGATTTTACAATGTCAGTTAGTAGTGGATCTTTTCTAATTATGTGCCAGTGTTTATCTAGAATCTTTTTTATAATCTTATGATCTTCACTGTATTCTGTAATGAATGATATTTGGTTATGTGATAAGTTTTTGTTCTTATTTGTATATTTTAATAATTCTGTTCTATCTTTATTTATTGCTTGATTTTTGGCTTCTTGTATTATTTTATCTTTATATCCCTTCTCTTTAAATTTCCTTTCCAAAGTGTTCGCTTGTTTCTGAAATGTATTTTCATCTGTACAGTTTTTTCTTATCCTATAGAACTGGCCTTTAGGTGTATTGTTGATCCATCTTTCCAAATGACAGCTATCCGGATGTATGTAACTATTTGTATCTGTAGGTTTGAAATATGTTTCTGTTGTGATGGTGTTATTTATAATATTTATTTGAACATCTAAAAAATGTATATTTGTTTTACTATATTCATGGGTAAAACTTAAACCCCAAGTGTTATAATTTATGTCTTCTAGAAATAAATTGAGGAGGAGAGGGGGAGAATAAACTGCAAAATTAACAACAGCACAGTACTACATTTGGATTTTAACTGTTTTAAAATTGGTTGTGGCCACAACTTAAGAAAACCATAAGGATTACAAATCCGAACTTCCACCATAAGGATTAAAAATCCGAACTTTTAGCATTGTTTTACGATAAAGATGTACCCCCACATGCTCTAAACAGATTCAATGTATGGTATAACCATAAAATACGATTGAAACGATCTTATACTGTTTTTTATCTTAGTAAAGTTTTTTAAATTTATCACGAATTGTTTGTTTATTCATCTAGAAGTTAAGTCATTTTTTTCATCACGATTTGTTTGTTTATTCATTTAAATTCATCACGTTTTAAATTCATCACGTTTCAAATTCATAACGATTTGTTTGTCTATCCATTTTGAAGCACAATTTGTGTATCAATTTTATTTAGAGGCACATCAATTTATTTAAAGGTACAGTGATAATACACCGAGCATACACATTTTGAATAAATAGAAGGATTTTATAAAATTGTCCTTGAAGAATTTTAAGAATCAACGTTTTGTTTTTGTTTGTTTATTTGTTCACATTTTTTGGAGAGACACTACATAACACCAGAACCACACAAAATTTATGATTCAAAGTAATTATATTTATTCAAAGAAATTATATTTGGTAAATCCATACACATTCTATCACAGTGTATACACACTTCAAATCATAGTTTATACTCACAGCTCTTTTAGAGCGCTCCCCACACCCATCACTACTTGCACATTTCTATACATCTGATATTGGGAGCATATCAGATTTGGGGAAGCTAGTTGAGTCCTATCTACGTATCACTCCACACTTTCCTTTTCTTGCATCCCATAGGGAAAATGACAGCTTCCAGCATTACCGAGTCTTGTTAGAAATGTGTCATACCTCAAGCAGCAAAAGTCTGCTCACTGTTTCCCCCAACTGAAGTTAATTCCTCTCAACAGTCCTGTGTGGAAACAGCCATCGATTTTAGTAACGGTTGCTAAAATCATTTTCCTCTTACAAACAGAAATCTTCATCTCTTTCCTGTTTCAGAGTAAATAGTACATACCAGCACTATTTTAAAATAACAAACTCTTGATTGAAGAATAAAAACTACATTTAAACACCAAAAAACTCTAAGCCATCTCCGTGGAGATGTTGCCTGTACAACGGCAAAGAGAATGACTGGGGAAGGCGGAGCCTAGGAGGGATCATGTGACCAGCTTTGCTGGGCTCTTTGCCATTTCCTGTTGGGGAAGAGAATATCCCACAAGTAAGGATGACGCCGTGGACCGGACACACCTATGTTGGAGAAATAAGATTTACTTACCCCAGGACACTCATCTACATGTTTGTAGAAAGCCAAACCAGTACTGAAACGAAAATCAGCAGAGGTAATGGTATATAAATAAGAGTATATCGTCGATCTGAAAAGGGAGGTAAGAGATGAATCTCTACGACCGATAACAGAGAACCTATGAAATAGACCCCGTAGAAGGAGATCACTGTATTCAAAATAGGCAATACTCTCCTCACATCCCTCTGACATTCACTGCACGCTGAGAGGAAAACCGGGCTCCAACTTGCTGCGAAGCGCATATCAACGTAGAATCTAGCACAAACTTACTTCACCACCTCCATAGGAGGCAAAGTTTGTAAAACTGAATTGTGGGTGTGGTGAGGGGTGTATTTATAGGCATTTTGAGGTTTGGGAAACTTTGCCCCTCCTGGTAGGAATGTATATCCCATACGTCACTAGCTCATGGACTCTTGCTAATTACATGAAAGAAATATAAATGGTTGAACCCCTTGGCATATGTGAAATAATGGAGAAAGGCTGTTAGGAATAATGAAAAAAGAAATCTGTTAACCACTCTGATATGACCTGAATAAGAAATAAAAAGTTAGAAAACAAAATAGGATATTTGAACAAAAGGACTCTAGGACCCAGTGGAAAAGAGAAACAGAAGCAGTGAATGGACCAATGGAAATCAAGTCAGTGATATATAAAGGTGTAAGGTGTGATCACACTTTATCTTGATAAAGCCAGGGTTGCTGGAGAAACAAGTTGATATCTGTGTGAACACCAAGAAAGAAAAAGCCTGTTTTTTCCTGCGTACAGAAGTACTTAAGTGCAGGAGATTGAGGAACTACAAACAGAAAAGCTAACTTGCGCAAGTTACAGAAACAAAAGGATTGTCTAAAGTTTGGTGCTGTAATCAGAGCACTTTCTACAAGGACCAGTGACAAGGTAACACAAAGGAAAATTACTTACCGGAACCCCTTGTCTAAGAGTCAAATGGAGGACACATAGGAACCACTGGGAAGTCGTGAGTAGTAACAGCTCACAAGGGAGGGTAAGAAAATCACCCCTAAACACTGTTTGGAACATTCCTTTTCTACAAATTAAGTTCACTGAGGATACGAAGAGGTAACTGTGAAACCGTAATTTATCACAACATAAATATAAGGATAAAGAACACAGCCCTCAGTAATTTATCTCCAATTACTTACAAATGCTTTGATGAACTTTTTAGATACACAAAATTACAACCAATATAAGTAAACAGCCATTGTGGGGACACCATTTATAATCAGTCTTGCATTTAAATTGTTTTAACTAATTGTTAGTTTTTGCTACATATTTGTAATTTTAAAGTTGATGAAATATAGATATAAAATATTGAATAGAGACAAATATTATTAATTGTGTTGAAATAGAAGAATACATTCTATCTAAAATCTTTGAACAAAGGATACAAAAGAGCAGATAAATCCTTTTATTGGTGTATGAAACAAATGTATATCTGAATTTTAGAAATTTTATGAATTGATCGATATAGTGTTGCAACACTTGTGGATTGTGATTTATTTTATCTTGGTATTATCATGTTTTTATTTTGAAAATAAACTGTAGAAGAATTTTTCACTTGTTCTGTCCAAGGTCCAGTTTTTTCTACATATTTAGCTAACGACTTCCATACACACCTTTATCCCTTTTGCAGATTAAGCGCCTAATCTCTATAACTTTTTCACTTTATACACCTTTCTATCTGGGAAGTAGATAGTAGGAAAATAAGGCAAGGGATATTAACTCGCTAGTTTATTTAACCCCCTTTTTTTGCTACATATTAATCAGGTAAGCATACATTTTGTTTTATTTCATAAGGTGGTGAAAGTCCATGAGCCATTACTCCTGGGGACTAATACCCAAGCTGTGGAGTTCATGAGTAATTGGGCTGGACAAAAAAAAACTTTTTTAAGGCAGGCATCTAAATACCAGACACTGGTGCCTGAAGAAATTAGAGAAGTATGTAGCTGCCATGTTAATTTGTTAAACATAAGCCTCATTCTCAAGAAAAGGATACTGATCTAGTAGAATGGGCAATACTATGTTTTTGAACAGACTATCCGGCCTACAAGTAAGAGACTTGGTAATCAAGAGTGTTAGCCAAGAAGCTAAAGAAATGCCAGTGGCCTTCTGATCTTTAGGTGAACCAAGGGACTAACAAATTAAAAGATCGTCTAAAAACCTATGAAATTTGTAAGTGAAATTCTAAAGGTTTTACAACTTAAGAAATAAGTAAGAGACTTTCAATTGAACTCTTTGCATTAGGACAAGGTAATAAATTATATTGATAATAAATTTTAAAAAAGGAAGCTCGCAAGAAGAGCAAACAAAGCAATAAAAAGTTCCAAGACAGAAGCCAAATGACCAAAACATGCATAGGTTTAAAATGAAACCTGTAAAGCTGTAAGCATTTTTTTATATATTCCAAGGAGGAGAGATTGGTTTAATCACTGGATATATCTTGACTAAGCTTGAACCAAGCCTTGATGTCAAGACACTAAGTAATTTTCCTGTAGTATGAAACAGAAAAAGCCGAAATATAACTCTTTAAAGTGCTAGCAGATAAGCCTTTATCTAAACCTTTTTGCATAAAAGAAGAATTCTTGGAATTCTACAATAGCAGGAAAGAAACAACTTCCTAAATACTTTGAGAAGTTTTACTTTTAATAGACTTTCTGACCTGAAAAAAAATAGTTCCCTACAGAATCAAAGAAACCTCTTTGTTTTGAAAGGCAGGTAATTCAATCTCTAAACTTCAGGGCCGGACTGGGAAATCAGACTGGCCCTGGAGATTTGTATAGACCGGCCCAGCCATGTCCCCTCCAGCCCAGTCACGCCCCCTTCAGCCCAGCCCATGCAAATTCTGAAACTTACAAGAAATAATGCTGCAGACTCAGTACACTAAACAGTAAAGAATGTATTATTTGGATAAAATACAACTTTACATTCTGAAATCACTTAATGGAACTATAGGGTGGATATGTAATACAGGCTGAAAGTGTTTTTAATAAAAAGTCTGCAAACCTAGGTATAACAATACACAATACCAACCATAATGTATTTTAGTGAATTGCCTTCCTGTGGCCAAAATGTCAATCAGTAGAAGCAGGCTGAGGCCTACATCTGCTAAATCTAAATGATGATACTTTACAATAGCATAGCTGTTTCTGCAACAAAGGGGTTAATTGGCTAACCGGCTTTGTCTCTCAAATCGCAGCACCCGTATGCTAACAATGTCAATACAAATGTAGTTGTCAGATAAATAATGCATAACCCCAACAATTAAAAGACATCACCCCAAATAATTTAACTTGCAGACAAATGTGAAAATCGTCGGCGAACAGAGCATGGTAAGCTAAAACCTGAACAGATGTTACAAGGAACCAGCCATAAATGTAAAGATCAAAATTAGAAATGCCGAGAATATCTCATACCCACCCCGTGTTAGCCGGTGCAGAGCAGTGGTGTAGTGAGGAGGTGATCCAGGCATACAGGGGAGGAAGAGTGCTGAAGATGGATGAGAGAGCAAAGTTTGCAGCTGTTTGCACCGGCCTTACCGTGAGCCTGCCCCTCATCACACAGTGCTAGGCCTGGAACCCACGCCGGTCTGCACTACCTCCTCCAGCCGCACAGCATGCAGCAGGGTGTGCAGCCTTACTCTACTACTGGAGGCGTGTAGAGCCTGTGTGGGGGAGGGGAGGCTGGTGCTTGGGGAGGGGACGACGACTAGGCTGTCTGTGGGGTATATACAGCTAAGGGAACCTTAGTACACAAAGGACAATGGGGATATGCTGGCGGAGGCCGCTCAGTCTCACTCATCTATGATGATTTTGATGAAGGATGATGTAGTGACTGACTGTGCTCTCCTCTGCTGCTCGCCGGTGCGGTGCGCGGTGCACGCTGCAGCTGCCGGCCCACCAGTGGGCCCTAATTGCCCGGCCAACTGGGATTTTTCCCAGTATCCCAGCGGCCCAATCCGGCCCTGCTAAACCTTAAAGAGACTGGAGATCTTCATGATAAAAACAGAATTTATGCTTACCTGATAAATTACTTTCTCCAACGGTGTGTCCGGTCCACGGCGTCATCCTTACTTGTGGGATATTCTCTTCCCCAACAGGAAATGGCAAAGAGCCCAGCAAAGCTGGTCACATGATCCCTCCTAGGCTCCGCCTACCCCAGTCATTCGACCGACGTAAAGGAGGAATATGCATAGGAGAAATCATATGATACCGTGGTGACTGTAGTTAGAGAAAATAATTCATCAGACCTGATTAAAAAAAAAAAAAAAACCAGGGCGGGCCGTGGACCGGACACACCGTTGGAGAAAGTAATTTATCAGGTAAGCATAAATTCTGTTTTCTCCAACATAGGTGTGTCCGGTCCACGGCGTCATCCTTACTTGTGGGAACCAATACCAAAGCTTTAGGACACGGATGATGGGAGGGAGCAAATCAGGTCACCTAGATGGAAGGCACCACGGCTTGCAAAACCTTTCTCCCAAAAATAGCCTCAGAAGAAGCAAAAGTATCAAATTTGTAAAATTTGGTAAAAGTGTGCAGTGAAGACCAAGTCGCTGCCTTACACATCTGATCAACAGAAGCCTCGTTCTTGAAGGCCCATGTGGAAGCCACAGCCCTAGTGGAGTGAGCTGTGATTCTTTCAGGAGGCTGCCGTCCGGCAATCTCATAAGCCAATCGGATGATGCTTTTAAGCCAAAAAGAGAGAGAGGTAGAAGTTGCTTTTTGACCTCTCCTTTTACCTGAATAAACAACAAACAAAGAAGATGTTTGTCTGAAATCCTTTGTAGCCTCTAAATAGAATTTTAGAGCACGAACTACATCCAAATTGTGTAACAAACGTTCCTTCTTTGAAACTGGATTCGGACACAAAGAAGGCACAACTATCTCCTGGTTAATATTTTTGTTAGAAACAACTTTCGGAAGAAAACCAGGTTTAGTACGCAAAACCACCTTATCTGCATGGAACACCAGATAAGGAGGAGAACACTGCAGAGCAGATAACTCTGAAACTCTTCTAGCAGAAGAAATTGCAACCAAAAACAAAACTTTCCAAGATAATAACTTAATATCTACGGAATGTAAGGGTTCAAACGGAACCCCTTGAAGAACTGAAAGAACTAAATTGAGACTCCAAGGAGGAGTCAAAGGTTTGTAAACAGGCTTGATTCTAACCAGAGCCTGAACAAAAGCTTGAACATCTGGCACAGCCGCCAGCTTTTTGTGAAGTAAGACAGATAAAGCAGAAATCTGTCCCTTCAAAGAACTTGCAGATAATCCTTTCTCCAAACCTTCTTGTAGAAAGGATAGAATCTTAGGAATTTTTATCTTGTTCCATGGGAATCCTTTAGATTCACACCAACAGATATATTTTTTCCATATTTTATGGTAAATTTTCCTAGTTACAGGCTTTCTAGCCTGAATAAGAGTATCAATGACAGAATCTGAAAAACCACGCTTTGATAAAATCAAGCGTTCAATCTCCAAGCAGTCAGTTGGAGTGAAGCCAGATTCGGATGTTCGAATGGACCTTGAACAAGAAGGTCCTGTCTCAAAGGTAGCTTCCATGGTGGAGCCGATGACATATTCACCAGGTCTGCATACCAAGTCCTGCGTGGCCACGCAGGAGCTATCAAGATCACCGAAGCCCTCTCCTGATTGATCCTGGCTACCAGCCTGGGAATGAGAGGAAACGGTGGGAATACATAGGCTAGGTTGAAGGTCCAAGGTGCTACTAGTGCATCTACTAGAGTCGCCTTGGGATCCCTGGATCTGGACCCGTAGCAAGGAACCTTGAAGTTCTGACGAGACGCCATCAGATCCATGTCTGGAATGCCCCATAATTGAGTTATTTGGGCAAAGATTTCCGGATGGAGTTCAAACTCCCCCGGATGGAAAGTCTGACGACTCAGAAAATCCGCTTCCCAATTTTCCACTCCTGGGATGTGGATTGCAGACAAGTGGCAGGAGTGATTCTCCGCCCATTGAATTATTTTGTTCACTTCTTCCATCTCCAGGGAACTCCTTGTTCCCCCCTGATGGTTGATATATGCAACAGTCGTCATGTTGTCTGATTGAAACCTTATGAATTTGGCCTTTGCTAGTTGAGGCCAAGCTTTGAGAGCATTGAATATCGCTCTCAGTTCCAGAATGTTTATCGGGAGAAGAGATTCTTCCCGAGACCATAGACCCTGAGCTTTCAGGGGTTCCCAGACCGCGCCCCAGCCCACCAGACTGGCGTCGGTCGTGACAATGACCCACTCTGGTCTGCGGAAGCTCATTCCCTGTGACAGGTTGTTCAGGGTCAGCCACCAACTGAGTGAATCTCTGGTTCTCTGATCTACTTGGATCGTCGGAGACAAGTCTGTATAATCCCCATTCCACTGTCTGAGCATGCACAGTTGTAATGGTCTTAGATGAATTTGTGCAAAAGGAACTATGTCCATTGCCGCAACCATCAAACCTATTACTTCCATGCACTGCGCTATGGAAGGAAGAAGAACAGAATGAAGTACTTGATAAGAGCTTAGAAGTTTTGATTTTCTGGCCTCTGTCAGAAAAATCTTCATTTCTAAGGAGTCTATTATTGTTCCCAAGAAGGGAACTCTTGTTGACGGGGACAGAGAACTTTTTTCTATGTTCACCTTCCACCCGTGAGATCTGAGAAAGGCTAGGACAATGTCCGTATGAGCCTTTGCTTTTGACAGAGACGACGCTTGAATCAGTATGTCGTCCAAGTAAGGTACTACTGCAATGCCCCTTGGTCTTAGCACCGCTAGATGGGACCCTAGTACCTTTGTGAAAATCCTTGGAGCAGTGGCTAATCCGAATGGAAGTGCCACAAACTGGTAATGCTTGTCCAGAAACGCAAACCTTAGGAACCGATGATGTTCCTTGTGGATAGGAATATGTAGATACGCATCCTTTAAATCCACCGTGGTCATGAATTGACCTTCCTGGATGGTAGGAAGAATTGTTCGAATGGTTTCCATTTTGAACGATGGAACCCTGAGAAATTTGTTTAGAATCTTGAGATCTAAAATTGGTCTGAATGTTCCCTCTTTTTTGGGAACTATGAACCGATTGGAGTAAAACCCCATCCCTTGTTCTCCTAATGGAACAGGATGAATCACTCCCATTCTTAACAGGTCTTCTACACAATGTAAGAATGCCTGTCTTTTTATTTGGTCTGAAGACAATTGAGACCTGTGGAACCTTCCCCTTGGGGGTAGTTCCTTGAATTCCAGGAGATAACCTTGAGAAACTATTTCTAGCGCCCAAGGATCCTGAACATCTCTTGCCCAAGCCTGAGCAAAGAGAGAGAGTCTGCCCCCCACCAGATCCGGTCCCGGATCGGGGGCCAATACTTCATGCTGTTTTAGTAGCAGTGGCAGGTTTCTTGGCCTGCTTACCCTTGTTCCAGCCTTGCATTGGTCTCCAGGCTGGTTTGGTTTGAGAACTATTACCCTCTTGCTTAGAGGGTGTAGAATTTGAGGCTGGTCCGTTTCTGCGAAAGGGACGAAAATTTGGCTTATTTTTAGCCTTAAAAGACCTATCCTGAGGAAGGGCGTGGCCCTTTCCCCCAGTGATGTCTGAAATAATCTCTTTCAAGTCAGGGCCAAATAGCGTTTTACCTTTGAAAGGGATGTTAAGCAATTTGTTCTTGGAGGACACATCCGCTGACCAAGACTTTAGCCAAAGCGCTCTGCGCGCCACAATTGCAAAACCTGAATTTTTCGCCGCTAATCTAGCTAATTGCAAAGTGGCGTCTAAGATAAAAGAGTTAGCCAATTTAAGTGCTTGAACTCTGTCCATAACCTCCTCATATGAAGAGTCTTTATTGAGTGACTTTTCTAGTTCTTCGAACCAGAAACACGCTGCTGTAGTGACAGGAACAATGCATGAAATTGGTTGTAGAAGGTAACCTTGCTGAACAAACATCTTTTTAAGCAAACCCTCTAATTTTTTATCCATAGGATCTTTGAAAGCACAACTATCTTCTATAGGGATAGTAGTGCGTTTGTTTAGAGTAGAAACCGCCCCCTCGACCTTGGGGACTGTCTGCCATAAGTCCTTTCTGGGGTCGACCATAGGAAATAACTTTTTAAATATAGGGGGAGGAACAAAAGGTATGCCGGGCCTTTCCCATTCCTTATTTACAATGTCCGCCACCCGCTTGGGTATAGGAAAAGCATCGGGGGGCACCGGGACCTCTAGGAACTTGTCCATCTTACATAATTTCTCTGGAATGACCAAATTGTCACAATCATCCAGAGTAGATAACACCTCCTTAAGCAGAGCGCGGAGATGTTCCAATTTAAATTTAAAAATAATAACATCAGGTTCAGCTTGTTGAGAAATTTTTCCTGAATCTGAAATTTCTCCCTCAGACAAAACCTCCCTGCTGGCCCCTTCAGATTGGCGTGAGGGTACATTAGAACCATTATCATCAGCGTCCTCATGCTCTTCAGTATCTAAAACAGAGCAATCGCGCTTTCTCTGATAAGTAGGCATTTTGGACAAAATGTTTTTAATAGAATTATCCATTACAGCCGTTAATTGTTGCATAGTAAGAAGGATTGGCGCACTAGATGTACTAGGGGCCTCTTGTGTGGGCAAGACTGGTGTAGACATAGAAGGGGATGATGCAGTACCATGCTTACTCCCCTCGCTTGAGGAATCATTTTGGGCAACATCATTATCAGTGGCATCATTGTCCCTACTTTGTCCGGACACTAAGTCACATTCATCACATATATTTAAATGGGGAGGAACCTTGGCTTCCAAACATACAGAACATCGTCTATCTGATGGTTCAGACATGTTAACAGGCATAAACTTGATAACAAAGCACAAAAAACGTTTTAAAATAAAACCGTTACTGTCACTTTAAATTTTAAACTGAACACACTTTATTACTGAATATGCGAAAAAGTATGAAGGAATTGTTCAAAATTCACCAAAATTTCACCACAGTGTCTTAAAGCCTTAAAAGTGCACACCAAATTTGAAAGCTTTAACTCTTAAAATAACGGAACCGGAGCCGTTTTTACATTTAACCCCTATACAGTCCCTGGTATCAGCTTTGCTGAGACCCAACCAAGCCCAGAGGGGAATACGATACCAAATGACGCCTTCTATAAGCTTTTTCAGTGGTTCTTAGCTCCTCACACATGCATCTGCATGCCTTGCTTTCCAAAAACAACTGCGCATTAGTGGTGCGAAAATGAGGCTCTGCCTATGACTAGAAAAGGCCCCCAGTGAAAAAGGTGTCCAATACAGTGCCTGCCGTTTTTTTTAATACATCCCCAAGATTAAAAGAACTATTTATAGATAACATCCATTAAATATACTCATAATGTAATCGTTTTAGCCCAGAAAAATGTCTACCAGTCTTTAAAGCCCTTGTGAAGCCCTTTATTCTTATACTAAACTAAGAAAATGGCTTACCGGTTCCCATAGGGAAAATGACAGCTTCCAGCATTACCAAGTCTTGTTAGAAATGTGTCATACCTCAAGCAGCAAAAGTCTGCTCACTGTTTCCCCCAACTGAAGTTAATTCATCTCAACAGTCCTGTGTGGAAACAGCCATCGATTTTAGTAACGGTTGCTAAAATCATTTTCCTCTTACAAACAGAAATCTTCATCTCTTTTCTGTTTCAGAGTAAATAGTACATACCAGCACTATTTTAAAATAACAAACTCTTGATTGAAGAATAAAACTACATTTAAACACCAAAAAAACTCTTAGCCATCTCCGTGGAGATGTAGCCTGTGCAACGGCAAAGAGAATGACTGGGGTAGGCGGAGCCTAGGAGGGATCATGTGACCAGCTTTGCTGGGCTCTTTGCCATTTCCTGTTGGGGAAGAGAATATCCCACAAGTAAGGATGACGCCGTGGACCGGACACACCTATGTTGGAGAAAGGGACCTTGAAACAGTAGTTGAAGTGAAAAACCATTATTCCAAGTTTTGAAGGGCCTGGCTAGAGAAATCAGAATTATTTAAGAATGCTCTATTCAATCCGAGGTATGATTCCTGGAAACAGAAGTCATCAGATCTATCTCTGGAAACTACCTGATGGCGAGATTATTCCTGTGAAAGGAATTGCCAACTGAGGAAATCTGCTACCCAATGATTCTTCCTGGCATCTGAAATTCAAAAAATTTTACAGAAATTTTTCTCTGTCCAAATAATAAAAAAATTGTGACTTCTTTCATTGCTAATAACTGCAAGTTCCCCCTTGATTAATGATAAAAGATACAGCTGTAACATTGTCTGAATAAAAACTCGAATACGTTTCTCTTTTCAGAAGAAGCCAGCTCTGAAGGGACCTGAAGATTACATTGAGTTCCAAGCTAATTATTGGAAACCTTGCCTCCAGAGTAAACCCCCTGTGCTCTCCTGGACCCCCAGACTAAACCGCAATCTAAGATATTTTCATATGTAGACATTTTTATAGATGTAAAAGGCGCAGTTTGGATGTATAAATACGGCAAGTGACTTACTACCGGTTACTCAAGAAAGTTCTGATGATATGGAACGAAACGTATATAGTTTTGTCCTCACCGGGCTTCCGTAGCCCTTCCAAATTAGGAGCTGGTGAACCGGTCTATTTGGAAACTGCACTGGGCGTTTAGTTTGTAGTGGAGCATGTATACCGTGATTCATAACACAGGAAATGAGGCTTGACTGCACCACAGATTTTGCAGAAAAGATACCACAAATTTGAACACAGAAGGTACCATATGATATAGACTCCGCTTACATGCTTACCTATAATGCTTTTAACTTGAATGGGAGATGTGCTTTCTCGGTTTGTTTTCTATTTTTAAGATTGGTTAAAAACACGGATACTGGATTTGAGGGGAGCTGCTGTTCCATTGATCTCTGCTTCCCCCTCGATATATAGTACGTATTTACTTCATAATATCTTTCACCACTTGCCATGTTGTACGTGGACTAAACAAGGTACTGTTTTATTACATCCACATCCCTGGTTGTACGGGATTAGGACAGAACTTGTGTACTTGGATATATTGTATACATCAGTGTTGAATATTTTTGTTTGTTATGCTGTCTACCCACCGCTTCCTAGCACCATCAACGGAGCTGAGAAAACACTCTGCCAAACTGTAAAATGGCTACCACTTACTGAGAGGAAGGAGAAAGCTAGCACCCAACTTTACAGAGTGGTGAGAAAGAAATTTAGTGCTCGCCCTGTCAAAGTTACATTGCACAGTGTTATCCTAGAGCAGTGCAAAAAGTAAAAATGTATTACATTGTAGTGCAGATTTAGTGATTAGAAAATGCTATTATAAAAATATATTGTCTATTTGTCCCCAGACGTACCTGTTTCTCACATGATGTCCAGAGAAAGCTTCATAATACTTAATGAAGTATAACTGTGCACAAACATATTGTGTGATCAAAATATGTGCACAGACATGTAGCCCCTTACAAGCAATCACCTGTGGTTACCTGTGACAAAGAGAGAAAATGTACCTACTAATAGCCTGTGGGCTATATGAGTGTACATACTTACCTGACAGACACTCAATCTACTGTGCTTACCAAGCTGTAGATTTTCTGCCTTCCGTAGAGAGCCCACCCAGTACTGTCTAAAACAGCAGTGGATTTTGTATAGGAGTACAACGACAAGGCCAGACAGAATGAGGCTATGGACCAGTCCCTGTGGCAGGCTGCTGAGAAAAACTTCCGCAGGAGAATTGCTTTATGCAGCCTTAATACTCCTCTATGAACCTTTCTTCTCATCTTAGCTTTCAAAGGGGAACTAATGGGTTAAGAGATCCTATACAGAGAAGAAAACTGGAGCACCTCAATTCTACACCTACTATTAGGGAGGCAAAGATAAGACTGGAATACCAGAGTGATGAGAGGGAGTACGTGCTCTCAGAGCTTTGGGAATCTTTGTCTCCTCCTAGTTACCAGGATTTGAATCACAGGAGTAAAGGCTCATTGACTAATTGGGCATGACTGCAACATTTTCCTGCCAGAGGCTGCCCCAGAAGAAGAACAAAGTTTAAAATGGAAAAGAAAAAATATTCAAAAGAAGACCAGGTAGCAGCTTTGCAAACTTATTAAGGATACAAACCAAATATCTCACAGCGCTTTACCCACTAAGAATCATTATAGCTCCTTAGGGTATGGATACCTAGCTTATCCTGTGGGTATAGATTGAAATGAGCAGAATCTAAGGAGCGCCTATGAATAGGCTAAGGATATGTATTTAAAACATTAACATTTATTTTCATCAATAAGACTAACAGACAAATATAGTTGTAAATAATTCAATTACAATAAAAACATGGATCCATGTTTTTATTGTAATTGAATTATTTACAACTATATTTGTATGCTTTGCAAACCTAGTCAAGAGAAGCATCATTCCAAAAGGTCCAGGGGATATCCACTGTTCTAGCTGAGTGAGCTTTCATACCCTAAGAAGGGGACCCGCCACCAGGTAGGCTTTTCTGATCAAAGCCTTAAAACAGGCTGTTAAAGTAGTTGTTGTAAGCTTTGTGACCCTTGCAGGGTCCAGAAAAGTGAACAAAATGGAAAGAAGAAAGTCAGAAAGACTTTTTAGCCTCCACATAAATTTAAGAGCCCAAGCCACATCCAAGTTGTGTAGGAGACACTCTTTAAAATTCTTAGGAGCTGGACACAAGAAAGGAACCACAATCTGCTAGCGGTTCTCAGGCCGCGGGGCATTGTAGTGGCGCCTTATCAGTTGACCAAGTCTCATACAGACATTGTTCTGTCCTTTCTGAGGACTCACGGGTGGAAGGTGAATCTAGAAAAGAGTTCTCTAATTCCACAGACAAGGGTTCCTTTTCTGGGAACTCTAATCGACTCTATATCCCAAGAACCTTTGTGAAGATTCTGGGTGCTGTGGCCAGACCGAAAGGAAGGGCCACGAACTGAAAATGTTTGTCCAGAAAGGCAAACCTTAGGAACTTGTAATGATCTCTGTGGATAAAAATATGAAGGTATGCATCCTTTAAATCCACGGTAGTCATATATTGACCCTCCTGGATCAATGGAAGAATTGTCCGAATATTCTCCATCTTGAAGGATGGGACTCTGAGAAACTTGTTTACAGATCTAAGATAGACCGGAACGTTCCCTCTTTTTTGGAAACTACAAAAAGATTTGAGTAAAACCCCTGCCTCTGTTCCTCTATTGGAACGGGACAAATTACTCCCATGGAAAAGAGGTCTTTTACACAACGTAAGAACGCCTCTCTTTTTATCTGGTCTACAGACAATCGTGAAAGAAGAAAGTTCCAGACTGCGCCCCAACCTAGAAGGCTGGCATCTGTTGTTACAATCGTCCAATCTGGCCTGCGAAAGGTCATACCCTTGGACAGATGGACCCGAGAAAGCCACCAGAGAAGAGAATCTCTGGTCTCTTGATCCAGATTTAGTAGAGGGGACAAATCTGGGTAATCCCCATTCCACTGACTTAGCATGCATAATTGCAGCAGTCTGAGATGCAGGCGCCCAAATGGCACTATGTCCATTGCCGCTACCATTAAGCCGATTACTTCCATGCACTGAGCCACTGATGGGCATGGAATGGAATGAAGGACACGGCAAGCATTTAGAAGTTTTGATAACCTGGAAACGTCAGGTAAATTTTCATCTCTACAGAATCTATAAGAGTCCCTAGGAAGGAGACTCTTGTGAGTGGTGATAGAGAACTCTTTTCCACGTTCACTTTCCACCCATGCGACCTCAGAAATGCCAGAACTATCTCTGTATGAGACTTGGCAATTTGAAAGCTTGACGCCTGTATCAGGATGTCGTCTAGATACGGAGCCACCGCTATGCCTCGCGGTCTTAGAACCGCCAGAAGTGAGCCCAGAACCTTTGTAAAAATTCTCGGGGCAGTGGCCAACCCGAAGGGAAGAGCTACAAATTGGTAATGCCTGTCTAGAAAGGCAAACCTTAGGAACCGATGATGATCTTTGTGAATCGGTATGTGAAGGTAGGCATCCTTTAAGTCCACTGTGGTCATGTACTGACCCTCTTGGATCATGGGTAGGATGGTCCGAATAGTTTCCATTTTGAATAATGGAACTCTGAGGAATTTGTTTAAGATCTTTAGATCCAAGATTGGTCTGAAGGTTCCCTCTTTCTTGGGAACCACAAACAGTTTTGAATAAAATCCCTGTCCTTGTTCCGTCTGCGGAACTGGATGGATCACTCCCATTACTAGGAGGTCTTGCACACAGCTTAGGAATGCCTCTTTCTTTATCTGGTTTGCTGATAACCTTGAAAGATGAAATCTCCCTTGTGGAGGAGAAGCTTTGAAGTCCAGAAGATATCCCTGAGATATGATCTCCAACGCCCAGGGATCCTGAACATCTCTTGCCCACGCCTGGGCGAAGAGAGAAAGTCTGCCCTCCACTAGATCCGTTTCCGGATAGGGGGCCGTTCCTTCATGCTGTCTTGGGGGCAGCAGCAGGCTTTCTGGCCTGCTTGCCCTTGTTCCAGGACTGGTTAGGTTTCCAGGCCTGTCTGGAATGAGCAACAGTTCCCTCTTGTTTTGAAGCGGAGGAAGTTGATGCTGCTCCTGCCTTGAAATTTTGAAAGGCACGAAAATTAGACTGTTTGGCCTTTGATTTGGCCCTGTCCTGAGGAAGCGTATGACCCTTGCCTCCAGTAATGTCAGCAATAATTTCCTTCAAGCCAGGCCCGAATAAGGTCTGCCCCTTGAAAGGAATGTTGAGTAATTTAGACTTTGAAGTCACGTCAGCTGACCAGGATTTAAGCCATAGCGCCCTACGCGCCTGGATGGCGAATCCGGAATTCTTAGCCGTTAGTTTAGTCAAATGAACAATGGCATCAGAAACAAATGAGTTAGCTAGCTTAAGCGTTCTAAGCTTGTCAATAATTTCATTCAATGGAGCTGTCTGGATGGCCTCTTCCAGGGCCTCAAACCAGAATGCCGCCGCAGCAGTGACAGGCGCAATGCATGCAAGGGGCTGTAAAATAAAACCTTGTTGAATAAACATTTTCTTAAGGTAACCCTCCAATTTTTTTATCCATTGGATCTGAAAAAGCACAACTGTCCTCAACCGGGATAGTGGTACGCTTTGCTAAAGTAGAAACTGCTCCCTCCACCTTAGGGACCGTCTGCCATAAGTCCCGTGTAGTGGCGTCTATTGGACACATTTTTCTAAATATAGGAGGTGGGGAAAAGGGCACACCAGGTCTAACCCACTCCTTGCTAATAATTTCTGTAAGCCTTTTAGGTATAGGAAAAACGTCAGTACACACCGGCACCGCATAGTATCTATCCAGCCTACACAATTTCTCTGGAATTGCAACTGTGTTACAGTCATTCAGAGCAGCTAATACCTCCCCAAGCAATACACTGAGGTTCTCAAGCTTAAATTTAAAATTAGAAATCTCTGAATCAGGTTTCCCCGAGTCAGAGATGTCACCCACAGACTGAAGCTCTCCGTCCTCATGTTCTGCATACTGTGACGCAGTACCAGACATGGCTCTAACAGCATTTGCGCGCTCTGTATCTCTCCTAACCCCAGAGCAATCGGGCTTGCCTCTTAATTCAGGCAATCTAGATAATACCTCTGACAGGGTATTATTCATGATTGCAGCCATGTCCTGCAAGGTAATCGCTATGGGCGTCCCTGATGTAATTGGCGCCATATTAGCGTGCGTCCCCTGAGCGGGAGGCGAAGGGTCTGACACGTGGGGAGAGTTAGTCGGCATAACTTCCCCCTCGACAGAACCCTCTGGTGATAATTCTTTTATAGATAAAGACTGATCTTTACTGTTTAAGGTGAAATCAATACATTTAGTACACATTCTCCTATGGGGCTCCACCATGGCTTTCAAACATAATGAACAAGTAGGTTCCTCTGTGTCAGACATGTTTAAACAGACTAGCAATGAGACTAGCAAGCTTGGAAAACACTTTAAAACAAGTTTACAAGCAATATAAAAAACGTTACAATTTTCCCAAATTTTGAAATAACAGTGAACAAATGCAGTTACACTAACAAAATTTTTACAGTGTATATAATAAGTTAGCAGAGCATTGCACCCACTTGCAAATGGATGATTAACCCCTTAATACCAAAAACGGAATAACAAATGACAAAAACGTTTTTTAAACAGTCACAACTGCCACAGCTCTACTGTGGCTTTTTACCTCCCTCAATACGACTTTTGAAGCCTTTTGAGCCCTTCAGAGAAGTCCTGGATCATGCAGGAAGAAGCTGGATGTCGGTGTCTGTAATTTTTGCTTTGCAAAAAAACGCCAAAATAGGCCCCTCCCACTCATATTACAATAGTGGTAAGCCTCAGGGAACTGTTTCTAGGCAAAATTCAAGCCAGCCATGTGGAAAAAAAACTAGGCCCCAATAAGTTTTATCACCAAACATATGTAAAAAACGATTAAACATGCCAGCAAACGTTTTAAAATACACTTTTATAAGAGTATGTATCTCTATTAATAAGCCTGATACCAGTCGCTATCAATGCATTTAAGGCTTTACTTACATTACTTCGGTATCAGCAGCATTTTCTAGCAAATTCCATCCCTAGAAAAATATTTTAACTGCACATACCTTATTACAGGAAAACCTGCACGCTATTCCCCCTCTGAAGTTACCTCACTCCTCAGAATATGTGAGAACAGCAAAGGATCTTAGTTACTTCTGCTAAGATCATAGAAAACGCAGGCAGATTCTTCTTCTAAATACTGCCTGAGATAAACAGTACACTCCGGTACCATTTAAAAATAACAAACTTTTGATTGAAGAAATAAACTAAGTATAAAACACCACAGTCCTCTTACGACCTCCATCTTAGTTGAGAGTTGCAAGAGAATGACTGGATATGGCAGTGAGGGGAGGAGCTATATAGCAGCTCTGCTGTGGGTGATCCTCTTGCAATTTCCTGTTGGGAAGGAGAATATCCCACAAGTAATGGATGATCCGTGGACTGGATACACTTAACAAGAGAAAAGTGTATTAATATAACCTTGTTGGTTATGCAAAACAAGGGAATGGGTAATAAAGGGATTATCTATCTTTTAAAAGAAAAAAAATAATTCTGGAGTAGACTGTACCTTTAAGTAGAAAAAAACAGAAGATCAAAGTCATTCTGTAATGAGGGCAGCTCCTAAACACAAGTGGGTGTCCCAGGCTGCAAAAGCTAAGGAATACTGTGTGTATTTGATGTAAAGAATGCCTGTTCCTTTGTGTTTCACTGCCTTCTTTGACCACCTACATACACATCCAATATGAGATCATTTGTACATCTGGTCTAACTAGGTGCTGTAGACTTTGTAAGATGAAGAGTGCTAAGGGGACCTAATCCTAAAAAAATATTTACTAAAGATATGCAGTCTGATTTTGGAAGGTAAGAATCTAAGATTGCAGCTAAACCTAATTTAAAGAATACGCAGCATGCTTCAAACCTAAAATATTCTGTTCTCAATGTTCCTAGCACCTTACAACACTATCTACAACCACTCCACAATCCCAACATGGTGAGAGATAATGTTATTTTTAGACATTTCATTTACATTTAACTATGCACAACTTGCTAAAATCTTGGTGATCAGCCTCAGAAAGATACTTGTCAACTAGTCTGTCTGAAATGTGCCCTAGAACAGTTCTAAACATGGGCAAATTCTTCAAATTGAAAGTATCACTCCTTTTAATCAGAAACAGGGGCTCAAAATCAGATCTTTAGAGGTGCAGAAATATCTTATAAGAAACTTGGACACAATCTACATTCATCTTTAGCTAATGTCTTCCATATAATAGTTTAAATTAAGAAGTACATTTGAAATTATTATAAATTACAAATAACCCAATTACAGTGCACATGCAAAACAAAACATATTTATGTTATTGAAGTTATAGTAAATGTAATTACTATTTAGAACATGCATCAAGTTTAGCCTGTAATACATAAAATGCACAATGTTTAGTTCAAACACGTGAGGATTAATATAAAAAAAAGCAAACGTAAGAAAAACTGATCAGATCACACAAATGCAGATTTTGCCAGTATTCTAAACATCACCATTACAATTTCAAAATGTATGCATTTTCTCTAACTTGCTAACTAGATTTGTAAAAAGACAAATACCATACAAAAAGCTGTAAAAAATAATGTTACAAATTTCAAGCCATACGGCATCTAAATTTGCTATGCTACACAAGGCTGGATGTATTCTAAAAGAAAATAATCTCGACATGTATATTGAAAATCTAACATGGAACGGTGTTTATTTTGATATAGCACCCCAGAGGCAGAACTTTTTTTTCCACTTTCTGCGATTACGTTTTTAGTCAAAATTTTCTGCAGGTCATTTTGAAATACTATTTTAAATTAGCCAGTTACACTTAAGCACCAGCTCAATTGCAATGCATTGATTGATTAACTGGAGAATAAAGCAATGTTTATTTTAATGTTTTTTTATAATTTATTGTAGCAGCTGAAAAATGTATTGCAAAATAGCTGCAGAGAAAAAAAAAAAAAAAGAAATTATATTTTTAAAAAGTCTCTTTTGAATAAATTTCTGTCCTTTCCTCTTGGTCTAACATGGAAAAGACTAGAGCTGTGGGTGAAAAAAATCCCTGAGAGCCAGTCATCAATTAATGCGCTGCTGCTTTGCAGCACTGCCCCATATTTGACTGTTCTTCAAACAGTGCTTTGCTGTGGTTGAACTCTGATAAGGAAAACTATATAGTGCAGCCAGGGCAAAGCACTGTTTAAAGATAACAGCATGATGTGGAGCAGCACTGCAAAGTCAAAGTGCTTAACAGTTCCTGCATGTGTCCCATTCTTTCTGCAGACATGCTGCATTTTCTGTGATGACATCTCAGATCACAGCATGTTCTGCCTTGGGGTATAGCACCTTTCCAAAAAAATAACTGCCACATATTTTGAAGGTTCATCAGATTACTGCAGGACCTAAGGATTAACAGACAGTATTGTACCTTACTGTTTCTAACACAGTAGTAGAGGCAGTAAAATCAAAATTAAGCTTTCATGATTCAGATAGAAAAGCAATTTTAAACTTTTCAATTAACTTTTCCTAATTTGCCTTGTGCTCTTGGTATCTGTTGTTGAAAAGCATACCTAGGTAGGCTCAGGAGCAGCAATGCACTACTAAAAACTAGCTGCGGATTTGTAGCTATACATATATGCTTCTTGTCATTGGCTCCACCAAAGGTTTCTACTAGTTCCCAGTAGTGCATTGCTACTCCTACAAATGAAACCAAGAGAATTAAAGTGACACTCAAGTCAAAATTAAACTTTCATTATTCAGATAGAGCATGCAATTTTAAACAACTTTCCAATTTACTTCCATTCAAAAAGTTTAAATATAAAAAGACTTTGCACTTTGTTTTAGTCACCAGCTCCTACTGAGCATGTGCAAGAATTCACAGAATAAGCGTATTTGCATTTGTGATTGGCTGATGGCTGTCACATGGTACGTGTATGCATTTGTGATTGGCTGATGGCTGTCACATGGTACAGAGGGAGTGGAAATAGACATAACTTTTAAAATTGTCAGAAAAAAAATCTACTATTCATTTGAAGTTCAGACTAAGTACTATTGCATTGTCTTGTTATCGTGCATTTGTTGGTTATGCAAATCTACTGTGTTGACTGGTCCTTTAAAGAAACAGTTTAGTCAAAAATTAAGATTTCCAATTTTCTTTTATCATTAAATTAGCTTTCTTCTCGGTATTATTAGTTGAAAACTAAACCTAGGTGGGATCATATGCTAATTTCTTAGCCCTTGAAGGCTGCCTCTAAATGCTTTTTGACAGTTTGTCACAAATAGAGTGCATTAGTTCATGTGTGCTATATAGATAACATTGTGCTCACGCACGTGGAGTTACCTAGGAGTCAGCACTGATTGGCTAAAATGCAAGTCTGTCAAACGAACTGAAATAAGGGGGCAGTCTGCAGAGGCTTAGATACAAGGTAATCACAGAGGTAAAAAGAGTATTAATATAACTCTGTTGATTATACAAAACTCAGGAATGAATAATAGGATTATCTATCTTTTTAAACAATAAAAATTCTGATGTAGATTGTCCCTTTAAGTGAATATGAAAACAGAAGTAAATTGGTAACTTGTTTAAAATTGTATGTTTTATATAAAACATGAAAGAAAGAAAATTGGGCACCATGTCCCTTTAAAGAAAGAGAACATTATAAATATTTAAAATGAGTTTAGAAATAATGATAGCAAGTTTTTATAAATGAGCTTCAAAATAAAACCAACTATGTATTTGATGATAATATCTGATGATGGTGTTTCTCTACGAAAAAATTGAGCTATCAAAATAATACCACTTTTAGAACCTATCTACAATCTACAAATTCAACTGATTCAGTGTGTTTGGGACACTGGCATCGTCTGGACAGTTTGGTTAAAAAGATGGTGAACTGCAGTAAAGATCTCTCTTTGTTGTAAATTTCCAAATTAGTAGAAGGGGATATCAGAAATATAATTACCTCATTAATCTATCACTTACAGATGGTGCTGCAACATCTAATCTGATAAAGTGAAAAAAATAAAACAATGACCATTTTCCTAACATTTCTTTCCCCATACAAATCACTCACTGTTACCTTATGTCTGTATTTAAAAAAAAAACTTGTCAGTCGTACTAATTATAATCTCATGTCATGTGACGTAGGGGCATCTCATCTCATTGGATGTCTCTACATACAGTAATCTTAAACAGACACTTAAACACTATCTAAATACTCAACATTATGAATAATGATTATTACATTTGAATTAAATTACAAAAACATAATTTATGCTTACCAGTCATTCTTTACTGTTGGGAAATACAACACCTGGCCACCAGGAGGGGCAAAAACACCCCAGCCAAAGGCTTTAATATCCCTCCCACTTCCTCATTACCCCAATCATTATGTTGAGGGAACAAGGAAAAGTAGGAGAAACATTAGGTTATAAATGGTGCCAGAAGAATAAAATAAATAATAGGGGGACCGCCCATAGACAAGAAAAAACATGCGGGGGCCGTGGACTCTCCCTATTCAGAAGGAAAGGAATTTATCTGGTAAGCATAAATTATATTTTCCTTCCTAAGATAGGGAGAGTCCATGGCTTTATTCCTTACTGTTGGGAAAACTATACCTTAGCTGCAGAGGACACTGACTGAATAACAGGAGGGAACAAAAAGGAAGAGGCAGACCCTATTCTGAGGGCACCACAGCCTGCAAAAACTTTTCTTTAAGGAAGACCAGGTAGTCACCTTACAAATTTGATCCATAGAGGCCTCGTTCTTAAAGGACCAAGAGGAAGCCACTGCTCTAGTGGAATGAGCCGTTATCCTCTAAGGAGGAAGATGTCCCGCTGTCTCTTAAGCTAAGCGAATGACATTACTTAACCAAAAAGATAGGGAAGTCGAAGTAGCCTTCTGCCCCTTACGCTTCCCCGAATAGACCACAAACAAAGAGGAAGATTGTCTAAACTCCTTAGTAGCCTGAAGATAGAACTTCAAGGCGCGAACCACATCCAAATTGTAAAGTAAGCGTTTCTTCGATGCAGAAGGATTGGGACACAAGGAAGAAACCACAATCTTCTGATAGATGTTGCGATCTGACACAACCTTTAGGAAGAAAATCTAATTTAGTAAGTAAAACTGCCATATCTGCATGAAAAATAAGATAAGGGGGCTCACATTGCAAAGCAGAGATCTCAGAAACTCTGTGCGCAAAGGCAATAGCCAATAAAAACAGAACCTTCCAAGATAACAGTTTAATGTCAACGGAATGCAGAGGCTCAAAAGGAACATGGTGAAAAACCCGAAGAACAAGATTTAGGGTCCAAGGAGGTTCCCAGATCTAAACACAGGTCTGATCCTAATAAGAGCCTTAACAAAGGACTTGCATGTCTGGAAGCTCAGTCAGTCTCTTGTGCAATAAAACCGACAGGGCCGAAATCTGTCTCCCCAGGGACATAGCAGAAAGGCCCTTCTCCAGCCCATCCTGGAGAAAAGATAAGATCATCCCTACCTTAACTCTGTGCCAGGAAAAACCACACTCTTCACACCAGAATAAGTAGGTCCTCCACACCTTGTGGTAGATACGCTGAGTAACTGGTTCACGAGCTTGAATAAGAGTATCAATGACACTTCCCAGAGAAACCTCTCTTGGCTAAGACTAAGCATTCAATCTCTACACAGTCAGCCTCAGAGAATCTAGATTTTGATGAACAAATGGACCTTAAATAAGCAGGTCTCTGCGACAAGGTAACTTCCACAGAGGAGATGAGGACATCCCCACTAGATCTGCAAACCACTTCCTTTGTGGCCAAGATGGAGCAATCAGGATTACTGATACCCACTCCTGCTTGATGCGGGTCACCACTCGAGGAAGAAGCGGTAATGGAGGAAAAATATATATGAGTTTGAACCTCCAGGGCACTGCTAGTGCATCTATTAGATCCGCTTGGGGATCCCACGACCCGTACCTGGGTAGCTTGGTATTGAGACGGGGCGCCATGAGATCTATCTCCGGCGTCCCCCACTTGCTGCATATCTCTGCAAACACCTCGGGATGGAGAGACCATTCCCCTGGATGGAAGGATTGCCTGCTGAGAAAATCTGCCTCCCAGTTCAAACCTGGAATGTGAATCGCTGAAAGCGAACATCTGAAAATACTGAAATACTTCCTTCATCGCCAAGGAACTTCTCATTCCCCCCTGATGGTTGATGTAAGCCACCAAGGTTATATTGTCTGATTGGAATCTGATAAACTGGGACGAACCCAGAAGTGGCCAAGCTTTCAATGCCTTGAAGATTGCCTGTAGTTCAAAAATATTGATTGGGAGGGAGGACTCCTCCTAAGTCCATAACCCCTGTGCCTTCCTGACACCACAAACAGCTCCCCATCCGGATAGGCTTGCGTCCCTAGTCACAATATCCCAAGATGGTCTTAAGAAGCACTCGACCGGCTGTCTAATACAATCTGTTGAGACAGATCTGAATGATCGCCGTTCCACTGCCTCAGCATGCACAGTTGTAAAGGTCTGAGACGGAACTTGGCAAAAGGAATGATGTCCATGCAGGACACCATGAGTCCAATCACCTCCATACACTGAGCCACAGAGGGACTCAAGGAGGTCTGGAGGGCAAGACATGCCGAAGTTAGCTTGCAATGTCTCTAGTCTGTTAGAAATATCCTCATGGATATGGAGTCTATTATAGTACCCAGGAATTCCACCTTGGTACTTGGGATAAGAGAACTCTTTTCCAAGTTTATCTTCCATCCATGTGATCAAAGAAGACTGAGAAGGGACTCAGAGAATTCTTCTGCAAGATAAAAGGATGGTGATTGCACCAGAATATCATCCAAGTAAGTCCTGGCAACGGCTAGAAGAGCACCCAGAACTTTTGTAAAGATTCTTGGAGTAGTAGCTAGGCCAAACAGAAGGGCAATAAGTACTGGTCCAGGAATACAAACCTCAGGAACGGAACGTGTTCCCTGTGGATTGGAACATGAAGGTAAGCGTCCTTCAGATCTATAGTGGTCATAAAATAGCCTTTCTGAATTAAAGGAAGGATGGACCTTATCGTCTCCATCCTAAATGAAGGGACATCGAGAAATTTGTTAAAGCACTTTAGGTCCAGAATTGGGAGCAAAAAGTTCCCTCCTTCTTTGGGACCATGAAAAGTTTTGAATAAAACCCCAAACCTCTTTCTTCGATAGGCCCCAGGACAACAACTCCTAAGGAGGATAGATCCTGAACGCACCATAGAACGCATCCCTCTTTTCTGGTTTGGTAGACAGATTTGAGAGAAGGAATCTGCCCCTTGGCGGGTGAGATTTGAAGCCTATCTTGTATCCCTGAGATACCACCTCCAGGACCCACGGATCCTGTACGTCCTTGAACCAGGCGTCTGAAAAAAGAGACTGTCTGCCCCCTACATGATCAGATCCCGGATCGGGGGCTGCCCCTTTATGCAGATTTGTTTTCGGCGGGCTTCTTATTCTGTTTGGATTTATTCCAGGACTGAGCCGGCTTCCAAGTACTCTTGGGTTGCTTGGGCTTGAAGGAGGATTGTTGTCGTTGGGATTTGTCAGAACGAAAGGAACGAAAATTAGAAGATTGTCGTCCCTTAGACTTGTACTTCTTATTTTGCGGTAGGAAGGCACCCTTGCCTCCGGTAACCGTAGAAATAATGGAGTCCAGGCCTGGACCAAATAAAATCTTTCCATTGAAAGGAAAAGAAAGGAGTCTGGACTTAGAAGTCATATCCGCAGACCAAGACTTCAACCAGAGCGAATTATAGGCGAATAATTTGCATGTTTGCACCACAGATAAAAGAATTAGCAATTCTCAGAGCTTTAATTCTGCCTTGAATATCCTCGAGGGGAGACTCCACCTCAGTGAGTTCCGACAAAGAGTCGCACCAATGCAGCCGCCGGTTGAAACAAAAATCCTGTATGTTGAAACATCTTTCTCAGAAAGGTTTCCATTTTCTTATCCATCGGCTCTCTGAACGAAGAGCTATCCTTTAAGAGGTATAGTAGTACATTTAGCAAGCGTAGAGATAGCACCATCCACCTTCGGAATGGAGCCCCACAAATCCAGTTGAGAGTCCGGGAACAACTTTTTAAAAGTAGACGAGAACCAATTCTTTCCCATTTGTTCTTAATAATGTTTACCATCTTAACCGGCACAGGAAAAGTCAAAGGAACTTTCCTGTCTTCGTAAACTCTGTCTAATTTAGGTATCAAAGGTTCATCAGGCAGCGCGGCCTCTGGAACCTCTAACGTAGACAGAACCTCCTTTAATAAAAAACGCAAGTGCTCAATTTTAAATCTAAAGGACGGTTCCTCCACAGCAGGAGGCTTAGACGCTAAGGACTCCGATCCAGAAAGTTCACCCTCTGAAGCTACAGAGGTTAACTCATCATCGGATAAATGGGACATAATAGCTAAATCCGATAAATATTTAGATGACTCCGGGTCAGGAGAGCTATGTTTAACTTTTCTCTTGCATTTGTTAGAGCGAGGTAATGCACGGAGGGCCGCAGACACCGCCGTTTGTAACTGCGCGGCAAAGTCCGCAGGAAGAAGGCCCCCTCCGGATGGAGGATTAGATGTGCTACGGGGAGCTGCATGTGGAGTGGATAATGTAGCAAGGGTAGTAATCTCACGGGATGCTGAGCCCTGAGAGGTAGACGGCTCAGAGGGACTAAGAGCCTTAGCAGGCTTGTCTCCCTTCTTAGACTTTATAAAACTGTGTTAAGGCATGTAGAACATAATTGAGTGGGTAGAACATAATTGAGTGGGCGGGAAAACCAAGTCCTCCTCACAATATAAACAGGTATGATTTAGTACAGAAGGAGTACCTTCTAACATATCAGAGACCTCCATAGCTCAGGTTATACCCACAGGAGGACACCAATAAAAACTTTTTTATTATTATAGAAAACTGCACCTTTATACTCCCAATGGCTGGGGCACTCACCACCTCCTAGACCCAGACAGTTAACAGAGGAAACGCTCTCCTCAGGTTCAAGCCGGAATGGAGGAAATAAACACAGATCACACCCAGTCACATGGAGTGCAAGACAGTACTTCACTTATTATTACAAGTACAGCAAGTAATAGGAGCTGTGCAATACTTTCAAAAACGAAAGTGAAACGTAAAACTGAAAAACAGAATACCAGTACGAAGAGCACTAATCATCTTTGGGTGTGAAATTAAGAATGCCAGGTAAATGCCATAAAAAATAGGCTTTATTGAAGCTTGAAGTTAAAAATTGGTTACAAGGAAAAAAGGTCAAACGCGTTTCGTATGGTCACACTTTCTCAATGACCCATGTGGCATACTGATACAAACCCCTATTTAAAGGGGAAAGGACAGGTGTCTGCCTAACGTAATCAGAGTGAACACATGCTTTAACAATATGAGTGAATAGCTTAGTACAACTATTTCACAGAGTCATATTTGTCACAACACATTACTTGCCCTATAGAACGTTTAACACAGACTTGTGACACTGTTAGAAATTTACTAATATATAGCTAATCTACCTAGTATATACAAACATCATATCTTATTGAATACTAACCAAATGACCAAAATGATACAATTACAGATTCACAGCGAATGCAAGTCACTTTGTACATTTTAACAGTATATCATGTTGATGATAATTTTAATATTGATTTTCGATTTAATACTTAATGGTATCAGAATCCATGTAAGAAATTGAATTCCTTTCTAGCTCAGGAATAAGATCAAACACCATTCAAAAAAATCACTATTAAGATTATTCCACATACAACTTAACGTCCCAATCTGAATTTAAGCCATTGGGAACCCTAGACCCCAACTGATATATCCAGTATACTTCTTTCTGGCTGAGTGTTTTTAATCTATTGCCACCTCTAGCATGTCTGGCTATATGTTGTATGCCCTAGAATTGCAAAAATTTACTGGCACCATAATAGTGATTGCGAAAATGAAAAGCAACTGGAGTATCAGATTCAATGTCTCCAATTGAACGCAAGTGTTCCAAAAACCTCATCTTTAGGGGTCGAGTCGTTTGACCCACATACTTCATATTACAAAGTTTACATGTTAGCAAATATATTACAAATCGTGTATTGTTGATCTTATACGTTTCCTTTCGTCAAAGGAGGAAAAAACATCACCAAAAATAGCATGGGTGCACGATTTGCACCTTCTACTCCCAAACCTAAAGAAACCTTTTTTAGGTGTCAACCAATTATCAACTTTATTACTTGGTAGCATAGAAGGAGAAAGTATGTTTGATAGTGTCTTAGACCTCCTAGTGACAAATTGACACCCATTCTCTATGATTTTACACAATGTATCATCAACCTTCAAAATAGGAAGTGCTTTCTTAACTATCTCACAATTTAGACTCTGTTCTTTACTATACGTGGTAATGAAGAATTTTTTTTTCTGAAAATCATTACCCCTGCTAGTCTTGTTACTATCAGATTTAAAAAGGTTTCTTCTATCCATTGAGTCAATCTCATTTTTTGCTATCTGATGAGCGGAGTATCCTCTTTTTAGAAATCTTTCTGTTTCTCTACAGTGTGATTCATAAGATTTCTCTGTGGTGCAATTTCTTTTAGTGCACATATACTGCACCTTGGTATGGCACGAATAACACGTCTAGGGTGACAAGAGTTAGCTTTTAACAACGTATTGCCTGCTATTTTCTTCCTGTATAGTTCTACTTCTATCATATTATTTGCTAAATTGGACTTTAATATCACGTCCAAAAAGGGCATACTCTCTTAAATGTGAAGTTCATTATGGAACACAAAGTCATTAGTAGAGAGATAGGAGTAAAAGTTGTTAATCATTGTATTATCTCCCTCAAAAATGAACACCAAATAGTCGCTATAGCGACCATAATATTTAATGCAATCTCTGAAGGGATTAATGTCGCCAAAGACACGGGACAGCTCCCACTAGCCAAGATATAAATTGGCGTAGGTAGAGGCAAACTTTGCCCCCATAGCTGTCCCCTGTCTTTGGCGAAACTTAAAAGTGAAACCTGTTTGCTCCAGCCAAAAACACACAGTCTATCAGCCCAGGAAAAAAAATCACACAAAGCAGCATGTAAATAATTAATACACTGATTAATTAACCCCAACTGTTCAATAAACCCCCTTCAGAGGATATTAACCCTGGATCCTATTAAGGTATAAAGGAGCCACACTGTGACCCTGTTGTAGCGTTTTGTGTGTAAAAATTGAAACAATCTTACCTCCAGGATCCATGCTGTGGAACAGAACACAGCCTCTCAAGTGTGACAGTCTTATAGCAGCGCTCCTGACATGGACTTGAGTGAGAGAAAGCAGGCAGTGAAACTCGTCAACACTGATTGCTTAGGAGCTGTTAGCCGTAGTCTGGATGGTATCACAGAAAAACTTTCCCTGCATTTCCAGACTCTAACTTTCATGAATACTCTCACTGAGTTGACATGACTACTTACAACTCCAGTCCTAACTTGAAGGGCAGATACCCTTTTTTCAGGACTCTCTGAATCTTCTGACACTTTTATGCCACCTCCTTATGTGACGAAAGGCAAATAATGACTGGGGTAATGAGGAAGTGGAAGGGATATTTAAGCCTTTGGCTGGGGTGTCTTTGCCTCCTTCTGGTGGCCAGGTGATGTATTTCCCAACAGTAAGGAATGAAGACGTGGACTCTCCCTATCTTAGGAAGCAAATCTACTGGGGAGACTACTGCTTATTTGAAATTCAGAGTAGGTGCTAAATCATTGTCTTAATTATGCACTTGTTAATTATGCAATTCTACTGCCTTGAGTGGTCCTTTAAACATTACATATTATTACTAAAAAATAATAATGTAGTAAAAACATTCCTAGTGCTCCCCACTCCATAATCACAGAGAAAGTACAAATTCTAATTTAAATATGCTCATGGGGACTTAAACCCATGTGGTTTAGGATAGTTCAGCATGACCTCTTACACATTACTATTAGAATGGCCACACAAAAAAACTAAAAAAAAAGTCTTCAAAAGTATTGAAACGATTACTTGACAAAACTAGCTACATACTCATTTCAAAATGGGTCAAGAAAGATGATTACCATTTTTGGTCCATTTTATGCCCATTTGTAGGGTTTTATTTTAAATGAAGTTCTAATTGTTTAGTACAAGAAATGCTTAGGGCTTTACTTTGGGCCCGATAATCTAAGGTTCTCCTCTCAGGCTATATGATCTCGTCATTACGGAAAGGCCCCTCAAATCATTTTACAAGCTCACATTTCACCTTGAGAGATGTTTATCTCACTATGCACAGTTCTGTATTTGAAGGAGAGACTTTTTAATTACAATATAAGGTCTAAAAAGTCCCAAAGATGTTGTGTGACTTCTCCCCATTCTCCAGTTTTTGATCGGGCCCTATGTCACATATGACCAAAACAATATTGACCGGATTATTTTTCACCTACACATGTGAAGAAAACAAACCTATTTTGTGATGACTGAGCTCTTGGAAAACGAACGGTATCATCATCACTGTCTATTTCTTGACCAGCAGAGCTCATAGAAGATGGCTGAACTGGAGTAGGATTTTCAGATGTTTCTGCATGTTCCTCTCTTTTGGTTTCAACATTCTGAGCATCAGACTCTTTCTGTGGATTATTTTGTTCCATTTCCAAATCACTGCTCACAGCTTTTTCCCTTTCCTGGCTTGGTGTTTGTTCAGATGTGCCTGTATGATTAAAAAAAAGAAGTCATAAATGATTAGATCAGCGACTAGTAACCGAGTCATTTAAAGGGACACTGAACCCAAACATTTTCTTTTGTGATTCAGATAGAGCATGCAATTTTAAGCAACTTTCTAATTTACTCCTATTATCAATTTTTCTTCATACTCTTGGACGTGCAGGGTACGTCCTCAAAAAAAAGGCAGTTAACGCCTGAGGACATACCCTGCACGTCCTCGGTGTGGAAAGCAGTTGGAAGCGATCCTGAGCCGGTGTAAGGTGGCAGGATCGGGGGCGGAGCCAACGGGGGCGGCGGGTGGGCGCATGCAGGGGCGGGAGCGGGTGGGAACAGTTATACTACAGAAAAGTTCATATGTGGGGGAAAAGGGCATACTTAAAAAATAAAACAATAATCAAAGGGATCTTGGAGGGGTGGGGGGTTGGTCTTGGGTGTGGGGGGGGGGAGCTACACTACAAAAAAAAGGGATTTTTGGCGGGGACAATTGTGGGGTGGGGGAGGGAAGAGAGCTGTTTGGGAGGGATCAGGAGGTCCGATGTTTCAGGTGGGAGGCTGAGCTCTACACTAAATCTAAAATTAACCCTGCAAGCTCCATACAAGCTACCTAATTAACCCCTTCACTGCTGGGCATAATTCACATGTTGTGCGCAGTGGCATTTAGCGGCCTTCTAATTACCAAAAAACAACACCAAAGCCATATATGTCTGCTATTTCTGAACAAAGGGGATCACAGAGAAGCATTTACAACCATTTGTGCCATAATTGCACAAGCTGTTTGTAAATAATTTCAGTGAGAAACCTAAAGTTTGTGAAAAAGGGAACTTTTTTTTTTATTTGATCGCATTTGGCGGTGAAATGGTGGCATGAAATATACCAAAATGGGCGTAGATCAATACTTTGGGTTGTCTACTACACTACACTAAAGCTAAAATTAACCCTACAAGCTCCCTAATTAACCCCTGCACTGCTGGGCATAATACACGTGTGGTGCGCAGCGGCATTTAGCGGCCTTCTAATTACCAAAAAGCAATGCCAAAGACATATATGTCTGCTATTGCTGAATCCCAGTGAAGCATTTACAACCATTTGTGCCATAATTGCAAAAGCGGTTTGTAAATGATTTCAGTGAGAAACCTAAAATTGTGAAAAATTTAACGTTTTTTTTTAATTTGATCGCATTTGGCGGTGAAATGGTGGCATGAAATATACCAAAATGGGCCTAGATCAATAGTTGGGGTTGTCTACTACACTAAAGCTAAAATTACCCCAAAAAGCTCCCTACATGCTCCCTAATTAACCCTTTCACTGCTGGGCATAATACACGTGTGGTGCGCAGTGGCATTTAGCGGCCTTCTAATTACCAAAAAGCAACACCAAAGCCATATATGTCTGCTATTTCTGAACAAAGGGGATCCCAGAGAAGAATTTACAACCATTTATGCCATAATTGCACAAGCTGTTTGTAAATAATTTCAGTGAGAAACCAAAACTTTGTGAAAAAATTTGTGAAAAAGTGAACGATTTTTTGTATTTGATCGCATTTGGCGGTAAAATGGTGGCATGAAATATACCAAAATGAGCCTAGATCAATACTTTGGGTTGTCTAATAAAAAAAAATATATATGTCAACGGATATTCAGAGATTCCTGAAAGATATTAGTGTTCTAATGTAACTAGCGCTAATTTTGAAAAAAAAAAAATGGTTTGGAAATAGCAATGTGCTACTTGTATTTATGGCCCTATAACTTACAAAAAAAGCAAAGAACATGTAAACATTTGGTAATTCTAAACTCAGGACAAAATTTAGAAACTATTTAGCATGGATGTTTTTTGGTGGTTGTAGATATGTAACAGATTTTGGGGGTCAAAGTTAGAAAAAGTGTGTTTTTTTCAATTTTTTCCTCATATTTTTTTTTATAGTAAATGATAAGATATGATGAAAATAATGGTATCTTTAGAATGTCCATTTAATGGCGAGAAGAACGGTATATAATATGTGTGGGTACAGTAAATGAGTAAGAGGAAAATTACAGCTAAACACAAACACCGCAAAAATGTAAAAATAGCCTTGGTCCCAAACGGACAGAAAATGGAAAAGTGCTGTGGTCATTAAGGGGTTAAACAAGTATCCAAGCACTCCTGAGGTGAAAGGCTAAAAACTGTTTTTATTAGTGCATATTAAAAAACATAATTTATGCTTACCTGATAAATTTATTTATTTCCGGATATGGTGAGCCCACGGAATCATCAATTACTAGTGGGAATATCACTCCTGGCCAGCAGGAGGAGGCAAAGAGCACCACAGCAAAGCTGCCATATAAGTCACTTCCCTTACCCATTACCTCCAGTAATTCAGCCAAAGGGAAAATGGAAAAAGATGATAACACAAAGGTGTAGAGGTGCCTGAGAGGTTTTAGTTAAAAATAACTGTCTTAAAATAAAGAGTGGGCCATGGACTCACCATATCCGGAAATAAATAAATTTATCAGGTAAGCATAAATTATGTTTTCTTTCCTAAAATATGGTGAGTCCACGGAATCATCAATTACTAGTGGGAACCAATACCCAAGCTAGAGGACACAAATGATTAGGGAGGGACAAGACAGGTAACCTAAACAGAAACAGAAGGCACCACTGTATGAAGAACCTTTCTCCCAAAAGAAGTCTCAGCTGAGGACCAAGTTGCAACCTTGCAAATCTGTTCTACAGAAACTTCCTTCTTGAAAGCCCAAGAAGAAGGGACAGCCCTAGTGAAATGAGCTGAAATTCTCTCAGGAGGCTGCTGTCCAGCAGTCTCATAAACCAAACGCATTATACTACTCAACCAAAGAGAAAGAGAAGTAGTTGAAGCTCTCTGACCTATATGTTTCCCAGAAAAACAAACAGCAAACTGGCGACAATTCTTAGTCGCCTGTAGATAGAAAATAAAAGCACGCACAACATCAAAGTTGTGCGACAAATGTTACTTATGAGAAGAAAGATAAGAACACAAAGAAGGAACAACAATTTTCTGATTTATATATCTATCCAAAACCACTTAGGAAGAAAACCTAACTAGTACGACTAACTGCCTTAACTGCATTTACTAGATAAGATAAGGTGAATCACACTGCAAAACTGAGAGCTCAGAGACTCTCCAAGCAGAAAAGATAGCAATGAGAAACAAAACCTTCCAAAATAACAAGTTAATATCTTTGGAAAGTAAAAGCTCAAACAGAGCCTACTGCAAAACTTTAAGAACAAGGGCAAAACCCTAAGGGGGAGCAACCGACTTAAACACAGGCCTGATGTAGACCAGTGCCTGACAAAAAGATTGCACATCTTGTACGTCCACCAGATGCTTATGTAGCAAACATAAAACAATGCAGAAAACTGACAAATCCTTCTCCAGACTACCCTGGAGAAAGGATAAAAAAATTCAGAAAAACCCATGCTTAGACAAAACTAAGCGTCCAATCTTCAGGCAGTCAGCTTCAGAAATTTAGATGAAGGAAAAGACAAAGAATCAGAAGTCCTTCCTCAGAGGTAGTCTCGAAGGTGGAGAGACAACATTTCCACTAGGTCTACATACCAGATCTTGCAAGGCCACGCAGGGGCTAATAAAATCACTGCCGCTCTCATCTGAAAATATGAGTAATGACTCGTGGAAAGAGAACAAACAGAAGAAAAAGGTATGCAAGACTAAAATCCAAGAAAAACGTCCGAACATCTATCAGGACAGTCTGCGGATCACATGACCATAAACCGAACCTTCAAAACTTGGTGTTCTGTCGAAATGCCCACAGAAGCCAACTCCTGAAACCCCCCATGTGAGGGTCTACCTAGAGAACACTTCTGGGTGGAAATGCTCACTCCCCAGTATGAATTATCAGTCTGTTTAGAAGTCCGACTCCCAATTGTCCACCCCTGAAAAGTGGATGACCGACAGCAAATGTGAGCTTCCTCCCACTGGACAATCCAAGTCACCTCCTACATGGCTAAGGAACACCTAGTTCCTCCCTAATGGTTGATATAAACCCTAGAGGTGATATTGTCTGACTGGAACCAAGCTAGGGACAACTGAGGTCAAATCCTCAGAGCAATGCAAAACAGAATTTATGCTTACCTGATAAATTACTTTCTCCAACTGTGTGTCCGGTCCACGGCGTCATCCTTACTTGTGGGAATATCTCTTCCCCAACAGGAAATGGCAAAGAGTCCCAGCAAAGCTGGCCATATAGTCCCTCCTAGGCTCCGCCCACCCCAGTCATTCGACCGACGGACAGGAGGAAATATATATAGGAGAAACCATATGGTACCGTGGTGACTGTAGTTAGAGAAAATAATTCATCAGACCTGATTAAAAAACCAGGGCGGGCCGTGGACCGGACACACCGTTGGAAAAAGTAATTTATCAGGTAAGCATAAATTCTGTTTTCTCCAACATTGGTGTGTCCGGTCCACGGCGTCATCCTTACTTGTGGGAACCAATACCAAAGCTTTAGGACACGGATAAAGGGAGGGAGCAAATCAGGTTACCTAAACGGAAGGCACCACAGCTTGCAAAACCTTTCTCCCAAAAATAGCCCCCGAAGAAGCAAAAGTATCAAATTTGTAAAATTTGGCAAAAGTGTGCAGTGAAGACCAAGTCGCTGCCTTACATATCTGGTCAACAGAAGCCTCGTTCTTGAAGGCCCATGTGGAAGCCACAGCCCTAGTGGAGTGAGCTGTGATTCTTTCAGGAGGCTGCCGTCCGGCAGTCTCATAAGCCAATCGGATGATGCTTTTAAGCCAAAAGGAAAGAGAGGTAGAAGTCGCTTTTTGACCTCTCCTTTTACCAGGATAAACAACAAACAAGGAAGATGTTTGTCTGAAATCCTTTGTAGCCTCTAAATAGAATTTTAGAGCACGGACTACGTCCAAATTGTGTAACAAACGTTCCTTCTTTGAAACTGGACATAAAGAAGGTACAACTATCTCCTGGTTAATATTTTTATTAGAAACAACCTTAGGAAGAAAACCAGGCTTAGTACGCAAAACCACCTTATTTGCATGGAACACCAGATAGGGCGGAGAACACTGCAGAGCAGATAACTCTGAAACTCTTCTAGCAGAAGAGATTGCAACCAAAAACAAAACTTTCCAAGATAGTAACTTAATATCTATGGAATGTAAAGGTTCAAACGGAACCCCTTTAAGAACTGAAAGAACTAGATTTAGACTCCAGGGAGGAGTCAAAGGTCTGTAAACAGGCTTGATCCTAACCAGAGCCTGAACAAATGCTTGAACATCTGGCACAGCTGCCAGTCTTTTGTGTAGTAAGACAGATAAAGCAGAGATCTGTCCCTTTAGAGAACTTGCAGATAATCCTTTCTCCAAACCTTCTTGTAGAAAGGAGAGAATCTTAGGAATTTTTAACTTATTCCATGGGAATCCTTTGGATTCACACCAACAGATATATCTTTTCCATATTTTATGGTAAATCTTTCTAGTTACCGGTTTTCTGGCCTGAACCAGAGTATCTATAACAGAATCTGAAAACCCACGCTTCGATAGAATCAAGCGTTCAATCTCCAAGCCGTCAGCTGGAGGGAGACCAGATTTGGATGTTCGAATGGACCCTGAACAAGAAGGTCCTGTCTCAAAGGTAGCTTCCATGGTGGAACCGATGACATATTCACCAGGTCTGCATACCAAGTCCTGCGTGGCCACGCAGGAGCTATCAAGATCCCCGAGGCCCTCTCCTGATTGATCCTGGCTACCAGCCTGGGAATGAGAGGAAACGGTGGAAATACATAAGCTAGGTTGAAGGTCCAAGGTGCTACTAGTGCATCTACTAGAGTCGCCTTGGGATCCATGGATCTGGACCCGTAGCAAGGAACCTTGAAGTTCTGACGAGACGCCATCAGATCCATGTCTGGAATGCCCCATAATTGAGTTATTTGGGCAAAGATCTCCGGATGGAGTTCCCACTCCCCCGGATGGAATGTCTGACGACTCAGAAAATCCGCCTCCCAGTTTTCCACACCTGGGATGTGGATCGCAGACAGGTGGCAGGAGTGATCCTCCGCCCATTGAATTATTTTGGTCACTTCTTTCATCGCCAGGGAACTCCTTGTTCCCCCCTGATGATTGATATACGCAACGGTCGTCATGTTGTCTGATTGGAACCTTATGAATCTGGCCTTTGCTAGTTGAGGCCAAGCCCTGAGAGCATTGAATATCGCTCTCAGTTCCAGAATGTTTATCGGGACCATAGACCCTGAGCTTTCAGGGATTCCCAGACCGCGCCCCAGCCCACTAGACTGGCGTCGGTCGTGACAATGACCCACTCTGGTCTGCGGAAGCTCATTCCCTGGGACAGATGGCCCAGGGTCAGCCACCAACGGAGTGAATCTCTGGTCTTCTGATCTACTTGAATCATTGGAGACAAGTCTGTATAGTCCCCATTCCACTGTTTGAGCATGCACAGTTGTAATGGTCTTAGATGAATTCGTGCAAAAGGAACTATGTCCATTGCTGCAACCATCAACCCTACTACTTCCATGCACTGCGCTATGGAAGGACGAGGAACAGAATGAAGAACTTGACAAGAACTTAGAAGTTTTGATTTTCTGACCTCTGTCAGAAAAATCCTCATTTCTAAGGAATCTATTATTGTTCCCAAGAAGGGAACTCTTGTCGACGGAGACAGAGAACTTTTTTCTATGTTCACCTTCCATCCGTGTGATCTGAGAAAGGCCAGAACGATGTCTGTATGAGCCTTTGCTTTTGACAGGGACGACGCTTGTATTAGAATGTCGTCCAAGTAAGGTACTACTGCAATGCCCCTTAGAACCGCTAGAAGGGACCCTAGTACCTTTGTGAAAATCCTTGGAGCAGTGGCTAACCCGAATGGGAGGGCCACAAACTGGTAATGCTTGTCCAGAAAAGCGAACCTTAGGAACTGATGATGTTCTTTGTGGATAGGAATATGTAGGTACGCATCCTTTAGATCCACGGTAGTCATAAATTGACTTTCCTGGATAGTGGGTAGAATCGTTCGAATGGTTTCCATCTTGAACGATGGTACCCTGAGAAATTTGTTTAGGATCTTCAAATCCAAAATTGGTCTGAAAGTTCCCTTTTTTTTGTGGGAACTACGAACAGATTGGAATAAAAGTGAGACATGTGGAACCTTCCCCTTGGGGGTAGTTCCCTGAATTCCAGGAGATAACCTTGAGAAACTATTTCTAGCGCCCAGGGATCCTGAACATCTCTTGCCCAAGCCTGAGCAAAGAGAGAGAGTCTGCCCCCCACTAGATCCGGTCCCGGATCGGGGGCTACTCCTTCATGCTGTTTTGTTAGCAGCGGCAGGCTTCTTGGCCTGCTTACCCTTGTTCCAGCCTTGCATCGGTTTCCAGGCTGGTTTGGGTTGTGAGGCATTACCCTCTTGCTTAGAGGATGCAGAATTAGAGGCCGGTCCGTTCCTGAAATTGCGAAAGGAACGAAAATTAGACTTATTTTTGGCCCTGAAAGGCCTATCTTGTGGAAGGGCGTGGCCCTTTCCCCCAGTGATGTCTGAAATAATCTCTTTCAATTCTGGTCCAAATAGAGTTTTACCTTTGAAAGGGATGTTAAGCAATTTTGTCTTGGATGACACATCCGCTGACCAAGACTTTAGCCAAAGCGCTCTGCGCGCCACGATAGCAAACCCTGAATTTTTCGCCGCTAATCTAGCTAATTGCAAAGCGGCATCTAAAATAAAAGAGTTAGCCAATTTAAGTGCGTGAACTCTGTCCATAACCTCCTCATATGGAGTCTCTCTACTGAGCGACTTTTCTAGTTCCTCGAACCAGAACCACGCTGCTGTAGTGACAGGAACAATGCACGAAATGGGTTGTAGAAGGTAACCTTGCTGTACAAAAATCTTTTTAAGCAAACCTTCCAATTTTTTATCCATAGGATCTTTGAAAGCACAACTATCTTCGATAGGAATAGTAGTGCGTTTGTTTAGAGTAGAAACTGCCCCCTCGACCTTAGGGACTGTCTGCCATAAGTCCTTTCTGGGGTCGACCATAGGAAATAATTTCTTAAATATAGGGGGGGGGGGGGGGAAACAAAAGGTATGCCGGGCTTTTCCCACTCCTTATTTACTATGTCCGTCACCCGCTTGGGCATAGGAAAAGCGTCGGGGTGCACCGGAACCTCTAGGAACTTGTCCATCTTGCATAATTTCTCTGGAATGACCAAGTTGTCACAATCATCCAGAGTAGATAACACCTCCTTAAGCAGTGCGCGGAGATGTTCTAATTTAAATTTAAATGTCACAACATCAGGTTCAGCTTGTTGAGAAATTTTTCCTGAATCTGAAATTTCTCCATCTGACAAAACCTCCCTCATGGCCCCTTCAGATTGGCGTGAGGGTATGACAGAACAATTATCATCAGCGCCCTCCTGCTCTTCAGTGTTTAAAACAGAGCAATCGCGCTTTCTCTGATAAGTAGGCATTTTGGATAAAATATTTGCTATGGAGTTATCCATTACAGCCGTTAATTGTTGCATGGTAATAAGCATTGGCGCACTAGATGTACTAGGGGCCTCCTGTGTGGGCAAAACTGGTGTAGACACAGTAGGAGATGATGTAGTATCATGTTTACTCCCCTCATCTGAGGAATCATCTTGGGCAATTTCATTATCTGTGGCAGTACTGTCCTTACTTTGTTTGGACGCTATGGCACAATTATCACATAAATTTAAATGGGGAGACACATTGGCTTTCATACATATAGAACATAGCTTATCTGAAGGCACAGACATGTTAAACAGGCTTAAACTTGTCAACAAAGCACAAAAAACGTTTTAAAACAAAACCGTTACTGTCTCTTTAAATTTTAAACAGAAAACACTTTATTACTGAATATGTGAAAAAGTATGAAGGAATTGTTCAAAAATCACCACAGTGTCTTAAAGCATTAAGAGTATTGCACACCAAATTTCAGAGCTTTAACCCTTAAAATAACGGAACTGGAGCCGTTTACAAATTTAACCCCTATACAGTCCCAGCTATAGCTTTTGCTGAGACCCAACCAAGCCCAGAGGGGAATACGATACCAATTGACGCCTTCTAGAAGCTTTTCCAGCAAATTTCAGATCCTCACACATGCATCTGCATGCCCTGCTCTCAAAAAACAACTGCGCAGTAATGGCGCGAAAATGAGGCTCAGTCTACAACTAGGAAGGCCCCCTGACTGGAAAAGGTGTCTAACATAGTGCCTGCCGTTTAATAAACGTTCCCCAAGTTTATAAATGCAAATTGTCAGCATAAATATGAATAAAATGCCCAAATAAAGCAATCGATTTAGCCCATAAAAATGTCTACCAGTTTTTTAGCCCATATTAAGCCCTTTATTCTGTTTGTTTGACTAAGAAAATGGCTTACCGGTCCCCATGAGGGGAAATGACAGCCTTCCAGCATTACATGGTCTTGTTAGAAATATGGCTAGTCATACCTTAAGCAGAAAAGTCTGCTAACTGTTTCCCCCAACTGAAGTTACTTCATCTCAACAGTCCTATGTGGAAACAGCAATCGATTTTAGTTACTGTCTGCTAAAATCATCTTCCTCTCACAAACAGAAATCTTCATCCTTTTCTGTTTCAGAGTAAATAGTACATACCAGCACTATTTTAAAATAACAAACACTTGATAGAAGAATAAAAACTACATTTAAACACCAAAAAACTCTTAACCATCTCCGTGGAGATGTTGCCTGTGCAACGGCAAAGAGAATGACTGGGGTGGGCGGAGCCTAGGAGGGACTATATGGCCAGCATTGCTGGGACTCTTTGCCATTTCCTGTTGGGGAAGAGATATTCCCACAAGTAAGGATGACGCCGTGAACCGGACACACCAATGTTGGAGAAATTGCTCTTAACTCCAAGATGTTTAAAGAGGAGAGCAGACACTTCCGAGTCCATAATCCTTAAAGACCCAGACAGTTTACCAGCCCAGCAGGTTGGCATCCGTGTTCACATCACCCAGGAATAGCTCCAGAAACACACGCCCGGAGATAGATACTCCTGAAAAAATACTACGAAGAAAGTCTCTTGTCATCTGATCTAAATCTATCCTTTAAGACAGATCTGAAAGTTCTCCATGTCATGGAAAATAGCAAAAGGAATGATGTCCATGGAATACCATCAAACCAATTCCCTCCATACACAGGGTCACAGAAAAGTGAAGAAAAATCAACTGCAGCTAAATCCAAACTCCCAACTTTCTGGTTGCAAGATGGCTAAGCTATCCACCGGCCACTAAAACTTACTGTTGGCCGGACAGAAGAATGCAGAGTGGGGAAAAGGAATAAATCCTTGATTTTCTGACCTCTGAAAGACATCTCCTAGAAAAAGCATTAAATAAAGGTTCAAGCATACCGCACCTGGTGTTCCCAGGTGGTCTCCCATCCAGGTACTGACCAGACCTGACCCTGCATAACTTCCGAGATCAAACGAAATCAGGTGCATTCAGGGTATTGTGGCGGTAGTCCCAAATAAATTACCCTTGTGGATAGAACAAGGGAACTATTCTCCGGATTAATTTCCCATCCCTGGAAAAGAAGATTGGACAAGATCTCTTAAAAGAGTTAGCTCGAAGTCAGGATGATACCTGAACTATATATTGTCCAGAAAAACACATTTGCAATATCCCAAGACCTAAAGGTCTGACTGGGGTGGTGCAAACTAGCGCCTAGATTTAGAGTTCTACGGCCAAAGTGGTGCGTTAGCTACGCGTGCTTTTTCCCCCCCGTACCTTTTAAATACCGCTGGTATTTAGAATTCACAGAATGGCTGGGTTTTCAGTGCGTTAGGCTCCAAAAAAGGAGCATAGAGCATAATTTAACGCCACTGCAACTCTCGATACCAGCGGTGCTTACGGACGCGGCCAGCTTCAAAAACCTGCTCGTGCACGATTCCCCCATAGAAAACAATGGGGCTGTTTGAGCTGAAAAAAAAACCTAACACCTGCAAAAAAGTCGCGTTCAGCTCCTAACGCAGCCCCATTGTTTCCTATGGGGAAACACTTCCTACGTCTGCACCTAACACTCTAACATGTACCCAGAGTCTAAACACCCCTAACCTTACACTTATTAAGCCCCAATCTGCCGCTCCCGCTATCGCTGACACCTGCATATTTTTTTTAACCCCTAATCTGCCGCTCCGTAAACCGCCGCTACTTACATTATCCCTATGTACCCCTAATCTGCTGCCCCTAACACCGCCGACCCCTATATTATATTTATTAACCCCTAATCTGCCCCTCTCAACGTCGCCTCCACCTGCCTACACTTATTAACCCCTAATCTGCCGAGCGGACCGCACCGCTACTATAATAAAGTTATTAACCCCTAATCCGCCTCACTCCCGCCTCAATAACCCTATAATAAATAGTATTAACCCCTAATCTGCCCTCCCTAACATCGCCGACACCTAACTTCAATTATTAACCCCTAATCTGCCGACCGAATCTTGCCGCTACTGTAATAAATGGATTAACCCCTAAAGCTAAGTCTAACCCTAACACTAACACCCCCCTAAGTTAAATATAATTTAAATCTAACAAAATAAATTAACTCTTATTAAATAAATTATTCCTATTTAAAGCTAAATACTTACCTGTAAAATAAACCCTAATATAGCTACAATATAAATAATAATTATATTATAGCTATTTTAGGATTTATATTTATTTTACAGGTAACTTTGTATTTATTTTAACCAGGTACAATAGCTATTAAATAGTTAAGCACTATTTAATAGCTAAAATAGTTAAAATAATTACAAAATTACCTGTAAAATAAATCCTAACCTAAGTTACAATTAAACCTAACACTACACGATCAATAAAATAATTAAATAAAATACCTACAATTATCTACAATTTACCTAACACTACACTATCAATAAATTAATTAAATACAATATCTACAAATAAATACAATTAAATAAACTAACTAAAGTACAAAAAATAAAAAAGAACTAAGTTACAAAAAATAAAAAAACATTAGAAAAATATTACAACAATTTTAAACTAATTACACCTACTCTAAGCCCCCTAATAAAATAACAAAGACCCCCAAAATAAAAAAATGCCCTACCCTATTCTAAATTAAAAAAGTTCAAAGCTCTTTTACCTTACCAGCCCTGAACAGGGCCCTTTGCGGGGCATGCCCCAAAGAATTCAGCTCTTTTGCCTGTAAAAAAAACACATACAATACCCCCCCCCAACATTACAACCCACCACCCACATACCCCTAATCTAACCCAAACCCCCCTTAAATAAACCTAACACTAAGCCCCTGAAGATCTTCCTACCTTATCTTCACCTCGCCGGGTATCACACCGATCCGTCCTGGCTCCGATGTCTTGATCCAAGCCCAAGCGGGGGGCTGAAGATGTCCATGATCCGGCTGAAGTCTTCATCCAAGCGGGAGCTGAAGAGGTCCATGATCCGGCTGAAGTCTTCTATCAAGCGGCATCTTCAATCTTCTTTCTTCCGGATCCATGTTCATCCCGCCGACGCGGAACATCCATCTTCACCGACGACTTCCCGACGAATGACGGTTCCTTTAAGGGACGTCATCCAAGATGGCGTCCCTCTAATTCCGATTGGCTGATAGGATTCTATCAGCCAATCGGAATTAAGGTAGGAAAATTCTGATTGGCTGATGGAATCAGCCAATCAGAATCAAGTTCAATCCGATTGGCTGATCCGATCAGCCAATCAGATTGAGCTTGCATTCTATTGGCTGTTCCGATCAGCCAATAGAATGCGAGCTCAATCTGAATGGCTGATCGGATCAGCCAATCGGATTGAACTTGATTCTGATTGGCTGATTCCATCAGCCAATCAGAATTTTCCTACCTTAATTCCGATTGGCTGATAGAATCCTATCAGCCAATCGGAATTCGAGGGACGCCATCTTGGATGATGTCCCTTAAAGGAACCGTCATTCGTCGGTGAAGATGGATGTTCCGCGTTGGCGGGATGAACATGGATCCGGAAGAAAGAAGATTGAAGATGCCGTTGATAGAAGACTTCAGCCGGATCATGGACCTCTTCAGCTCCCGCTTGGATGAAGACTTCAGCCGGATCATGGACATCTTCAGCCCCCCGCTTGGGCTTGGATCAAGACATCAGAGCCAGGACGGATCGGTGTGATACCCGGCGAGGTGAAGATAAGGTAGGAAGATCTTCAGGGGCTTAGTGTTAGGTTTATTTAAGGGGGGTTTGGGTTAGATTAGGGGTATGTGGGTGGTGGGTTGTAATGTTGGGGGGGGTATTGTATGTGTTTTTTTTACAGGCAAAAGAGCTGAATTCTTTGGGGCATGCCCCGCAAAGGGCCCTGTTCAGGGCTGGTAAGGTAAAAGAGCTTTGAACTATTTTAGCTATTAAATAGTTCTTAACTATTTAATAGCTATTGTACCTGGTAGGCGATGTTAGGGAGGGCAGATTAGGGGTTAATACTATTTATTATAGGGTTATTGAGGCGGGAGTGAGGCGGATTAGGGGTTAATAACTTTATTATAGTAGTGGTGCGGTCCGCTCGGCAGATTAGGGGTTAATAAGTGTAGGCAGGTGGAGGCGACGTTGAGGGGGGCAGATTAGGGGTTAATAAATATAATATAGGGGTCGGCGGTGTTAGGGGCAGCAAATTAGGGGTACATAAGGATAACGTAGGTAGAGGCTCTTTGCGGTCGGCAGATTAGGGGTTAATTATTGTAGGTAGCTGGCGGCGACGTTGTGGGGGGCAGGTTAGGGGTTAATAAATATAATATAGGGGTCGGCGGTGTTAGGGGCAGCAGATTAGGGGTACATAAGTATAACGTAGGTGGCGGTCGGCAGATTAGGGGTTAAAAAATTTTTATCGAGTGGCGGCGATGTGTGGGGACCTCGGTTTAGGGGTACATAGGTAGTTTATGGGTGTTAGTGTACTTTAGAGCACAGTAGTTAAGAGCTTTATAAACCGGCGTTAGCCCAGAAAGCTCTTAACTACTGAATTTTTTCTGCGGCTGGAGTTTTGTCAGAATTCTAACGCTCACTTCAGACACGACTCTAAATACCGGCGTTAGAAAGATCCCATTGAAAAGATAGGATACGCAATTGACGTGAGTGGATCTGCGGTATGGAAAAGTTGCGGCTGGAAAGTGAGCGTTAGACCCTTTAATGACTGACTCTAAATACCGGCGGTAGCCCAAAACCAGCATTAGGAGCCTCTAACGCTGGTTTCGATTAAGGAAACAATAAATCTCTCAGGTCTAAGTTCGTTATGAACAGGACCACTAGAACCAAAGGAGAAAGGATACTACTTTGAAGGACAGAATCTGGAATATATGAGGTAAATACCTATATCCCGTTCCCAAACTGGGACTGGAACTGTCACTCCCAGAGATGAAGACCCTGAATCCACTCCCAGAGTTGAAGACCCTGAATCCAGGAATGCCTCTCATCCTACTTGGATTGCAGATACTCTAGAAAGAGAAATCTGCCCCTGGGAGGAAAACATAGATTGGACTTGAAAAGGCATGACCCAAACAAAGTCTAATCCTTAAAAGAAGACACTAGGAGGAAACAGAAATAATTGAATCTGCAACTGCAGAACTATAAAGCCTAGGCTGTACAACTAAACCACAGGTAGGCTTCTCAGCTGACCATAAATTTCAGCCCCAATGCCCGGCGGCTAGTACAGCAAGTCTTTTAAGACAAGACATTGCTCTAAATGAACAATTAAACCTCCAGCTTCATACCTATGTCAGAAAGAAAACTAGATAATCTCAGCAGAGATCTAAGTTCTCTGATTAAAAGTAGAAAGTTCCCTTCTACTAAAGACACTGTGCAATTCAAGAGAGATAGCGACAGGAAATCCTAAAAAGGACGTGAGACAGGGAGAAATATCCCCAGATTCTCTATAACAATCCTGTGAACATCTCACAGCACATCTAGAACCCTTCCAGAAGAGAAAGAAAACTCCAAAGGAAAGACAACGATAGGGATCGGTGTCATCCAGTCAGCCAAGACCTCCTGACAATATAAGAGGCTTTGAAGCAAACAACTGAAGGATACCACTTCAGTAACAGATGAAGGAATTATACTGTCCAGATCTGAGATTTCAGCCTCAGAAACTACAGACGAAACCTGCGTAGCAGCATGTGGAGCACAAACTCTCTTATCTGAGACTTAAAATGTCCTCTTGCCTTTTCCCTATAGTAAAGGAATACGGACCAAGCCACAGATACTGCAGAAGATACCTGAGCTTGCAACTTCTGTAAGCAAATACACTCCTCCAAGAGATTGAGAGGAACCACAGGGCACTGCATGTGACACCATATAGGTTTGGGACATAAAAGGAGAAAGCTGTGGCAGTGCCTTAAAGGGACAGTCTACACCAGAATTTTGATTGTTTTAAAAGATAGATAATCTCTTTATTACCCATTCCCCAGTTTTGCATAACCAACACAGTTATATTAATATACTTTTAACCTCTGTGATTATCTTGTATCTAAGCCTCTGCAAACTGCCCCTTTATTTCAGTTCTTTTGACAGACTTGCCGTTTAGCCAATTAGTGCCTGCTCCCAGATAACTTCACGTGCACGAGCACAGTGTTATCTATATGAAACACAAGAACTAACACCCTCTAGTGGTGAAAAACTGTTAAAATGCATTCTGAAAAGAGGTGGCCTTCAAGGTCTAAGAAATTTGCATATGAACCTCCTAGGTTAAGCTTTCAACTAAGAATACCAAGAAAACAAAGCAAAATTCGTGATAAAAGTAAATTGGGAAATTGTTTAAAATTACATGCCCTATCTGAATCATGAAAGTTTATTGTGGCCTAGACTGTCCCTTTAACAGCAACATCCTTGGAGACATGAAGTTCAAACCAATCTGTACATTTAATAGCATTTGCAAAATCATAGGTACAGAAAAACAGAATTTATGTTTACCTGATAAATTACTTTCTCCAACGGTGTGTCCGGTCCACGGCGTCATCCTTACTTGTGGGATATTCTCTTCCCCAACAGGAAATGGCAAAGAGCCCAGCAAAGCTGGTCACATGATCCCTCCTAGGCTCCGCCTACCCCAGTCATTCGACCGACGTTAAGGAGGAATATTTGCATAGGAGAAACCATATGTTACCGTGGTGACTGTAGTTAAAGAAAATAAATTATCAGACCTGATTAAAAAAAAAACCAGGGCGGGCCGTGGACCGGACACACCGTTGGAGAAAGTAATTTATCAGGTAAACATAAATTCTGTTTTCTCCAACATAGGTGTGTCCGGTCCACGGCGTCATCCTTACTTGTGGGAACCAATACCAAAGCTTTAGGACACGGATGAAGGGAGGGAGCAAATCAGGTCACCTAAATGGAAGGCACCACGGCTCGCAAAACCTTTCTCCCAAAAATAGCCTCAGAAGAAGCAAAAGTATCAAATTTGTAAAATTTAGAAAAAGTGTGCAGTGAAGACCAAGTCGCTGCCTTACATATCTGATCAACAGAAGCCTCGTTCTTGAAGGCCCATGTGGAAGCCACAGCCCTAGTGGAGTGAGCTGTGATTCTTTCAGGAGGCTGCCGTCCGGCAGTCTCATAAGCCAATCGGATAATGCTTTTAATCCAGAAGGAGAGAGAGGAAGAAGTTGCTTTTTGACCTCTCCGTTTACCAGAATAAACAACAAACAAAGACAAAGTTTGTCTGAAATCCTTAGTAGCTGCTAAGTAAAATTTGAGAGCACGAACTACATCCAAGTTGTGCAACAAACGTTCCTTCTTTGAAACTGGATTAGGACACAAAGAAGGCACAACTATCTCCTGGTTAATGTTTTTGTTAGAAACAACTTTTGGAAGAAAACCAGGTTTAGTACGCAAAACCACCTTATCTGCATGGAACACCAGATAAGGAGAAGAACACTGCAGAGCAGATAATTCTGAAACTCTTCTAGCAGAAGAAAATGCAACCAAAAACAAAACTTTCCAAGATAATAACTTAATATCAACGGAATGTAAGGGTTCAAACGGAACCCCCTGAAGAACTGAAAGAACTAGGTTGAGACTCCAAGGAGGAGTCAAAATTTTGTAAACAGGCTTGATTCTAACCAGAGCCTGAACAAAGGCTAGAACATCTGGCACAGCTGCCAGCTTTTTGTGAAGTAACACAGACAAGGCAGAAATCTGTCCCATCAAGGAACTTGCAGATAATCCTTTTTCCAATCCTTCTCGAAGGAAGGATAGACTCTTAGGAATCTTAACCTTGTCCCAAGGGAATCCTGCAGATTCACACCAACAGATATACCAAATTATGTGGTAATTTTTCTGGTTACAGGCTTTCAGGCCTGAACAAGAGTATTAATAACAGAATCTGAGAACCCTCGCTTTGATAAGATCAAGCGTTCAATCTCCAAGCAGTCAGCTGGAGTGGGTCGAACGGACCTAGAACAAGAAGGTCTCGTCTCAAAGGTAGCTTCCATGGTGGAGCCGATGACATATTCACCAGATCTGCATACCAAGTCCTGCGTGGCCACGCAGGAGCTATCAAAATCACCGACGCCCTCTCCTGATTGATCCTGGCTACCAGCCTGGGGATGAGAGGAAACGGCGGGAACACATAAGCTAGTTTGAAGGTCCAAGGTGCTACTAGTGCATCCACTAGAGCCGCCTTGGGATCCCTGGATCTGTACCCGTAGTAAGGAACTCTGAAGTTCTGACGAGAGGCCATCAGATCCATGTCTGGAATGCCCCACGGTTGAGTGACTTGGGCAAAGATTTCCGGATGGAGTTCCCACTCCCCCGGATGCAATGTCTGACGACTCAGAAAATCCGCTTCCCAATTTTCCACTCCTGGGATGTGGATAGCAGACAGGTGGCAGGAGTGAGACTCCGCCCATAGAATGATTTTGGTCACTTCTTCCATCGCTAGGGAACTCCTTGTTCCCCCCTGATGGTTGATGTATGAACTTGGCCCTCGCTAGCTGAGGCCAAGCTTTGAGAGCATTGAATATCGCTCTCAGCTCCAGAATATTTATCGGTAGAAGAGATTCTACCCGAGACCAAAGACCCTGAGCTTTCAGGGATCCCCAGACCGCGCCCCAGCCCATCAGACTGGCGTCGGTCGTGACAATGACCCACTCTGGTCTGCGGAAGGTCATCCCTTGTGACAGGTTGTCCAGGGACAGCCACCAACGGAATGAGTCTCTGGTCCCCTGATTTACTTGTATCTTCGGAGACAAGTCTGAATAGTCCCCATTCCACTGACTGAGCATGAACAGTTGTAATGGTCTTAGATGAATGCGCCCAAAAGGAACTATGTCCATTGCCGCTACCATCAAACCTATCACTTCCATGCACTGCGCTATGGAAGGAAGAGGAACGGAATGAAGTATCCGATAAGAGTCTAGAAGTTTTGTTTTTCTGGCTTCTGTCAGAAAAATCCTCATTTCTAAGGAGTCTATTATAGTTCCCAAGAAGGGAACCCTCGTTGACGGAGATAGAGAACTCTTTTCCACGTTCACTTTCCATCCGTGAGATCTGAGAAAGGCCAGGACAATGTCCGTGTGAGCCTTTACTTGAGGAAGGGACGACGCTCGAATCAGAATGTCGTCCAAGTAAGGTACTACAGCAATGCCCCTTGGTCTTAGCACCGCCAGAAGGGACCCTAGTACCTATGAGAAAATCCTAGGAGCAGTGGCTAATCCGAAAGAAAACGCCACGAACTGGAAATGCTTGTCCAGGAATTCAAACCTTAGGAACCGATGATGTTCCTTGTGGATAGGAATATGTAGATACGCATCCTTGAAATCCACCTTGGTCATGAATTGACCTTCCTGGATGGAAGGAAGAAGTGTTCGAATGGTTTCCATCTTGAACGATGGAACCTTGAGAAACTTGTTCAAGATCTTGAGATCTAAGATTGGTCTGAACGTTCCCTCTTTTTTGGGAACTATGAACAGATTGGAGTAGAACCCCATCCCTAGTTCTCCTAATGGAACAGGATGAATCACTCCCATTTTTAGCAGGTCTTCTACCCAATGTAAGAATGCCTGTCTTCTTATGTGGTCTGAAGACAACTGAGACCTGTGGAACCTCCCCCTTGGAGGAAGCCCCTTGAACTCCAGAGAATAACCTTGGGAGACTATTTCTAGCGCCCAAGGATCCAGAACATCTCTTGCCCCAGCCTGAGCGAAGAGAGAGAGTCTGCCCCCCACCAGATCCGGTCCCGGATCGGGGGCCCGCATTTCATGCTGTCTTGGTAGCAGTGGCAGGTTTCCTGGCCTGCTTTCCTTTGTTCCAGCCTTGCATAGGTCTCCAGGCTGGATTGGCTTGAGAAGTATTACCTTCCTGCTTAGAGGACGTAGCCCTTGGGGCTGATCCGTTTCTGCGAAAGGGACGAAACTTAGGTTTATTTTTGGTCTTGAAAAGACCTATCCTGAGGAAGGGCGTGGCCCTTGCCCCCAGTGATATCAGAGATAATCTCTTTCAAGTCAGGGCCAAAGAGTGTTTTCCCCTTGAAAGGAATGTCAAGCAATTTGTTCTTGGAAGACGCATCCGCTGCCCAAGATTTTAACCAAAGCGCTCTGCGCCACAATAGCAAACCCAGAATTTTTTCGCCGCTAACCTAGCCAATTGCAAGGTGGCGTCTAGGGTGAAAGAATTAGCCAATTTAAGAGCACGAATTCTGTCCATAATCTCCTCATAAGAAGAAGAATTACTAATAATCGCCTTTCCTAGCTCATCAAACTAGAAACACGCGGCTGCAGTGACAGGGACAATGCATGCAATTGGTTGTAGAAGGGAACCTTGCTGAACAAACATCTTTAGCAGACCTTCTAATTTTTTATCCATAGGATCTTGGAAAGCACAACTATCTTCTATGGGTATAGTGGCGCGCTTGTGTAGAGTAGAAACCGCCCCCTCGACCTTGGGGACTGTCTGCCATCAGTCCTTTCTGGGGTCGACTATAGGAAAACAATTTTATAAATATGGGGGGAGGTACTAAAGGTATACCGGGCCTGTCCCATTCTTTACTAACAATGTACGCCACCCGCTTGGATATAGGAAAAGCTTCGGGGGGCCCCGGGGCCTCTAAGAACTTTTCCATTTTACATAGTGGTTCTGGAATGACCAGATAATCACAATCATCCAAATTGGATAACACCTCCTTAAGCAGAGCGCGGAGATGTTCCAACTTAAATTTAAAAGTAATCACATCAGGTTCAGCTTGTTGAGAAATGTTTCCTGAATCTGAAATTTCTCCATCAGACAAAACCTCCCTGGCCCCCTCAGACTGGTGTAGGGGCCCTTCAGAAACCATATCATCAGCGTTCTCATGCTCTACAGAATTTTCTAAAACAGAGCAGTCGCGCTTTCACTGATAAGTGGGCATATTGGCTAAAATGTTTTTGATAGAATTATCCATTACAGCCGTTAAATGTTGCATAGTAAGGAGTATTGGCGCACTAGATGTACTAGGGGCCTCCTGTATGGGCAAGACTGGTGTAGACGAAGGAGGGGATGATGCAGTACCATGCTTACTCCCCTCACTTGAGGAATCATCTTGGGCATCATTTTTACTAAATTTTTTTATGACATAAAATACATATAGTTAAATGAGAAGGAACCTTGGTTTCCCCACAGTCAGAACACAATCTATCTGGTAGTTCAGACATGTTAAACAGGCATAAACTTGATAACAAAGCACAAAAAACGTTTTAAAATAAAACCGTTACTGTCACTTTAAATTTTAAGCTAAACACACTTTATTACTGCAATTGCGAAAAAGTATGAAGGAATTGTTCAAAATTCACCAAAATTTCACCACAGTGTCTTAAAGCCTTAAAAGTATTGCACACCAAATTTGGAAGCTTTAACCCTTAAAATAACGGAACCGGAGCCGTTTTTATATTTAACCCCTTTACAGTCCCTGGAATCTGCTTTGCTGAGACCCAACCAAGCCCAAAGGGGAATACGATACCAAATGATGCCTTCAGAAAGACTTTTCTATGTATCAGAGCTCCACACACATGCAGCTGCATGCCATGCTGTCCTCAAAAACAAGTGCGCCATACCGGCGCGAAAATGAGGCTCTGACTATGATTAGGGAAAGCCCCTAAAGAATAAGGTGTCAAAAACAGTGCCTGCCGATATAATCATATCAAAATACCCAGAATAAATGATTCCTCAAGGCTAAATATGTGTTAATAATGAATCGATTTAGCCCAGAAAAAGTCTACAGTCTTAATAAGCCCTTGTGAAGCCCTTATTTACTATCTTAATAAACATGGCTTACCGGATCCCATAGGGAAAATGACAGCTTCCAGCATTACATCGTCTTGTTAGAATGTGTCATACCTCAAGCAGTAAGAGACTGCACACTGTTCCCCCAACTGAAGTTAATTGCACTCAACAGTCCTGTGTGGAACAGCCATGGATTTTAGTTACGGTGCTAAAATCATTTTCCTCATACAAACAGAAATCTTCATCTCTTTTCTGTTTCTGAGTAAATAGTACATACCAGCACTATTTTAAAATAACAAACTCTTGATTGAATAATAAAAACTACAGTTAAACACTAAAAAACTCTAAGCCATCTCCGTGGAGATGTTGCCTGTACAACGGCAAAGAGAATGACTGGGGTAGGCGGAGCCTAGGAGGGATCATGTGACCAGCTTTGCTGGGCTCTTTGCCATTTCCTGTTGGGGAAGAGAATATCCCACAAGTAAGGATGACGCCGTGGACCGGACACACCTATGTTGGAGAAAAATAAATGTTTGAACCAATTCTTAGTTGAGCAAGCCTTCCACACAACTTCAGCATCAGAAGAAGGTATTATACTGCCTGAATCAGAAATCTTCATCCTCAGACTTCTGAGAGGAAATACTTTGATTAGTCACTTCAGGATCAGAAACCTTACTTACTGTTTCTTTAAATTTCCTTTTGCGTTTTCCCTGCAGCATGGGAAAAGCAGACAGCGCCTCAGATACAGCAGAAGATACCTGGGCAGTAATATCTTGCAAAGTAACTCCAGACGGAGCATGAGAGTTAACGCAGGGCACTGCAGGTGCAGATGAATAGGATTGGGAAGCTTGAGGAGAAAGCTGCAGCACATCTGAAACAGGAGGCTCCTGAAAAGCATCAGCCTTAGCTAATGACGGCTCAGAATAAAAAAAACAATTTTCTCCAACATAGGTGTGTCCGGTCCACGGCGTCATCCTTACTTGTGGGATATTCTCTTCCCCAACAGGAAATGGCAAAGAGCCCAGCAAAGCTGGTCACATGATCCCTCCTAGGCTCCGCCTACCCTAGTCATTCTCTTTGCCGTTGTACAGGCAACATCTCCACGGAGATGGCTTAGAGTTTTTTAGTGTTTAACTGTAGTTTTTATTATTCAATCAAGAGTTTGTTATTTTGAAATAGTGCTGGTATGTACTATTTACTCAGAAACAGAAAAGAGATGAAGATTTCTGTTTGTATGAGGAAAATGATTTTAGCAACCGTAACTAAAATCCATGGCTGTTCCACACAGGACTGTTGAGAGCAATTAACTTCAGTTGGGGGAACAGTGTGCAGTCTCTTGCTGCTTGAGGTATGACACATTCTAACAAGACGATGTAATGCTGGAAGCTGTCATTTTCCCTATGGGATCCGGTAAGCCATGTTTATTACGATCATAAATAAGGGCTTATTATGACTGTAGACTGTTTCTGGGCTAAATCGATTCATTATTAACACATATTTAGCCTTGAGGAATCATTTTATCTGGGTATTTTGATATAATAATATCGGCAGGCACTGTATTAGACACCTTATTCCTTAGGGGCTTTCCCAAAGCTTAAGCAGAGCCTCATTTTCGCGCCGGTGTGGCGCACTTGTTTTTGAGAGGCATGGCATGCAGTCGCATGTGAGAGGAGCTCTGATACTTAGAAAAGACTTTCTGAAGGCGTCATTTGGTATCGTATTCCCCTTTGGGCTTGGTTGGGTCTCAGCAAAGCAGATACCAGGGACTGTAAAGGGGTTAAAGCTTAAAACGGCTCCGGTTCCGTTATTTTAAGGGTTAAAGCTTCCAAATTTGGTGTGCAATACTTTTAAGGCTTTATGACACTGTGGTGAAAATTTGGTGAATTTTGAACAATTCCTTCATGTTTTTTCGCAATTGCAGTAATAAAGTGTGTTCAGTTTAAAATTTAAAGTGACAGTAACGGTTTTATTTTAAAACGTTTTTGTACTTTGTTATCAAGTTTATGCCTGTTTAACATGTCTGAACTACCAGATAGACTGTGTTCTGAATGTGGGGAAGCCAGGATTCCTATTCATTTAAATAAATGTGATTTATGTGATAATGACAATGATGCCCAAGATGATTCCTCAAGTGAGGGGAGTAAGCATGGTACTGCATCATTCCCTCCTTCGTCTACACGAGTCTTGCCCACTCAGGAGGCCCCTAGTACATCTAGCGCGCCAATACTCCTTACTATGCAACAATTAACGGCTGTAATGGATAATTCTGTCAAAAACATTTTAGCCAAAATGAACCCTTGTCAGCGTAAGCGTGGCTGCTCTGTTTTAGATACTGAAGAGCATGACGACGCTGATATTAATATCTCTGAAGGGCCCCTAACCCAGTCTGATGGGGCCAGGGAGGTTTTGTCTGAGGGAGAAATTACTGATTCAGGGAACATTTCTCAACAGGCTGAACCTGATGTGATTGCATTTAAATTTAAGTTGGAACATCTCCGCATTCTGCTTAAGGAGGTATTATCCACTCTGGATGATTGTGAAAAGTTGGTCATCCCAGAGAAACTATGTAAAATGGACAAGTTCCTAGAGGTGCCGGGGCTCCCAGAAGCTTTTCCTATACCCAAGCGGGTGGCGGACATTGTTAATAAAGAATGGGAAAGGCCCGGTATTCCTTTCGTCCCTCCCCCCATATTTAAAAAATTGTTTCCTATGGTCGACCCCAGAAAGGACTTATGGCAGACAGTCCCCAAGGTCGAGGGAGCGGTTTCCACTTTAAACAAACGCACCACTATACCCATAGAGGATAGTTGTGCTTTCAAAGATCCTATGGATAAAAAATTAGAAGGTTTGCTTAAAAAGATGTTTGTTCAGCAGGGTTACCTTCTACAACCAATTTCATGCATTGTCCCTGTCGCTACAGCCGCATGTTTCTGGTTCGATGAGCTGATAAAGTCGCTCGATAGTGATTCTCCTCCTTATGAGGAGATTATGGACAGAATCAATGCTCTCAAATTGGCTAATTCTTTCACCCTAGACGCCACTTTGCAATTGGCTAGGTTAGCGGCTAAGAATTCTGGGTTTGCTATTGTGGCGCGCAGAGCGCTTTGGTTGAAATCTTGGTCGGCTGATGCGTCTTCCAAGAACAAGCTACTAAACATTCCTTTCAAGGGGAAAACGCTGTTTGGCCCTGACTTGAAAGAGATTATCTCTGATATCACTGGGGGTAAGGGCCACGCCCTTCCTCAGGATCGGCCTTTCAAGGCAAAAAATAGACCTAATTTTCGTCCCTTTCGTAAAAACGGACCAGCCCAAAGTGCTACGTCCTCTAAGCAAGAGGGTAATACTTCTCAAGCCAAGCCAGCTTGGAGACCAATGCAAGGCTGGAACAAGGGAAAGCAGGCCAAGAAACCTGCCACTGCTACCAAGACAGCATGAAATGTTGGCCCCCGATCCGGGACCAGATCTGGTGGGGGGCAGACTCTCTCTCTTCGCTCAGGCTTGGGCAAGAGATGTTCTGGATCCTTGGGCGCTAGAAATAGTCTCCCAAGGTTATCTTCTGGAATTCAAGGGACTTCCCCCAAGGGGGAGGTTCCACAGGTCTCAGTTGTCTTCAGACCACATAAAAAGACAGGCGTTCTTACATTGTGTAGAAGACCTGTTAAAAATGGGAGTGATTCATCCTGTTCCATTAAGAGAACAAGGGATGGGGTTCTACTCCAATCTGTTCATAGTTCCCAAAAAAGAGGGAACGTTCAGACCAATCTTAGATCTCAAGATCTTAAACAAGTTTCTCAAGGTTCCATCGTTCAAGATGGAAACCATTCGAACTATTCTTCCTTCCATCCAGGAAGGTCAATTCATGACCACGGTGGATTTAAAGGATGCGTATCTACATATTCCTATCCACAAGGAACATCATCGGTTCCTAAGGTTCGCATTCCTGGACAAACATTACCAGTTCGTGGCGCTTCCTTTCGGATTAGCCACTGCTCCAAGGATTTTCACAAAGGTACTAGGGTCCCTTCTAGCTGTGCTACGACCAAGGGGCATTGCGGTAGTACCTTACTTGGACGACATTCTGATTCAAGCGTCGTCCCTTCCTCAAGCAAAGGCTCACACGGACATCGTCCTGGCCTTTCTCAGATCTCACGGTTGGAAAGTGAACGTGGAAAAGAGTTCTCTATCCCCGTCAACAAGGGTTCCCTTCTTGGGAACAATTATAGACTCCTTAGAAATGAGGATTTTTCTGACAGAGGTCAGAAAAACAAAACTTCTAGACTCTTGTCGGATACTTCATTCCGTTCCTCTTCCTTCCATAGCTCAGTGCATGGAAGTGATCGGGTTGATGGTAGCGGCAATGGACATAGTTCCTTTTGCGCGCATTCATCTAAGACCATTACAACTGTGCATGCTCAGTCAGTGGAATGGGGACTATACAGACTTGTCTCCGAAGATACAAGTAAATCAGAGGACCAGAGACTCACTCCGTTGGTGGCTGTCCCTGGACAACCTGTCACAAGGGATGACATTCCGCAGACCAGAGTGGGTCATTGTCACGACCGACGCCAGTCTGATGGGCTGGGGCGCGGTCTGGGGATCCCTGAAAGCTCAGGGTCTTTGGTCTCGGGAAGAATCTCTTCTACCGATAAATATTCTGGAACTGAGAGCGATATTCAATACTCTCAAGGCTTGGCCTCAGCTAGCGAGGACCAAGTTCATACGGTTTCAATCAGACAACATGACAACTGTTGCGTACATCAACCATCAGGGGGGAACAAGGAGTTCCCTAGCGATGGAAGAAGTGACCAAAATTATTCTATGGGCGGAGTCTCACTCCTGCCACCTGTCTGCTATCCACATCCCAGGAGTGGAAAATTGGGAAGCGGATTTTCTGAGTCGTCAGACATTGCATCCGGGGGAGTGGGAACTCCATCCGGAAATCTTTGCCCAAGTCACTCACCTGTGGGGCATTCCAGACATGGATCTGATGGCCTCTCGTCAGAACTTCAAAGTTCCTTGCTACGGGGCCAGATCCAGGGATCCCAAGGCGGCTCTAGTGGATGCACTAGTAGCACCTTGGACCTTCAAACTAGCTTATGTGTTCCCGCCATTTCCTCTCATCCCCAGGCTGGTAGCCAGGATCAATCAGGAGAGGGCGTCGGTGATCTTGATAGCTCCTGCGTGGCCACGCAGGACTTGGTATGCAGATCTGGTGAATATGTCATCGGCTCCACCTTGGAAGCTACCTTTGAGACGAGACCTTCTTGTTCAGGGTCCGTTCGAACATCCGAATCTGGTTTCACTCCAGCTGACTGCTTGGAGATTGAACGCTTGATTTTATCGAAGCGAGGATTCTCAGATTCTGTTATCGATACTCTTGTTCAGGCCAGAAAGCCTGTAACTAGAAAGATTTACCACAAAATTTGGAAAAAATATATCTGTTGGTGTGAATCTAAAGGATTCCCTTGGGACAAGGTTAAGATTCCTAGGATTCTATCCTTCCTTCAAGAAGGATTGGAAAAAGGATTATCTGCAAGTTCCCTGAAGGGACAGATTTCTGCCTTGTCGGTGTTACTTCACAAAAAGCTGGCAGCTGTGCCAGATGTTCAAGCCTTTGTTCAGGCTCTGGTTAGAATCAAGCCTGTTTACAAACCTTTGACTCCTCCTTGGAGTCTCAATTTAGTTCTTTCAGTTCTTCAGGGGGTTCCGTTTGAACCCTTACATTCCGTTGATATTAAGTTATTATCTTGGAAAGTTTTGTTTTTAGTTGCAATTTCTTCTGCTAGAAGAGTTTCAGAATTATCTGCTCTGCAGTGTTCTCCTCCTTATCTGGTGTTCCATGCAGATAAGGTGGTTTTACGTACTAAACCTGGTTTTCTTCCAAAGGTTGTTTCTAACAAAAACATTAACCAGGAGATTATCGTACCTTCTCTGTGTCCGAAACCAGTTTCAAAGAAGGAACGTTTGTTGCACAATTTGGATGTTGTTCGCGCTCTAAAATTCTATTTAGATGCTACAAAGGATTTTAGACAAACATCTTCCTTGTTTGTTGTTTATTCAGGTAAAAGGAGAGGTCAAAAAGCAACTTCTACCTCTCTCTCTTTTTGGATTAAAAGCATCATCAGATTGGCTTACGAGACTGCCGGACGGCAGCCTCCCGAAAGAATCACAGCTCATTCCACTAGGGCTGTGGCTTCCACATGGGCCTTCAAGAACGAGGCTTCTGTTGATCAGATATGTAGGGCAGCGACTTGGTCTTCACTGCACACTTTTACCAAATTTTACAAGTTTGATACTTTTGCTTCTTCTGAGGCTATTTTTGGGAGAAAGGTTTTGCAAGCCGTGGTGCCTTCCATTTAGGTGACCTGATTTGCTCCCTCCCTTCATCCGTGTCCTAAAGCTTTGGTATTGGTTCCCACAAGTAAGGATGACGCCGTGGACCGGACACACCTATGTTGGAGAAAACAGAATTTATGTTTACCTGATAAATTACTTTCTCCAACGGTGTGTCCGGTCCACGGCCCGCCCTGGTTTTTTAATCAGGTCTGATAATTTATTTTCTTTAACTACAGTCACCACGGTACCATATGGTTTCTCCTATGCAAATATTCCTCCTTAACGTCGGTCGAATGACTGGGGTAGGCGGAGCCTAGGAGGGATCATGTGACCAGCTTTGCTGGGCTCTTTGCCATTTCCTGTTGGGGAAGAGAATATCCCACAAGTAAGGATGACGCCGTGGACCGGACACACCGTTGGAGAAAGTAATTTATCAGGTAAACATAAATTCTGTTTTTATCAGCTAAAGTTCTTTCAATACATGAAAAACAAAAAGGTACTGGGGGTTCCACCTGGGCATCAAAACATAAGCTACAGGTAACATCCTGCACAGCCTAATGATCCATAATACAAAAAAAAGCAAATAATAATAATAAAAAAAACTTTTTTTTATCTTTTAACAAAGGATATAATACAGAAACAAAAAAAGTTCTTAAATAAATGTTCCCTTTAAATTTACCAAATCAAGAAAACATACCCCAGGTAACACTCTACGCCTTAGCAGAATTACTGAGGTGCCTTACCTGTCCTGCAACCCGCAGCAAACTGAGGAAAAAAACTATCCCGTTTACAATCCTAATTTCCAGAGAAGCAAACACAGCAAGAAGCCTTCTAAACAGCAGAGCCATCTGAAATATGCGCACCTCACTCTCACAGGAAGTGAAAAAAAGCGCCAAAAAACACAAACTCTGACATCACAGAATCAGAACCTCCCTAAAAGGGGTGGTCCTACAGCTGACAAAAAAGCCTTTTTTTTTTCTAAAAAAAAATAAAAATTTTTTATTGAAAAACAGGCTTAAAAACAAACAATAAAACCCCCCAAAAAAGTACATAATCTGTTACTAAAAACGGATCCTCACTGAGCCATCAATAAAATAAATAACTCCTCACACTAACAGTGCCTGACAGGAATAATAAAAAAACGTCCCCCTGCAGCGTTTCAGCTAAATAAGTGCCAAATTTATCCCTGCTACATAGAAAAATAAAACTGGCACTTACCTCAATATTTATCTGTCCGGCAGCAGGACAGCTCACCTGGTTTGAGAGGATGCCATCCCTCACATGGACCTGTGGAAATACAGAAAGACTGAATAAACTTAGTCAGGCTATGTAAATAGGGCAGCAAAATGTTTTGGGAAAACGCAGTAAGGATTGTACCCCACAATTTCCCAATTGCTTAAAAGCCAACATTGCCCTACTGAAGAGACTGACATGGGCTAAGGCTAGACCCTTTAGAAAGATCAGAGCAAACCTACTCTGTTTTAAAATAAAAAAAATCTTGATTGTAGATCAGACATCAAAACTTCACCTCCTCCTTGCACCGCAGGCAAAGAGAATGACTGGAGGTTATGGGTAAGGGAAGTGACTTATATGGCAGCTTTGCTGTGGTGCTCTTTGCCTCCTCCTGCTGGCCAGGAGTGATATTCCAACTAGTAATTGATGATTCTGTAGACTCACTATATCTTAGGAAAGAAATACATGCATGCAGTACATGGGTAAACCCCCTACCCACCATGTACTCCTGCATGTTTGTATTCTTAATATGCACTAATATAAACAGTTTTTAGCTCTTCACCTCCGTGTGCCTAGATACTTGTTTAAAAAATTTGGATACTGTCAGCGGATTGGTCCAGACTGCCCATCTATTGCACCATTTGGCCTATGGGTAATGTAGTTTGCATAGCTTCAGTCCCTCCATACACACAGGCCGGTCAAGTAGCATCAACTTTTGATGCCGTCACATGCCACAGATCAAAATATATATGCTTTGGGGCCTTCTGGTTGGTGTGCAAACTCAAATGAGCATTCTGAAAGGGAGAGTAGCAGATAGAGGGTATTCTGCAACATTACATACATCTGGCCTTGTGGCACTAGATGTTTTTTTAGGAAGTATATTATTTGTGTGTTTAATATCAAATTAATATGTAGCCTTTAAGGCTTCTAAAATAATGATAGATGTCCCCCAGGTTAGGAAGCTGGCCCTCACTTAAGACAGAGTATACAATTTTAGTAAACATTCTAGTTTACTACTATTATCAAATTTGCTTCATTCTCTTGGTATCCTTTCTTGAAGGATCAGCAACTGGGAGCTAGCTGAGCACATTGGGTGAGCTACAAAAGGCATTTATGTGCAACCACCAATCACCAGCTAACTTTCAGTAATACACTGCTACTTCTGAGCCTACCCACACACAAAGGATACCAAGAGAACAAAGAAAATGAAATAATAGAAGTAAAATGAAAAGTTGTTAAAAGGCGTAAGCTTAATTTTGACTTTACTGTCCCTTTAACAAAGACGCTTACAATGCCGCATACTCACTGTCCATATGTGTCAAAAATATTAAATTAGAAAAAACATATAACTAACATCAGAGATTAAGTTCTCATTTAAATACAAAACACAGGAAAAACTTAGTATGTTTACCAGATAATTTTCTTTTATTCTGACGGGGAGAGTCCACTGCTGCATTCATTACTTTTGGGAAATACAGAACCTGGCCACCAGGAGAAGGCAAAGGCACCCCAGTCAAAGGCTTAAAATACCTCCCCCACTTCCCTCATCCCCCAGTCATTCTGCCAAGGGAACAAGGAACAGTAGGAGAAATATCAGGGTGAAAAAATGGTGCCAGAAGAACAAAAAATTAAGGCCTCCCCATAATAAAAACACGGACGGGGAGCTTTGGTCTCCCCCGTCAGAAGAGAAGAAAATGATCTGGTAAACATAATTTAAGTTTTTCTTCTTAAACGGGGAGAGTCCACAGCTGCATTCATTACTTTTGGGAAATCAATAACCAAGCTATAGAGGACACTGAATGCCAAACGGGCGGGAACAACAAAGACGGCCCAGCTGATATAACCCAAATTCCCCCCAAAAAACTGCGTCAACAGACACAGAAAGGACAAAAAAGGAAGAGGACTAAGTAACTGCCCATCAGTTACAACCATAAAGAGCCTTGCTAGAGACCACTCAGATCCCTAGACTCCACTGAGCACAAAACCACTGAAGAGACCAAAGTCCTGCAGACTCGAAGTCCGCCAAGGAAAAACCTCACCCTGACCAATGGGAAAGGAGACACCAGAATTCCCTCATAACCTACCAGAAGAAGGAAGATCAGATAAGTAAGTCCAAAAGGACCCTCAAAAAAAAAAAAAAAAAAAAATCAAGGGCAAACAAAGGAAGAAGCCCAAATAGAAGGAAATCGAAGACCCAACAACTTGCTAGCCCACATACAAGGTGCAAAAAGCTGCAACTGGTCTCCAAACTGCAAATCCGCTTGCTAGGCAGCCAAGGTAACCCTCCGGCCACTACAGCCAGCAAAGTAGAGAAAAACCCATTTCTCCTGAAGGAATAAATAGAAGCCGCCAATAGGAACAAGGACATTTTCCAAGGATCGGGAAACCCAACCTGCTACTCAACCTGCCAGATCCAACGTCTATGAGATCTGGAAAACAGAGTAACCAAAATGTCCAGTCAAAGACAAGGACTAGGTTAAAAAGACCGGACACCTGAAATCCGGAGTCGGATCCAAACTATATAACCCTTGAGGAACATCCACAAGAGTACACCGTCCGATAATGACCTTGCACCAATGTTGATGCAACCACAGCCATTCCCCCACGGGGTCTTAAACACTGATCTCTCAATAAGTATCCCAGAGACTTAACTCATCCCCAATGAGCCTCTCGGATCCACACCCACCAAATAAGATGAAGGCAGGACCCAAAGGAGATCAGAACTAGAAAGTAATCTCTGTTGGAGAGAAAATGACAGTCTCTAAAGATCCACTCTAGATCAATCTCCGGGGACCCCTATGGCTCAAGGAACTGAGGAATGAACGAGCATTCTAAAACTCTTAGCTGGCGATGGAACTCAATCGAATCGCCCAAGTAGGGGCAACCATACATATGTAAAAGAGACAACATACAATCCTCCCAGATCCCAAAAATTATAGGATCAGAAAAGGACATTGTAAGAAAGCGGACCCCAAGGACCGGATTTCCTCATCAGACGACAGGAAGACTGACCCCAAGGAAAGGGGAAACAAAGTGCACTACCAACCTCGACCAAAAGGAGGAGGTCCTGTCAAAAGCGATCGGGACTAATCAGGACAATGCAATCCGGAATGAAGTACCATAGTGGAGAAGAAACCCTCCCCAAACCAGATACGGAAGATCTCTATGTAGTCACCGTAATCCCAGCTAAACCTGCTAGATATGCAGGGACAGGACACCTAGGACCGAGTACATCAGATACCCAACCCAGATGAATAAATCAGGACCAGGCTAACATCTAGGATAAAAGGGCCTTCATAACTAATCAGGGACTAATCAGGACAATGCAATCCGGAATGAAGTACCATAGTGGAGAAGAAACCCCCCCAAACCAGGTACGGAAGATCTCTATGTAGTCACCGTAATCCCAGCTAAACCTGCTAGATATGCAGGGACAGGACACCTAGGACCGAGTACATCAGATACCCAACCCAGATGAATAAATCAGGACCAGGCTAACATCTAGGATAAAAGGGCCTTCATAACTTGTAGAACAAGAAAACAACTTCTTAACAAGAAGCAAAACTCAGTACCCAAACAGGACCAACATCTCATAAGGGCCCAAAGGAACAGCTATAACTAGTACCCAATCAGTTCCAGCCTGATATACCGGGCATGACAGAACTATCCAAGGCCAATGAAGGTCTAAATCCTAGCAGAGCTAGACTAAATAAACAGACAAACAGTAGACATTTAGGCTCTGAGACCTAAACCATGTCTCAATCATCTTTTTTCTTTTTTTTTTTTTATGAACTTCCGTGGAAGTAAACTATCGCGACCACAAAATCGCCAGTATTCCAGTGAAGAAAAAAGGTTTTCCAAAGTCTTGAGCTTACAAAAATAAAACATAATTTATGTAAGAACTTACCTGATAAATTCATTTCTTTCATATTAGCAAGAGTCCATGAGCTAGTGACGTATGGGATATACATTCCTACCAGGAGGGGCAAAGTTTCCCAAACCTTAAAATGCCTATAAATACACCCCTCACCACACCCACAAATCAGTTTAACGAATAGCCAAGAAGTGGGGTGATAAGAAAAAAGTGCGAAAGCATAAAAAATAAGGAATTGGAATAATTGTGCTTTATACAAAAAAATCATAACCACCACAAAAAAAGGGTGGGCCTCATGGACTCTTGCTAATATGAAAGAAATTAATTTATCAGGTAAGTTCTTACATAAATTATGTTTTCTTTCATGTAATTAGCAAGAGTCCATGAGCTAGTGACGTATGGGATAATGACTACCCAAGATGTGGATCTTTCCACGCAAGAGTCACTAGAGAGGGAGGGATAAAATAAAGACAGCCAATTCCTGCTGAAAATAATCCACACCCAAAATAAAGTTTAATGAAAACATAAGCAGAAGATTCAAACTGAAACCGCTGCCTGAAGTACTTTTCTACCAAAAACTGCTTCAGAAGAAGAAAACACATCAAAATGGTAGAATTTAGTAAAAGTATGCAAAGAGGACCAAGTTGCTGCTTTGCAAATCTGATCAACCGAAGCTTCATTCCTAAACGCCCAGGAAGTAGAAACTGACCTAGTAGAATGAGCTGTAATCCTTCGAGGCGGAGTTTTACCCGACTCGACATAGGCATGATGAAATAAAGATTTCAACCAAGATGCCAAAGAAATGGCAGAAGCTTTCTGGCCTTTTCTAGAACCGGAAAAGATGACAAATAGACTAGAAGTCTTTCGGAAAGACTTAGTAGCTTCAACATAATATTACAAAGCTCTAACAGCATCCAAAGAATGCAATGATTTCTCCTTAGAATTCATAGGATTAGGACATAATGAAGGAACCACAATTTCTCTACTAATGTTGTTAGAATTCACAACCTTAGGTAAAAAATTCAAAAGAAGTTCGCAGCACCGCCTTATCCTGATGAAAAATCAGAAAAGGAGACTCACAAGAAAGAGCAGATAATTCAGAGACTCTTCTGGCAGAAGAGATGGCCAAAAGAAACAAAACTTTCCAAGAAAGTAATATAATGACCAAAGAATGCATGGGTTCAAAAGGAGGAGCTTGAAGAGCCCCCAGAACCAAATTCAAACTCCAAGGAGGAGAAATTGACTTAATGACAGGTTTTATACGAACCAAAGCTTGTACAAAACAATGAATATCAGGAAGATTAGCAATCTTTCTGTGAAAAAGAACAGAAAGAGCAGAGATTTATCCTTTCAAGGAACTTGCGGACAAACCTTTATCTAAACCATCCTGAAGAAACTGTAAAATTCTCGGTATTCTAAAAGAATGCCAAGAAAAATGATGAGAAAGACACCAAGAAATATAAGTCTTCCAGACTCTATAATATATCTCTCTAGATACAGATTTACGAGCCTGTCACATAGTATTAATCACAGAGTCAGAGAAACCTCTTTGACCAAGAATCAAGCGTTCAAACTCCATACCTTAAAATTTAAGGATTTGAGATCCTGATGGAAGAAAGGACCTTGCGACAGAAGGTCTGGTCTTAACGGAAGAGTCCACAGCTGGCAAGAGGCCATCCGGACAAGATCCGCATACCAAAACCTGTGAGGCCATGCTGGAGCTACCAGCAGAACAAACGAGCATTCCTTCAGAATCTTGGAGAATACTCTTGGAAGATGAACTAGAGGCGGAAAGATATAGGCAGGATGATACTTCCAAGGAAGTGATAATGCATCCACTGCCTCCGCCTGAGGATCCCGGGATCTGGACAGATACCTGGGAAGTATCTTGTTTAGATGAGAAGCCATCAGATCTATTTCTGGGAGTTCCCACATTTGAACAATCTGAAGAAATACCTCTGGGTGAAGAGACCATTCGCCCGGATGCAACGTTTGGCGACTGAGATAATCCGCTTCCCAATTGTCTATACCTGGGATATGAACCACAGAGATTATACAGGAGCTGGATTCCGCCCAAACCAAAATTCGAGATACTTCTTTCATAGCCAGAGGACTGTGAGTCCCTCCTTGATGATTGATGTATGCCACAGTTGTGACATTGTCTATCTGAAAACAAATGAACAACTCTCTCTTCAGAAGAGGCCAAGACTGAAGAGCTCTGAAAATTGCATGGAGTTCCAAAATATTGATCGGTAATCTCACCTCCTGAGATTCCCAAACCCCTTGTGCCGTCAGAGACCCCCACACAGCTCCCCAACCTGTAAGACTTGCATCTGTTGAGATTATAGTCCAGGTCGGAAAAACAAAGAAGCCCCCTGAACTAAACGATGGTGATCTGTCCACCACGTCAGAGAGTGTCGTATAATCGGTTTAAAGATATTAATTGAGATATCTTTGTGTAATCCCTGCACCATTGGTTCAGAATACAGAGCTGAAGAGGTCGCATGTGAAAAAGAGCAAAGGAGATCGCGTCCAATGCAGCAGTCATAAGACCTAAAATTTCCATGCATAAGGCTACCAAAGGGAATGATTGTGACTGAAGGTTTTGACAAGCTGATATCAATGTTAGACTTCTCTTGTCTGACAAAGACAGAGTCATAGACACTGAATCTATCTGGAAACCTAAAAAGGTTACCCTTGTCTGAGGAATCAATGAACTTTTTGGTAAATTGATCCTCCAACCATGATCTTGAAGAAACAACACAAGTCGATTCGTATGAGATTCTGCGAAATGTGAAGACTGAGCAAGTACCAAGATATCGTCCAAAATAAGGAAATACCAATACCCTGTTCTCTGATTACAGACAGAAGGGCACCGAGAACCTTTGAAAAAATTCTTGGAGCTGATGCTAGGCCAAACGGTAGAGCCACAAAACTGGTAATGCTTGTCTAAAAAGAGAATCTCAGAAACTACAAGTGATCTGGATGAATCGGAATATGCAGATATGCATCCTGTAAATCTATTGTAGACATATAATGCCCTTGCTAAACAAAAGGCAGGATAGTCCTACAGTTACCATCTTGAATGTTGGTATCCTTACATAACGATTCAATATTGATAGATCCAGAACTGGTCTGAAGGAATTGACCTTCTTTGGTACAATGAAGAGATAGAATAAAACCCTAGCCCCTGTTCCAGAACTGGAACTGGCATAATTACTCCAGCCAACTCTAGATCTGAAACACATTTCAGAAATGCTGAGCCTTTGCTGGGTTTACTGGGACACGGGAAAGAAAAAAATCTCTTTGCAGGAGGCCTTAACTTGAAGCCAATTCTGTACCTTTCTGAAACAATGTTCTGAAACCAGAGATTGTGAACGGAATTGATCCAAATGGTATCACAAATAAAATTATTAACATGTTATAGAATAATAATAATGCTATAAGAATTACGATCTGTTACTTGTTGCGCTAAAGCTTCTAACCAAAAAGTTGAAGCTGCAGCAACATCCGCTAAAAATATAGCAGGAGTAGAGACAGCTCCATTAACCTTAGGGATTTTATCCCAAAACTCTAATCTGTCAGATGGCACAGGATATAATTGCTTAAAACGTTTTAGAAGGATTAAATGAATTACCCAAATTATTCCATTGCCTGGAAATTACTTCAGAAATAGCATCAGGGAGAGAAAACACTTCTGGAATAACTACAGGAGATTTAAAAACCTTATTTAAACGTTTAGATTTAGTATCAAGAGGACCAGAATCCTCTATTTCTAATGCAATTAATACTTCTTTAAGTAAAGAACGAATAAATTCCATCTTGAACAAATACGAAGATTTATCAGCATCAACCTCTGAGACAGAAACCTCTGAACCAGAAGAACCATTATCAGTATCAGAATGATGATGTTCATTTAAAAATTAATCTGAAGAAAGAGAAGTTTTAAAAGACTTTTATGTATACTAGAAGGAGAAATAACAGACATAGCCTTCTTAATGGATTTAAAAATAAAATCTCTTATGTTATCAGGAACACTCTGAGAATTAGATGTTGACGGAACAGCAACAGGTAATGTAACAGTACTAAAGGAAATTTTATCTGCTTTAACAAGTTTGTCATGACATTCAATACAAACAACAGCTGGAGAAACAGATACCAAAAGTTTATAGCAGATACACTTAGCTTGGTAGCTCCAGCACCGGGCAGCGATTTTCCTGAAGTATCTTCTGACTCAGTTGCAACGTGGAACATCTTGCAATATGTAATAGAAAAAACAACATATAAAGCAAAATTGATCAAATTCCTTAAATGACAGTTTCAGGAATGGGAAAAAAATGCCAGTGAACAAGCTTCTAGCAACCAGAAGCAATAAATAATGAGACTTAAATAATGTGGAGACAAAAATGACGCCCATATTTTTTAGCGCCAAATAAGACGCCCACATTATTTGGCGCCTAAATGCTTTTGGCGCCAACAATGACGCCACATCCGGAACACCGACACTTTTGACGCAAAAAAACGTCAAAAAATGACGCAACTTCCGGCGACATGTATGACGCCGGAAACAGAAAATTTTTTTTGCGCCAAAAAAGTCTGCGCCAAGAATGACGCAATAAAATGAAGCATTTTCAGCCCCCGCGAGCCTAACAGCCCACAGGGAAAAAGTCAAATTTTTTAAGGTAAGAAAAAATGATTGATTCAAATGCATTATCCCAAATATGAAACTGACTGTCTGAAAATAAGGAATGTTGAACATCCTGAGTCAAGGCAAATAAATGTTTGAATACATATATTTAGAACTTTATAAAAAAGTGCCTAACCATAGCTTAGAGTGTCACAGAAAATAAGCTTACTTACTTACCCCAGGACACTCATCTACATGTTGTAGAAAGCCAAACCAGTACTGAAACGAAAATCAGCAGAGGTAATGGTATATATATATATATATATAAGAGTATATCGTTGATCTGAAAAGGGAGGTAAGAGATGAATCTCTACGACCGATAACAGAGAACCTATGAAATAGACCCCGTAGAAGGAGATCATTGCATTCAAATAGGCAATACTCTCCTCACATCCCTCTGACATTCACTGCACGCTGAGAGGAAAACCGGGCTCCAACCTGCTGCGGAGCGCATATCAACGTAGAATCTAGCACAAACTTACTTCACCACCTCCATAGGAGGCAAAGTTTGTAAAACTGATTTGTGGGTGTGGTGAGGGGTGTATTTATAGGCATTTTAAGGTTTGGGAAACTTTGCCTCTCCTGGTAGGAATGTATATCCCATACGTCACTAGCTCATGGACTCTTGCTAATTACATGAAAGAAATAAAATACATTCTAACCAGATAAAATCAAAGGAAGGCAGCACCCGCAGGTGAACGCCCAGGAAGAATGGACACACTAAAAAGGACCAGCCGGTCAGACACTCAAGTCCTCCAAAAGCTCAGAACTGGGAATAAGATACTCACACAAAAAATAGACAAAAAATAGACAATAAGGAGCATGATCTACATCCCTCCACTCGTCTAACACTGCTTGCCGTCTGGAGCAGAAGACTGAGGAACCAACGACTTGTCAGAATTGGGCTCCTCCAATGCTGCCAACATATGTCTCAGCAGGACACGAAGGCGTGCCAGTCTATATCGAAAGGCAAAACTTACCTCCGCCGGGGCATCTGACGACCCCGGCCCCAAAGGCTGTACCCCTGCCGCCTCAGGGGACACCGCTTCCCCAGAGGGTTGAACCGATACAGACGATCCCACGCCTGATGGGCCCTGGTTAAGAGAACACGGACAAGATCTTGCCAGAAGATATAAATGCGCCAACGACATAGATATGGCCATGCGGAACTGTTCAGTAACCTCTGGAGGAAACAAGCCACTTTCCGGAGAAGGGGTAACGGCATTTGGGACACCTGCCTGCGTAGCAACCGAAGGTTCTAGGGGATACGCCTCACGGGATACGGAATCCTCAGAGGCGGAAGGATCAGCGGGATCTAAGTTCTTCAAATTGGGAGAAAACAGAATTTATGTTTACCTGATAAATTACTTTCTCCAACGGTGTGTCCGGTCCACGGCGTCATCCTTACTTGTGGGATATTCTCTTCCCCAACAGGAAATGGCAAAGAGCCCAGCAAAGCTGGTCACATGATCCCTCCTAGGCTCCGCCTACCCCAGTCATTCGACCGACGTTAAGGAGGAATATTTGCATAGGAGAAACCATATGGTACCGTGGTGACTGTAGTTAAAGAAAATAAATTATCAGACCTGATTAAAAAAACCAGGGCGGGCCGTGGACCGGACACACCGTTGGAGAAAGTAATTTATCAGGTAAACATAAATTCTGTTTTCTCCAACATAGGTGTGTCCGGTCCACGGCGTCATCCTTACTTGTGGGAACCAATACCAAAGCTTTAGGACACGGATGAAGGGAGGGAGCAAATCAGGTCACCTAAATGGAAGGCACCACGGCTTGCAAAACCTTTCTCCCAAAAATAGCCTCAGAAGAAGCAAAAGTATCAAACTTGTAAAATTTGGTAAAAGTGTGCAGTGAAGACCAAGTCGCTGCCCTACATATCTGATCAACAGAAGCCTCGTTCTTGAAGGCCCATGTGGAAGCCACAGCCCTAGTGGAATGAGCTGTGATTCTTTCGGGAGGCTGCCGTCCGGCAGTCTCGTAAGCCAATCTGATGATGCTTTTAATCCAAAAAGAGAGAGAGGTAGAAGTTGCTTTTTGACCTCTCCTTTTACCAGAATAAACAACAAACAAGGAAGATGTTTGTCTAAAATCCTTTGTAGCATCTAAATAGAATTTTAGAGCGCGAACAACATCCAAATTGTGCAACAAACGTTCCTTCTTTGAAACTGGTTTCGGACACAGAGAAGGTACGATAATCTCCTGGTTAATGTTTTTGTTAGAAACAACTTTTGGAAGAAAACCAGGTTTAGTACGTAAAACCACCTTATCTGCATGGAACACCAGATAAGGAGGAGAACACTGCAGAGCAGATAATTCTGAAACTCTTCTAGCAGAAGAAATTGCAACTAAAAACAAAACTTTCCAAGATAATAACTTAATATCAACGGAATGCAAGGGTTCAAACGGAACCCCCTGAAGAACTGAAAGAACTAAATTGAGACTCCAAGGAGGAGTCAAAGGTTTGTAAACAGGCTTAATTCTAACCAGAGCCTGAACAAAGGCTTGAACATCTGGCACCGCAGCCAGTTTTTTGTGAAGTAACACCGACAAGGCAGAAATCTGTCCCTTCAGGGAACTTGCAGATAATCCTTTTTCCAATCCTTCTTGAAGGAAGGATAGAATCCTAGGAATATTAACCTTGTCCCAAGAGAATCCTTTAGATTCACACCAACAGATATATTTTTTCCAAATTTTGTGGTAAATCTTTCTAGTTACAGGCTTTCTGGCCTGAACAAGAGTATCAATAACAGAATCTGAGAACCCTCGCTTCGATAAAATCAAGCGTTCAATCTCCAAGCAGTCAGCTGGAGTGAAACCAGATTCGGATGTTCGAACGGACCCTGAACAAGAAGGTCTCGTCTCAAAGGTAGCTTCCAAGGTGGAGCCGATGACATATTCACCAGATCTGCATACCAAGTCCTGCGTGGCCACGCAGGAGCTATCAAGATCACCGACGCCCTCTCCTGATTGATCCTGGCTACCAGCCTGGGGATGAGAGGAAACGGCGGGAACACATAAGCTAGTTTGAAGGTCCAAGGTGCTACTAGTGCATCCACTAGAGCCGCCTTGGGATCCCTGGATCTGGACCCGTAGCAAGGAACTTTGAAGTTCTGACGAGAGGCCATCAGATCCATGTCTGGAATGCCCCACAGCTGAGTGACTTGGGCAAAGATTTCCGGATGGAGTTCCCACTCCCCCGGATGCAATGTCTGACGACTCAGAAAATCCGCTTCCCAATTTTCCACTCCTGGGATGTGGATAGCAGACAGGTGGCAGGAGTGAGACTCCGCCCATAGAATGATTTTGGTCACTTCTTCCATCGCTAGGGAACTCCTTGTTCCCCCCTGATGGTTGATGTACGCAACAGTTGTCATGTTGTCTGATTGAAACCGTATGAACTTGGCCCTCGCTAGCTGAGGCCAAGCCTTGAGAGCATTGAATATCGCTCTCAGTTCCAGAATATTTATCGGTAGAAGAGATTCTTCCCGAGACCAAAGACCCTGAGCTTTCAGGGATCCCCAGACCGCGCCCCAGCCCATCAGACTGGCGTCGGTCGTGACAATGACCCACTCTGGTCTGCGGAATGTCATCCCTTGTGACAGGTTGTCCAGGGACAGCCACCAACGGAGTGAGTCTCTGGTCCTCTGATTTACTTGTATCTTCGGAGACAAGTCTGTATAGTCCCCATTCCACTGACTGAGCATGCACAGTTGTAATGGTCTTAGATGAATGCGCGCAAAAGGAACTATGTCCATTGCCGCTACCATCAACCCGATCACTTCCATGCACTGAGCTATGGAAGGAAGAGGAACGGAATGAAGAATCCGACAAGAGTCTAGAAGCTTTGTTTTTCTGGCCTCTGTCAGAAAAATCCTCATTTCTAAGGAGTCTATTATTGTTCCCAAGAAGGGAACCCTTGTTGACGGGGATAGAGAACTCTTTTCCACGTTCACTTTCCACCCGTGAGATCTGAGAAAGGCCAGGACAATGTCCGTGTGAGCCTTTGCTTGAGGAAGGGACGACGCTTGAATCAGAATGTCGTCCAAGTAAGGTACTACAGCAATGCCCCTTGGTCTTAGCACAGCTAGAAGGGACCCTAGTACCTTTGTGAAAATCCTTGGAGCAGTGGCTAATCCGAAAGGAAGCGCCACGAACTGGTAATGTTTGTCCAGGAATGCGAACCTTAGGAACCGATGATGTTCCTTGTGGATAGGAATATGTAGATACGCATCCTTTAAATCCACCGTGGTCATGAATTGACCTTCCTGGATGGAAGGAAGAATAGTTCGAATGGTTTCCATCTTGAACGATGGAACCTTGAGAAACTTGTTTAAGATCTTGAGATCTAAGACTGGTCTGAACGTTCCCTCTTTTTTGGGAACTATGAACAGATTGGAGTAGAACCCCATCCCTTGTTCTCTTAATGGAACAGGATGAATCACTCCCATTTTTAACAGGTCTTCTACACAATGTAAGAATGCCTGTCTTTTTATGTGGTCTGAAGACAACTGAGACCTGTGGAACCTCCCCCTTGGGGGAAGTCCCTTGAATTCCAGAAGATAACCTTGGGAGACTATTTCTAGCGCCCAAGGATCCAGAACATCTCTTGCCCAAGCCTGAGCGAAGAGAGAGAGTCTGCCCCCCACCAGATCCGGTCCCGGATCGGGGGCCAACATTTCATGCTGTCTTGGTAGCAGTGGCAGGTTTCTTGGCCTGCTTTCCCTTGTTCCAGCCTTGCATTGGTCTCCAAGCTGGCTTGGCTTGAGAAGTATTACCCTCTTGCTTAGAGGACGTAGCACCTTGGGCTGGTCCGTTTCTACGAAAGGGACGAAAATTAGGTTTATTTTTTGCCTTGAAAGGCCGATCCTGAGGAAGGGCGTGGCCCTTACCCCCAGTGATATCAGAGATAATCTCTTTCAAGTCAGGGCCAAACAGCGTTTTCCCCTTGAAAGGAATGTTAAGCAGCTTGTTCTTGGAAGACGCATCAGCCGACCAAGATTTCGACCAAAGCGCTCTGCGCGCCACAATAGCAAACCCAGAATTCTTAGCCGCTAACCTAGCCAATTGCAAAGTGGCGTCTAGGGTGAAAGAATTAGCCAATTTGAGAGCATTGATTCTGTCCATAATCTCCTCCAAAGGAGGAGAATCACTATCGACCGCTCTTATCAGATCATCGAACCAGAAACATGCGGCTGTAGCGACAGGGACAATGCATGAAATTGGTTGTAGAAGGTAACCTTGCTGAACAAACATCTTTTTAAGCAAACCTTCTAATTTTTTATCCATAGGATCTTTGAAAGCACAACTATCCTCTATGGGTATAGTGGTGCGTTTGTTTAAAGTGGAAACCGCTCCCTCGACCTTGGGGACTGTCTGCCATAAGTCCTTTCTGGGGTCGACCATAGGAAACAATTTTTTAAATATGGGGGGAGGGACGAAAGGAATACCGGGCCTTTCCCATTCTTTATTAACAATGTCCGCCACCCGCTTGGGTATAGGAAAAGCTTCTGGGAGCCCCGGCACCTCTAGGAACTTGTCCATTTTACAAAGTTTCTCTGGGATGACCAACTTGTCACAATCATCCAGAGTGGATAATACCTCCTTAAGCAGAATGCGGAGATGTTCCAACTTAAATTTAAATGCAATCACATCAGGTTCAGCCTATTGAGAAATGTTCCCTGAATCAGTAATTTCTCCCTCAGACAAAACCTCCCTGGCCCCATCAGACTGGGTTAGGGGCCCTTCAGAAATATTATTATCAGCGTCGTCATGCTCTTCAGTATCTAAAACAGAGCAGCCGCGCTTACGCTGATAAGTGTTCATTTTGGCTAAAATGTTTTTGACAGAATTATCCATTACAGCCGTTAATTGTTGCATAGTAAGGAGTATTGGCGCGCTAGATGTACTAGGGGCCTCCTGAGTGGGCAAGACTCGTGTAGACGAAGGAGGGAATGATGCAGTACCATGCTTACTCCCCTCACTTGAGGAATCATCTTGGGCATCATTATCATTATCACATAAATCACATTTATTTAAATGAATAGGAATTCTGGCTTCCCCACATTCAGAACACAGTCTATCTGGTAGTTCAGACATGTTAAACAGGCATAAACTTGATAACAAAGTACAAAAAACGTTTTAAAATAAAACCGTTACTGTCACTTTAAATTTTAAACTGAACACACTTTATTACTGCAATTGCGAAAAAACATGAAGGAATTGTTCAAAATTCACCAAATTTTCACCACAGTGTCTTAAAGCCTTAAAAGTATTGCACACCAAATTTGGAAGCTTTAACCCTTAAAATAACGGAACCGGAGCCGTTTTGAACTTTAACCCCTTTACAGTCCCTGGTATCTGCTTTGCTGAGACCCAACCAAGCCCAAAGGGGAATACGATACCAAATGACGCCTTCAGAAAGTCTTTTCTAAGTATCAGAGCTCCTCTCACATGCGACTGCATGCCATGCCTCTCAAAAACAAGTGCGCCACACCGGCGCGAAAATGAGGCTCTGCTTATGCTTTGGGAAAGCCCCTAAGAATAAGGTGTCTAAAACAGTGCCTGCCGATATTATTATATCAAAATACCCAGATAAAATGATTCCTCAAGGCTAAATATGTGTTAATAATGAATCGATTTAGCCCAGAAAAAGTCTACAGTTTTAATAAGCCCTTGTGAAGCCCTTATTTACGATCGTAATAAACATGGCTTACCGGATCCCATAGGGAAAATGACAGCTTCCAGCATTACATCGTCTTGTTAGAATGTGTCATACCTCAAGCAGCAAGAGACTGCACACTGTTCCCCCAACTGAAGTTAATTGCTCTCAACAGTCCTGTGTGGAACAGCCATGGATTTTAGTGACGGTTGCTAAAATCATTTTCCTCATACAAACAGAAATCTTCATCTCTTTTCTGTTTCTGAGTAAATAGTACATACCAGCACTATTTCAAAATAACAAACTCTTGATTGAATAATAAAAACTACAGTTAAACACTAAAAAACTCTAAGCCATCTCCGTGGAGATGTTGCCTGTACAACGGCAAAGAGAATGACTGGGGTAGGCGGAGCCTAGGAGGGATCATGTGACCAGCTTTGCTGGGCTCTTTGCCATTTCCTGTTGGGGAAGAGAATATCCCACAAGTAAGGATGACGCCGTGGACCGGACACACCTATGTTGGAGAAAAGAGCAGTCTAAAATTGCATACAGAACATAACTCATGGGGCTGGATCACCCGGGCCCCCACATATTCTTCGAAAGAAGCAGAATCTGAATTAGAGATGTCCCTCTCCAAAAAATCAGGATACTCCATAACTGGAATATTTAAAATTATGGCCAAAAAAATAAATAAACAGCACCTTACACCCCCAATGGCTGGGGCACTCACCACCTCCTATGACCCAGACAAGTAGAGAAAAACAGACTCTCTCCGCTGCCACACGGTCAGGAATAAGGAAATGGGGGGGGGGGGGGGAAACGAGACCACGCCCTGTCACAAGGTGCACCATGTAGGCCAAAGAAAAAGCTCGCCAATCCATAAGAACAGCGCAGCTCAAAAAAGCCGGGATGTTCCATAATAGCCACAAGCCCAAACATCACTACACATAAGCAGACAGAATCACATAACAAACATGATTAAAGTCCCCCACTGTTCAAATACCCGCCTCAGGAGATATTAACCCTCGATTCCATAAAGATAAAGGAGCCCCACTGAGACCCTGTCTTCTACATTTACATACATTCACATTAAAAGAAAAATGAAACGATCTTACCGGAATCAACGCCGTGGAACATTAACAAGGCCCTTCAAGTGTGACAGGTTAGTAGCCTCGCTTCTGACATGGACTTGAGTGAAGAAAGCAGGTAGCGAAACTCGTCAACGCTGATTGCTTATGGAGCTGTTAACATGAGTCAGGATGGTTTCGCAGAAAGACTCTCCCTGCATCTCCGGACTCTTAACTTTCATCCATGCTCTCACTGAGAGGCTGACAGGACTAATTAAAACTCCAGTCCCATTTCGAAGAGTACTACCCTCCATAAGAGACTATCTTCAATCTTCTGACACTTCTCTGCCAACCTCCTGTGACGAAAGGCAAAGAATGACTGGGGGATGAGGAAAGTGGGGCAGGTATTTAAGCCTTTGGCTGGGGTGTCTTTGCCTCCTCCTGGTGGCCAGGTTCTGTATTTCCAAAAAGTAATGAATGTAGCTGTGGACTCTCCCCGTTTAAGAAGAAAACTGATTTTATTTCTCACTGAATGCAAATTTGAAATTTATGCTATCTTCCCAAAATGTATAAATGAAAAATTACTATGACTTTACACAGGAACTCTTCATATAGCAAAAAAAAAAAAAAGTTAAAAAAAAGGTTAAAAAAAACCTGGAGGGTGCATTTAAGTTCTGAAATTCCATTAAGCAAATTAATTTCTTTTTTTTCTTTTTTATGTGATTGTTAACTCAAATTTTATTTTTTTTATATATATATTTTTTTTTTTTAAAAAAGGTATAACATTCAAATATTACAGATAAAATGCAGAATAGTCAGACTCCTGCAATTACTTTGACAGATAACATTAATGGAAATACCAGTATCTCAAATGGGTTACATAAACACGAATTCTGTGCACTAAACATTATGGGCTAGATTACGAATGGATCGGTGGTTTGTGCTCCTACTTGCGCGTTATTCCCGCTAGACTTCGGCTTTTTCAGGAATCTGGTTGCACATGTATTATACAATTTGAAAGTAAAAGGCTTTCGCTTGCGCGCCAACCTGACACTTAAAAAAGACTAACTTTGAATATCACAACCGCGTTAACATATTCACCCACAGACTTCAAGGGAGCCAAAAAGTAGGGGGGTGGGGGGAATAAACTAACACCCTTACTTGTGCACAAACCCAGTGGAGCCCAAAAGTGGAAAAAAAAAAACTAACACCCTTACGTGTACACAAACCCCATTGCATTTACTCAGATGCACTTTCCCAACATGAAAATATGAATAGTTCACATTCCAGTGTTCTTCACATAGAAGAATATGTTCTATTTATTCATAATTACATATATATATATATATATATATATATATACACACATACATATATATATATATATATACAATTTTTTTGGTAAAAATATATATATCTATACCTATATACATATATGATTATATATTAGGTATAGATATAAACACACACACACATATACACATATATATATATATATATATATATATATATGAGAGGTAGAAAAGGTGCAGACTCCTCTAAGTGCAGTATTAAAAACAATGGTAACATTTATTACACATTACATTAAGACAATTGCACACTCACACTTGAAAACCTCAAACAAATATGAGGTATGATTAAAGCATAAAAAAATATGTAGTCCCACAAGAGAGTCCAGTAGGATGTCCCAGCAAATATCGTATCGTACACAGACGCACACTGTTACCCAGATAGTACAAGGCAAGAGCTTGATATCCTCCATGTGAAGTCTCTCCTATGGCTCCATACAGGTTGGTATACTACAATGATATATATAGGAATATCTATTTAAAATTACATAGAACATATTACCCTATGTGAAGAACATTGGAATGTGAACTATTTACAGTAAATACAAAAGTTAAACACTTCATTAAATAAGAATATTGTATATTATGATTTTACATGTTTTAATCTGCTTGACTGCAAAGGGTTGCAATTATATATATATCTATATCTATATCTATATACACACACCGTATATATACATATATATCCTAAATAATAAAAGGCCAGGTATGTTTGTCCGAAGCCGTCATGCACAGAAGAGACTGCGCAAGGTCAAACATACCTGGCCGTTGACACCTTAACTGACAATCAGACAGCAGAGGGTGGGCGGGAGATGGTGTGGTGTGGGCGTGGTCGGACGGAGAGGGTGTGACGGGGGCGTGAGTGAGCGTGAGCGGCCATGGCCGGAAGGGAGCAGGCGTTACCGGGCAGGGGCGCAGGTGGGTAGGACCACTGCACTGCAGAAAGTGGCCAGTGCCCACGGGCTTTAGGACTAATATATATGTACACACATATATATATATATATATATATATATACACACACGTTTAGACATGTATATGTATGTCTATGTTAAAGCAATTTGCCTGCCTTTTTCTTTCTACACCTAAGACCTTATAACTTTTGTATGCAATTTTTTTAACTGTACTTTAAAATGTATTTGTGCAACTTTTTTTTTTTAACCACAGCTCTGAGGTTGAGCTACAAAAACCAGGGCACACTTTCCCAGAAGTTGCAAAAACTAGTGCAGAGGGCCACCAGTTGGCCTTCCTGGCTTAGAGAAGAGAAGAGAGAAAGGCAATAAGATTGGTGAAACTTTTAATAATATTAAAGAGCCAGTAAAGTCAAATTTAAACTTAGTTGATTAGACAGAGAATGATCCATTATCAATTTTGCTTAATTCTCTTGGTACTCTTTATTAAAGAGTAATCCTAGGTGAGCTCAGGAGCAAGCATGTTTCTTTAGCCATCTCAGAATAAGCATGCATTAGAGGTGTTAAAGACAAATAACTGTGGGTGACTTCAAGATTGTCTGGGATAGGCATAAGGCCACAAACTAATTAGGTAAAATAAAGCTTAGCATTGCTGAAAGCATAAGAACAGCAGCAGTACCAGAAATGGGTAAGTAATGGGATAAAGCATTGTTTCTTAACCGCGGTCCTTAAGTACCCCCAACAGGCCAGGTTTTCATTGTAGACAAAATAATCAGCTGATCAATAACCATGGTTACTAACCTGCTCTCACCCATCAGCTGATTATTTCACCTGTGCTCTTGCTCAGCTATAATGCAGACCTGGCCTGTTAGGGGTACTTGAGGATCGCGGTTGAGAAACACTGGGAAAAATGACTAACAGTAAAATAACTAAACTAAATGGTGGGTGGTTGGGTTACATGCACAATAGAAGAACAAACATTTTACCAGTACCAGGACTATCCGTAAAGTAAAAACAAGGGTTGGTGTACTGATACAATAATTTCATAGCATGTTTATCTCTGGTAACCGGAATTACTGAACCCTACAACTAAATTTGTGAGGAAGGGCTACTTATGAGGATTTCAAGGATGATCTTGTAAGAGCTACTAGGATAACAGGATTGGAGAAATCAGGGATTCCATACCTTCAAGTTCCCCTGTTTGCATGGACTCCACTGTTGTACAGTCTTCTTTTTTCCCCACTTTCACAGCAACTGAACTTGAGGCTGTATTGCTCCTAACGGAAAGTAATGGAATGTTGTAAAAAAAAGTGTGCAACATTAAAGGGACACTAAACCAAAATGTTTATTTCATAATTCAGGCAGAGAATACAATTTTAAACAACTTTCCAATTTAATTCTATTATCTAGTTTGCTTCATTCTTTAGATATTCTTTGCTGAAGAAAAAGCAATGCACATAAGTGAGCTAATCACACGAGGCATCTATGTGCAACCACCAATCAGCAGCTACTGAGTCTATCTAGATATGCTTTTCAGCAAAGTATATCAAGACAATGAAATAAAATAGATACTAGAAGTAATTAGAAAGTTGTTTAAAATTGCATGCTCTTTCTAAATCAAGAAAGAAATATTTTGGGTTTCATGTCCCTTTAAGCAATCCAATTTGTTCCATATTACAGAATGCAGATTAAAACTACATAAGTTATTACTTATTACTTAAATTTGTTTATATAAAAAGAAGGATGACTATACAGGTACAAATTCCCAAATTCAGGTACAAATTCCCAAATACAAACTTATCCTAAAATTCTATCTTTTAATATATATATATATATATATATATATATATATATATATTTTAAATTGAAAACAGAATTTATGTTTACATGATAAATTACTTTCTCCAACGGTGTGTCCGGTCCACGGCGTCATCCTTACTTGTGGGATATTCTCTTCCCCAACAGGAAATGGCAAAGAGCCCAGCAAAGCTGGTCACATGATCCCTCCTAGGCTCCGCCTACCCCAGTCATTCGACCGACGTTAAGGAGGAATATTTGCATAGGAGAAACCATATGGTACCGTGGTGACTGTAGTTAAAGAAAATAAAATATCAGACCTGATTAAAAAAACCAGGGCGGGCCGTGGACCGGACACACCGTTGGAGAAAGTAATTTATCAGGTAAACATAAATTCTGTTTTCTCCAACATAGGTGTGTCCGGTCCACGGCGTCATCCTTACTTGTGGGAACCAATACCAAAGCTTTAGGACACGGATGAAGGGAGGGAGCAAATCAGGTCACCTAAATGGAAGGCACCACGGCTTGCAAAACCTTTCTCCCAAAAATAGCCTCAGAAGAAGCAAAAGTATCAAACTTGTAAAATTTGGTAAAAGTGTGCAGTGAAGACCAAGTCGCTGCCCTACATATCTGATCAACAGAAGCCTCGTTCTTGAAGGCCCATGTGGAAGCCACAGCCCTAGTGGAATGAGCTGTGATTCTTTCGGGAGGCTGCCGTCCTGCAGTCTCGTAAGCCAATCTGATGATGCTTTTAATCCAAAAGGAGAGAGAGGTAGAAGTTGCTTTTTGACCTCTCCTTTTACCGGAGTAAACAACAAACAAGGAAGATGTTTGTCTAAAATCCTTTGTAGCATCTAAATAGAATTTTAGAGCGCGAACAACATCCAAATTGTGCAACAAACGTTCCTTCTTTGAAACTGGTTTCGGACACAGAGAAGGTACGATAATCTCCTGGTTAATGTTTTTGTTAGAAACAACTTTTGGAAGAAAACCAGGTTTAGTACGTAAAACCACCTTATCTGCATGGAACACCAGATAAGGAGGAGAACACTGCAGAGCAGATAATTCTGAAACTCTTCTAGCAGAAGAAATTGCAACTAAAAACAAAACTTTCCAAGATAATAACTTAATATCAACGGAATGTAAGGGTTCAAACGGAACCCCCTGAAGAACTGAAAGAACTAAATTGAGACTCCAAGGAGGAGTCAAAGGTTTGTAAACAGGCTTAATTCTAACCAGAGCCTGAACAAAAGCTTGAACATCTGGCACAGCTGCCAGCTTTTTGTGAAGTAACACAGACAAGGCAGAAATCTGTCCCTTCAGGGAACTTGCAGATAATCCTTTTTCTAATCCGTCTTGAAGGAAGGATAAAATCTTAGGAATCTTAACCTTGTCCCAAGGGAATCCTTTAGATTCACACCAACAGATATATTTTTTCCAAATCTTGTGGTAAATCTTTCTAGTTACAGGCTTTCTGGCCTGAACAAGAGTATCAATAACAGAATCTGAGAATCCTCGCTTCGATAGAATCAAGCGTTCAATCTCCAAGCAGTCAGCTGGAGTGAAACCAGATTCGGATGTTCGAACGGACCCTGAACAAGAAGGTCTCGTCTCAAAGGTAGCTTCCAAGGTGGAGCCGATGACATATTCACCAGATCTGCATACCAAGTCCTGCGTGGCCACGCAGGAGCTATCAAGATCACCGACGCCCTCTCCTGATTGATCCTGGCTACCAGCCTGGGGATGAGAGGAAACGGCGGGAACACATAAGCTAGTTTGAAGGTCCAAGGTGCTACTAGTGCATCCACTAGAGCCGCCTTGGGATCCCTGGATCTGGACCCGTAGCAAGGAACTTTGCAGTTCTGACGAGAGGCCATTAGATCCATGTCTGGAATGCCCCACCGCTGGGTGACTTGGGCAAAGATTTCCGGATGGAGTTCCCACTCCCCCGGATGCAATGTCTGACGACTCAGAAAATCCGCTTCCCAATTTTCCACTCCTGGGATGTGGATAGCAGACAGGTGGCAGGAGTGAGACTCCGCCCATAGAATGATTTTGGTCACTTCTTCCATCGCTAGGGAACTCCTTGTTCCCCCCTGATGGTTGATGTACGCAACAGTCGTCATGTTGTCTGATTGAAACCGTATGAACTTGGTCCTCGCTAGCTGAGGCCAAGCCTTGAGAGCATTGAATATCGCTCTCAGCTCCAGAATATTTATCGGTAGAAGAGATTCTTCCCGAGACCAAAGACCCTGAGCTTTCAGGGATCCCCAGACCGCGCCCCAGCCCATCAGACTGGCGTCGGTCGTGACAATGACCCACTCTGGTCTGCGGAACGTCATCCCTTGTGACAGATTGTCCAGGGACAGCCACCAACGGAGTGAGTCTCTGGTCCTCTGATTTACTTGTATCTTCGGAGACAAGTCTGTATAGTCCCCATTCCACTGACTGAGCATGCACAGTTGTAATGGTCTTAGATGAATGCGCGCAAAAGGAACTATGTCCATTGCCGCTACCATCAACCCGATCACTTCCATGCACTGAGCTATGGAAGGAAGAGGAACGGAATGAAGTATCCGACAAGAGTCTAGAAGTTTTGTTTTTCTGGCCTCTGTTAGAAAGATCCTCATTTCTAAGGAGTCTATAATTGTTCCCAAGAAGGGAACCCTTGTTGACGGGGATAGAGAACTCTTTTCCACGTTCACTTTCCAGCCGTGAGATCTGAGAAAGGCCAGGACGATGTCCGTGTGAGCCTTTGCTTGAGGAAGGGACGACGCTTGAATCAGAATGTCGTCCAGGTAAGGTACTACTGCAATGCCCCTTGGTCTTAGCACCGCTAGAAGGGACCCTAGTACCTTTGTGAAAATCCTTGGAGCAGTGGCTAATCCGAAAGGAAGCGCCACGAACTGGTAATGTTTGTCCAGGAATGCGAACCTTAGGAACCGATGATGTTCCTTGTGGATAGGAATATGTAGATACGCATCCTTTAAATCCACCGTGGTCATGAATTGACCTTCCTGGATGGAAGGAAGAATAGTTCGAATGGTTTCCATCTTGAACGATGGAACCTTGAGAAACTTGTTTAAGATCTTGAGATCTAAGATTGGTCTGAACGTTCCCTCTTTTTTGGGAACTATGAACAGATTGGAGTAGAACCCCATCCCTTGTTCTCTTAGTGGAACAGGATGAATCACTCCCATTTTTAACAGGTCTTCTACACAATGTAAGAACGCCTGTCTTTTTATGTGGACTGAAGACAACTGAGACCTGTGGAACCTCCCCCTTGGGGGAAGTCCCTTGAATTCCAGAAGATAACCCTGGGAGACTATTTCTAGCGCCCAAGGATCCAGAACATCTCTTGCCCAAGCCTGAGCGAAGAGAGAGAGTCTGCCCCCCACCAGATCCGGTCCCGGATCGGGGGCCAATATTTCATGCTGTCTTGGTAGCAGTGGCAGGTTTCTTGGCCTGCTTTCCCTTGTTCCAGCCTTGCATTGGTCTCCAAGCTGGCTTGGCTTGAGAAGTATTACCCTCTTGCTTAGAGGACGTAGCACTTTGGGCTGGTCCGTTTTTACGAAAGGGACGAAAATTAGGTCTATTTTTCGCCTTGAAAGGCCGATCCTGAGGAAGGGCGTGGCCCTTACCCCCAGTGATATCAGAGATAATCTCTTTCAAGTCAGGGCCAAACAGCGTTTTCCCCTTGAAAGGAATGTTTAGTAGCTTGTTCTTGGAAGACGCATCAGCCGACCAAGATTTCAACCAAAGCGCTCTGCGCGCCACAATAGCAAACCCAGAATTCTTAGCCGCTAACCTAGCCAATTGCAAAGTGGCGTCTAGGGTGAAAGAATTAGCCAATTTGAGAGCATTGATTCTGTCCATAATCTCCTCATAAGGAGGAGAATCACTATCGAGCGCCTTTATCAGCTCATCAAACCAGAAACATGCGGCTGTAGTGACAGGGACAATGCATGAAATTGGTTGTAGAAGGTAACCCTGCTGAACAAACATCTTTTTAAGCAAACCTTCTAATTTTTTATCCATAGGATCTTTGAAAGCACAACTATCCTCTATGGGTATAGTGGTGCGTTTGTTTAAAGTAGAAACCGCTCCCTCGACCTTGGGGACTGTCTGTTAATAATGAATCGATTTAGCCCAGAAAAGTCTACAGTGTTAATAAGCCCTTGTGAAGCCCTTATTTACCATCGTAATAAACATGGCTTACCGGATCCCATAGGGAAAATGACAGCTTCCAGCATTACATCGTCTTGTTAGAATGTGTCATACCTCAAGCAGCAAGAGACTGCACACTGTTCCCCCAACTGAAGTTAATTGCTCTCAACAGTCCTGTGTGGAACAGCCATGGATTTTAGTTACGGTTGCTAAAATCATTTTCCTCATACAAACAGAAATCTTCATCTCTTTTCTGTTTCTGAGTAAATAGTACATACCAGCACTATTTCAAAATAACAAACTCTTGATTGAATAATAAAAACTACAGTTAAACACTAAAAAACTCTAAGCCATCTCCGTGGAGATGTTGCCTGTACAACGGCAAAGAGAATGACTGGGGTAGGCGGAGCCTAGGAGGGATCATGTGACCAGCTTTGCTGGGCTCTTTGCCATTTCCTGTTGGGGAAGAGAATATCCCACAAGTAAGGATGACGCCGTGGACCGGACACACCTATGTTGGAGAAACATAATTTATGCTTACCTGATAAAAGAAAAAAAATTCTTTCTTGGTTGTGAGAGTACACCTTACACTTGGGAATTACTTCACCTGGCCACCAGGATGAGGCAAAGACACCTTAACCAGAGTTTTAAGTATCCCTCCACTCTCCCAGTAGTTCGTATAGTATGGTCAAGAGAGAAGGTAGAAAAAGAAAGGGATATCTGGGGTAGAGAGGTTCAACTACAATTGCCGCCACTGAGACAAAATCTGGTCGGGTTTGTGGACTCTCACAAACAAGAAATAAATAAATGTTATCAGGTAAGCATAAATTATGTTTTCTTCCTAATGGTTATGAGTCCACAACCTTACACTTGGGAACGAATACCCAAGCTGAGGAGTCCATGAAATCTAGGGTGGGAAAAGGAAGGCAGGAACCTATTTACCAGGTATCGCCACATGCAAAACTCCCCTCCCAAGGGACGCCTCAGAAGAGGCAAACACATCAAGGGCCAGATCACTAGTGGAGCAAAACTGCGTTTTGGCGAGCACAATATTTGCTCTCCACTCGTAATTTGTCTAATTGAATAGATTGGGAGAGATCTGACTGATCTCCGTTCCACTGTCTCAACACACAAAGTAAAGAGGTCTTAACCGGAATTTTGTAAATGATACGGTGTCGGAGGCTGCCACCAATAATCCTATGACCTCCATACATTGTGTTACTGACGGCAACTGAACAGATTGAAGCTTCTGACATACAACATGAAGTTTGAGTTTTCACTGATCTGTCAGAAAAAGTTTAATCTCCAGTGAGTTAATGATAACTCCCAGGAAGCATACCCTTGTGTTGGGTATTAAAGAGTTCTTGGCAACGTTGACTTTCCAACCATGGCAGCAACAGAACCACAATAGTCTTTCCGTATGAAGAGAAGCTACAGATAAAGATGGACCTTGAACCAAAATATCGTCCATATATGGTGCTACTGACACACCTTGACTTCTGATTATGGAACGAAGAGCTCCTAGAACCTTGGTGAAGATTTGAGTGGCAGTTGCCAACCCGAAAAGTAGGGCCACAAACTGATCATGTTTGTTGCGGAAGGAAAATCGAAGAGATTTGTGATGATCCAAATGTATTGGTATGTGTAGATAGGCATCCTTCAAATCGCTGGTCATGTACTGACCCTGAATTACCAAGGGAAGGATGTAACGAATAGTCTCCATTTTGAAAGACGGTACTCTCAGGAACCCGTTTAGAATGTTCAGATCTAAAATATTTTTGAAAGTTCCCTCCTTTTTTGGGACTATGAAGAGGTTTGATTAAAACTTTCTCCCCTGTTCCTCCACAGGCACTGGGATAATTACTCCCATGATCTTCAAGTCTCTAACACACTGTATGAATGGTATTTTTTTCTTGGCCTTCCTGAAACGTAAGGGAAAAAAATTAACCTTTCTCCAGGAGGGCAAGCTCTGAATCCTATCCTGTATCCCTTTGATGCTATATCCAGAACCCAAGGATCCTGGACAGAGTCTGCCCAAGCTTCACGAAAAAGACTAAACCTGCCCCCTACCGGAATATCCGGATTGGAGGTCGTACCTTTGCAGATTTGTTGTCCAAGGTAGACTTCTTGGTCTGCTTGGACTTATTCAAGTTGGAGTGAGGTCTCCAAGTAGACTTGGAGGGTTCAGGTTTCTGGCTATTTGTAGATTTTTGCCCCTTATTCGCACGAAAGGAATTAAACTTGTTGCCAGATTTCCCTTTCAGCATCTATAGACTTCGTATTTTGAGGTCACAGGTTCATCTGTGACTGTCAAAATAATCAAGTCCAATTCCGGACCACAGGAACAAAGATTTGGAGCCACTGTATAAAATAAAAAGTCTTTATTTGTTCCAAACAAAAGTTAAAAAGTATGAAGCATCCCACAGTGTAGAAAAGAGCGCAGCACCAATGCTTGCTTTTTAACTTTTGTTTGGAACTAAAGACTTTTTATTTCATACAGTGGCTCCAAATCTTTGTTCCTGTTGTTCTACCACCAGCCATAGGAACCACTTTCTGCTTTTGCTTTACCCAGTCTCTGCAGTTACCAGGCAGTGCTCCAGTTACTCCCCCCTGTTCACGCATCATACGTGATGTCATCGACACGCATCGTTTGGATCCTGTTTCATGTGTGAAGAGCCCACGCCGGGGTAATAGCTGATACAGCTACCGAGTAATCTCTCGGTCCGTTACACAAACGGATTACACCCCTAGCTTTGTGAGGAAGACTACAATCAACACAGAGCCTTTTTTATGTGATCCTGGATTCGTCTACAGCATTTTCAAAGGTATAATTGGTATACAGTTATCAGATGTGTAACTATTTCACACTTGTTTTGTTTACCTTTGGCTGCTCACTATAAAGAAAGAAGGAGTAGGAGGGGGAGGAGGAGTATACATGTACGTCCTGTATTACAGATGGGATTTAATTCCTCATAGCAGACATTGACTTTGCAGGTTGCACTATAAACTGTGTTCAATTCCGGACCAAACAGATTATTGCCCTTGACACATCAGCTGACCACGACTATAGCCAAAGTGCCCTTCTGCATAAGACAGCTAGAGCCATATTCATAGCATTCATACGAATGATCTGATTTACTGTATCACAGATGAAAGTGTTTGCCCTCTATATACATTAAAGACAATCCTGAATATCCTCTAAAGAGGATTCCTCAGAGACAAGATCATCCAAGGAGTCTCACCAGAAAGCAGCGGCCCCTGTCACTGCAGTGATGGTGACTGCTGGCTGAAAAAACAACACGCACTGCAAAAAAGCTTTTCCGAGGTAGCTTTCGAAAGGCAGGGGATGAAGTAAATTGTACTCCTGGTTTGTCCCATTCATTAGTGATAATCTCTGAGACTAGAGTAGTCCGAGTCTGGCCCAGCATCATCTGAATAGACCTCCCACTCTGAAGCAGAGGATTCCACCGCTGCATCAATAGGTAATTGGGCCAGAGTAATATCCCTAGAGGAGGCATTCGACTCCAAGTGTTTGGACTTATGTAGGTGGGATAGCCGCCATAGCGTTAGATATAGCTGATTATAAAGGATTTTTTAAACCAGGGGCAAATTCAGTTACTCCACAGTCCACCCTGAGGCTCAGAAATGTGCTGTACTATCAGAGTTGAAGTTGCTGTAGTGTCAAAAGACATTCCCTTGAACATCCCTAAACATATGAAGCCAGTCTAATACACCAGCCAAATCCTTGTGAGATGGAAAAAGAGTGTTTGTGCACGAACAGACCCGGGCCACCTTTTAAACTAATTAAGCACTTAAAAACCCTACATACCTCCAGGCTAAGACTAAGTCCCCACATAGGTATATATTCCCTTACCGTAGTGAGAAGCCAAAGGAAATTAAATCAGACATCTCTCCCTGACTCTATGTGCCACTAGCAATTGGATGTAGATTAGGGAAAAAAGTGACCACTGCCAACTAGAGGAGTGGATTTAAGTATATGTGCACATACCTTCTCTTCTAGGATTAACCATTAGGGAAAGATATATTATCAGCACCTCTTCTATTCTTGCCTTCTCCTTGAAGAGGCAAAGAACTACTGGGAGTGTGAGGGAAGTGGGCGGATACTTAAAGCTGTGGTTGAGTGTTTTTGCCTCCTCCTGGTGGCCAGGTGAAGTAATTCCCAAGTGTAAGGTCGTGAACTCTCACAACCATTATAAATAAATTACTATTTTTCCCTGCCTGTATTGCTGTAAGTCACAATCTTCTCTGCCTGTGGTTTTTTTTTTGGTGTTCTAAAATGAAAATAGTCTCTATTTATTTAAAATAAATATTAACTTTCTGATTACAGTACTGTAGTATCTTTATGAGGGTACTATGAATACAAATGTATTACAAATTATATAAAACTACCTTTAACTTGCATGTATAAACTGTATTAAAACGTGTAAATATTGCCTAAATTACATGATATTGTTGTAAACACTTGGTTCCATCCCCTCTCCAAACTGTCCCATTTTAATGATGCATATATTCCAAAATCCAAACTATTCCGAAACAGTTTGGATAAAGGGTTTTCTACCTGTATACATATACATACATACATAAAACACGAGGATGACTAACAAATTAAGGATACAGTAGAATTATATTTTATATATATATATATATATATATATATATATATATACTGTATATATATATACATATACACACATACATACATATACACACATACATACATATATATATATATATATATATATATACACAGTATATACACAGATACATACATACACATATACGTACACATGTGCAATGCAATGTGTTGTATATGTAAAGGAATGATTACAAATAGATGTGAAACCCTTTGAATTTCAGTATATTTGGATGAAAGGGAAATTAAATCCTACATTTTTCTTTCATTAAACAACTTTCTAATTTATTTATATTATCATTTTTCTTTGTTCTCTTCATATCGTTTGTTGATAAGCATCAATGTAAGTTCAGGAGTGTGCCCAGGTCTGGAGCACCATATGGCAGCAGTTTTGCAAGAATGTTATTCATTTGCAAGAGCACTAGATGACAGCACTATTTCCTGCAATTTAGTGCTCCAGACACCTACCTAGGGATATCTTTAACAAACAATATCATGAGATTGAAGCAAATTTGATAATAGAAGTAAATTGTTTTTTTTTTCTAAATTGTATGCTCTGTCTGAATCACAAAAGAACATTTTTGGGTTTCCTATCCCTTGAAGGCTACTTGTTGTTGTAGGTTATAGACCCAGGCATGAGCAGGCCTGTGTTTGAAGGAACCTTACCATTCATCTGTGAAGTCCAGTCTTATTGTACTTGTAGTAGTCCCTTCGGTGCTGTAGTGCAACTGTAAAACCGGTTCGCTCGCTTCTACTTCTGGGACTCGCTTAGCACTTTCTGAATTGTGGAACAAAACAAACATTTTGTGTAATTTACTTAATTGCATTACATTTTTGTTATTAATATATTTTCCCCACCTTGCTCAACAGGAAGCATACATTTCTACAGATTTTTAGATGGTACCTCTATCATAAAAGAAAAAGAAAAGCAGTAGGGAAATGGGAGAGGAGGGTTGATGGGGGAGATTAAAGGGACAGGAAACCCCAACATTTTCTCTAATGATTTGGATAGAACATATCATTTTAAACAACTTTCCAATCAACTTCTATTATCAAATTTGCTTCATTATCTTGTTATCCTTTGCTGAAGGAACAGCATTACACTACTGGCAGCTAGCTCAACACATCTAGCTAGCCAATCACAAGAGACAAATGTGTGCAGGCACCAATCAGCAGCTAGCTCACACTAGTGTAGGATATGTGCGTATTCTTTTTCAACAATGGATACCAAAAGAACGAAGCACATTTGAAAATAGAAGTGAATTTAAAAGTGTCTTAAAATTACATGCTCTATCTGAATCATGCAAGTTTAATTTTGACTTTCCTATCCCTTTAAGTAGCAGCAGGCAAAAGTGGTGGATGGAGAGCCAAAGGAATAGGGAGGTCTTTGCACACTTTGCTGTTAGATTTCACCATTAAAATCATATGCACCTGCAGTATCAATATAGCTCTCTATCTATCTATCTCTCATCTATCTATCTATCTATCTATCTATCTATCTATCTATCTATCTATGAAATATTTGAGATCAATTGAAGAAACGTTTAAACTGTTCAATTTAAAAATTCCAAGTGCAAAAACATAATTTATGCTTACCTGATAAATTCCTTTCTTCTGTAGTGTGATCAGTCCACGGGTCATCATTACTTGTGGGATATTAACTGCTCCCCTACAGGAAGTGCAAGAGGATTCACCCAGCAGAGTTGCTATATAGCTCCTCCCCTCTACGTCACCTCCAGTCATTCGACCAAGGACCAACGAGAAAGGAGAAGCCAAGGGTGTAGTGGTGACTGGAGTATAATTTAAAAAATATTTACCTGCCTTAAAAAACAGGGCGGGCCGTGGACTGATCACACTACAGAAGAAAGGAATTTATCAGGTAAGCATAAATTATGTTTTCTTCTGTTAAGTGTGATCAGTCCACGGGTCATCATTACTTGTGGGATACCAATACCAAAGCAAAAGTACACGGATGACGGGAGGGATAGGCAGGCTCTTTATACAGAAGGAACCACTGCCTGAAGAACCTTTCTCCCAAAAATAGCCTCCGAGGAAGCAAAAGTGTCAAATTTGTAAAATTTGGAAAAAGTATGAAGCGAAGACCAAGTTGCAGCCTTGCAAATCTGTTCAACAGAGGCCTCATTCTTAAAGGCCCAAGTGGAAGCCACAGCTCTAGTGGAATGAGCTGTAATTCTTTCAGGAGGCTGCTGTCCAGCAGTCTCATAAGCTAAACGAATTATGCTACGAAGCCAAAAAGAGAGAGAGGTAGCAGAAGCTTTTTGACCTCTCCTCTGACCAGAGTAAACGACAAACAGGGAAGACGTTTGTCGAAAATCTTTAGTTGCCTGTAAATAAAATTTAAGGGCACGAACTACATCCAGATTGTGCAAAAGACGTTCCTTCCTCGAAGAAGGATTTGGGCACAAGGATGGAACAACAATCTCCTGATTGATATTCCTGTTAGTGACTACCTTAGGTAAGAACCCAGGCTTAGTACGCAGAACTACCTTATCCGAGTGAAAAATCAAATAAGGAGAATCACAATGTAAGGCTGATAACTCAGAGACTCTTCGAGCCGAGGAAATAGCCATTAAAAATAGAACTTTCCAAGATAACAACTTTATATCAATGGAATGAAGGGGTTCAAACGGAACACCCTGTAAAACGTTAAGAACAAGGTTTAAACTCCATGGTGGAGCCACAGCTTTAAACACAGGTTTAATCCTGGCCAAAGCCTGACAAAAAGCCTGAACGTCTGGAACTTCTGACAGACGCTTGTGTAACAGAATGGACAGAGCTGAGATCTGTCCCTTTAAGGAACTAGCGGATAACCCCTTTTCTAAACCTTCTTGTAGAAAAGACAATATCCTAGGAATCCTAACCTTACTCCAAGAGTAACCTTTGGATTCGCACCAATATAGGTATTTACGCCATATTTTATGGTAAATCTTTCTGGTGACAGGCTTCCTAGCCTGTATTAAGGTATCAATAACTGACTCAGAAAAACCACGCTTTGATAAGATCAAGCGTTCAATTTCCAAGCAGTCAGCTTCAGAGAAGTTAGATTTTGATGTTTGAAAGGACCCTGAATCAGAAGGTCCTGTTTCAGAGGTAACGACCAAGGTGGACAGAATGACATGTCCACCAGATCTGTATACCAAGTCCTGCGTGGCCATGCAGGCGCTATTAGAATCACTGATGCTTTCTCCTGTTTGATTCTGGCAATCAATCGAGGAAGCATCGGGAAAGGTGGAAACACATAAGCCATCCTGAAGGTCCATGGTGCTGTCAAGGCATCTATCAGGACCGCTCCCGGATCCCTGGATCTGGACCCGTAGCGCGGAAGCTTGGCGTTCTGTCGAGACTCCATGAGATCTATCTCTGGTTTGCCCCAACGTGGAAGTATTTGGGCAAAGACCTCTGGATGAAGTTCCCACTCCCCCGGATGAAAAGTCTGACGACTTAAGAAATCCGCCTCCCAGTTCCCCACTCCCGGGATGTGGATTGCAGACAGGTGGCAAGAGTGAGACTCTGCCCAGCGAATTATCTTCGATACTTCCATCATTGCTAGGGAGCTTCTTGTCCCTCCCTGATGGTTGATATAAGCTACAGTCGTGATGTTGTCCGACTGGAACCTGATGAACCCCCGAGTTGCTAACTGGGGCCAAGCCAGAAGAGCATTGAGGACTGCTCTCAATTCCAGAATGTTTATTGGAAGAAGACTCTCCTCCTGATTCCATAGTCCCTGAGCCTTCAGAGAATTCCAGACAGCGCCCCAACCTAGTAGGCTGGCGTCTGTTGTTACAATTGACCAGTCTGGCCTGCTGAATGGCATTCCCCTGGACAGATGTGGCCGATAAAGCCACCATAGAAGAGAATTTCTGGTCTCTTGAATGGAATGAAGGACACGGCATGCATTTTGAAGTTTTGTTAACCTGTCCTCTGTCAGGTAAATCTTCATTTCTACAGAATCTATCAGAGTCCCCAGGAAGGGAACTCTTGTGAGTGGAAAGAGAGAACTTTTCTCTTCGTTCACTTTCCATCCATGCGACCTTAGAAATGCCAGTACTATCTCTGTATGAGATTTGGCAGTTTGAAAGCTTGAAGCTTGTATCAGTATGTCGTCTAAGTACGGAGCTACTGAAATTCCTTGCGGTCTTAGTACCGCCAAAAGAGTGCCCAGACCCTTTGTGAAGATTCTTGGAGCCGTAGCCAGTCCGAATGGAAGAGCTACAAACTGGTAATGCCTGTCTAAAAAGGCAAACCTTAGATACCGGTAATGACTTCTGTGAATCGGTATGTGAAGGTAAGCATCCTTTAAATCCACTGTGGTCAAGTACTGACCCTCTTGGATCATGGGCAAAATTGTTCGAATAGTTTCCATCTTGAACGATGGAACTCTTAGGAATTTGTTTAGGATCTTTAAATCCAAGATTGGCCTGAAGGTTCCCTCTTTTTGGGAACTACAAACAGATTTGAGTAAAACCCTTGTCCTTGTTCCAACCGCGGAACTGGATGGATCACTCCCATTAATAAAAGATCTTGTACGCAGCGTAGAAACGCTTCCTTCTTTGTTAGGTTTGTTGACAACCTTGACAGATGAAATCTCCCTCTTGGGGGAGAGGATTTGAAGTCCAGAAGGTATCCCTGAGATATGATCTCTAACGCCCAGGGATCCTGAACATCTCTTGCCCAAGCCTGGGCGAAGAGGGAAAGTCTGCCCCCCACTAGATCCGGTCCCGGATCGGGGGCCCTCAATTCATGCTGTCTTAGGGGCAGCAGCAGGTTTTCTGGCCTGTTTGCCCCTGTTCCAGGACTGGTTAGGTTTCCAGCCTTGTCTGTAGCGAGCAACAGCTCCTTCCTGTTTTGGTGCAGAGGAAGTTGATGCTGCTCCTGCTTTGAAATTACGAAAGGAACGAAAATTGGACTGAGGCAGGGCATGACCTTTACCTCCTGTAATGTCATCAATAATCTCTTTCAAGCCGGGCCCGAATAAGGTCTGCCCTTTGAAAGGAATATTAAGCAATTTAGATTTAGACGTAACATCAGCTGACCAGGATTTTAGCCACAGAGCTCTGCGTGCCTGAATGGCGAATCCTGAATTTTTAGCCGCAAGTTTAGTTAAATGTACTACGGCATCTGAAATAAATGAATTAGCTAACTTAAGGAATTTAAGTTTGTGTGTGATGTCATCTAGTGTGGATGATTGAAGTGTCTCTTCCAGAGACTCAAACCAAAATGCTGCTGCAGCCGTGACAGACGCAATACATGCAAGAGGTTGCAATATAAACCCTTGTTGAACAAACATTTTCTTAAGGTAACCCTCTAATTTTTTATCCATTGGATCTGAAAAAGCACAGCTATCCTCCACTGGGATAGTGGTACGCTTAGCTAAAGTAGAAACTGATCCCTCCACCTTAGGGACCATTTGCCATAAGTCCCGTGTGGCGGCGTCTATTGGAAACATTTTTCTGAATATAGGAGGGGGTGAGAAAGGCACACCGGGTCTATCCCACTCCTTAGTAACAATGTCAGTAAGTCTCTTAGGTATAGGAAAAACGTCAGTACTCGTCGGTACCGCAAAATATTTATCCAACCTACACATTTTTTCTGGGATTGCAACTGTGTTACAATCATTCAGAGCCGCTAATACCTCCCCTAGTAACACACGGAGGTTCTCAAGCTTAAATTTAAAATTTGAAATGTCTGAGTCCAGTTTATTTGGATCAGAACCGTCACCCACAGAATGAAGCTCTCCGTCTTCACGTTCTGCAAACTGTGACGCAGTATCAGACATGGCCCTTGCATTATCAGCGCACTCTGTTCTCATCCCAGAGTGATCACGTTTACCTCTTAGTTCTGGTAGTTTAGCCAAAACTTCAGTCATAACAGTAGCCATATCTTGTAATGTGATTTGTAATGGCCGCCCAGATGCACTCGGCGCTACAATATCACGCACCTCCTGAGCGGGAGATGCAGGTACTGACACGTGAGGCGAGTTAGTCGGCATAACTCTCCCCTCGTTGTTTGGTGAAATATGTTCAATTTGTACAGATTGACTATTTTTTAAAGTAGCATCAATACATTTAGTACATAAATTTCTATTGGGCTCCACTTTGGCATTAACACATATAGCACAGAGATATTCCTCTGAATCAGACATGTTTAACACACTAGCAAATAAACAGCAACTTGGAAATACTTTTCAAAGTAATTTACAAATAATATGAAAACGAACTGTGCCTTTAAGAAGCACAGAAAATATTATAACAGATAAAATAATTAAGTTATAGCATCAATCTTTGTCAGAATATACAGTTTTAGCAAAGGATTGTTCCCCTCAGCAAATGATAACTAACCCAGGCAGCAGAAAAAAATACACAAATAAACGTTTTTTATATCACAGTCAATACAATCAGCACAGCTCTGCTGTGAATGATTACTTCCCTCAAAAAAGACTCTTGAGATCCCTGAACTCTGTAGAGATGAACCGGATCATGCAGGAAGAAAATGAACCTCTGACTGAGTTTTTCTGATGCATAGTGAAAGCACCAAAATGGCCCCTCCCCCACACACATAACAGTGAGAGGGATCAGTGAACTGCTCTAATTTAAATCAAAACTATTGCCAAGTGGAAAAAAAGTGCCCAAAACATTTTTTCACCCAGTACCTCAGAGAAAAAAACGTTTTTAAATGCCAGCAAAAAAACGTTTTTACATGCCAGCAAAAAAACGTTTTACCTCAATAATTAATTGTCATTTAAAACCTATTGCAAGTCCCTGCAAAATAGGTTAAGTCTATGTATACAGTTTAAAAGCCAGAGAAGTACCATTTCCCAGAAAACTGAAGTGTAAAATATACATACATGACAGCCTGATATCAGCTACATCTACTGCATTCAAGGCTGAGTTTACATTATAACGGTATGGCAGGATTTTCTCATCAATTCCATGTCAGAAAATAATAAACTGCTACATACCTCTTTGCAGATTAATCTGCCTGCTGTCCCCTGATCTGAAGTTTACCTCTCCTCAGATGGCCGAGAAACAGCAATATGATCTTAACTACTCCGGCTAAAATCATAGAAAAACTCAGGTAGATTCTTCTTCAAATTCTACCAGAGAAGGAATAACACACTCCGGTGCTATTATAAAATAACAAACTTTTGATTGAAGATATAAAAACTAAATATATCACCATAGTCCTCTCACACATCCTATCTAGTCGTTGGGTGCAAGAGAATGACTGGAGGTGACGTAGAGGGGAGGAGCTATATAGCAACTCTGCTGGGTGAATCCTCTTGCACTTCCTGTAGGGGAGCAGTTAATATCCCACAAGTAATGATGACCCGTGGACTGATCACACTTAACAGAAGAAAGAGACTAGGACAAATGTGAATAATATAAAATAAAAAAAGCCTTACATATCATTATAAAAACATGTACAAATATTTGTCTTTCAAGTAGGTTTTAAAAGGGGTCATTGTTAAAGTGACACTCAAGTCAAAAGTAATCTTTCATTATTCAGATAGAGCATGCAATTTTAAACAACTTTCCAATTTACTGCCATTAAAAAAATGTCACTGTCTTTTTATATGTAAACTTTTTGAGTCACCAGCTCCTACTGAGCATGTGCAAGAATTCACAGAATAAGAGTATATGCATTTGTGATTAGCTGATGGCTGTCACATGGTATGTGTATGCATTTCTGATTGGCTGATGGCTGTCACATGGCACAGGGGGAGTGGAAATAGACATAACTTAAAATTGTAAGAAAAAAAAAACATAATTTATGCTTACCTGATAAATTCCTTTCTTCTGTAGTGTGATCAGTCCACGGGTCATCATTACTTCTGGGATATTAACTGCTCCCCTACAGGAAGTGCAAGAGGATTCACCCAGCAGAGCTGCATATAGCTCCTCCCCTCTACGTCACTCCCAGTCATTCGACCAAGGACCAACGAGAAAGGAAAAGCCAAGGGTGAAGTGGTGACTGGAGTATAAATTAAAAAATATTTACCTGCCTTAAAAACAGGGCGGGCCGTGGACTGATCACACTACAGAAGAAAGGAATTTATCAGGTAAGCATAAATTATGTTTTCTTCTGTTAAGTGTGATCAGTCCACGGGTCATCATTACTTCTGGGATACCAATACCAAAGCAAAAGTACACGGATGACGGGAGGGATAGGCAGACTCTTTATACAGAAGGAACCACTGCCTGAAGAACCTTTCTCCCAAAAATAGCCTCCGATGAAGCAAAGGTGTCAAATTTGTAAAATTTGGAAAAAGTATGAAGCGAAGACCAAGTTGCAGCCTTGCAAATCTGTTCAACAGAGGCCTCATTCTTGAAGGCCCAAGTGGAAGCCACAGCTCTAGTAGAATGAGCTGTAATTCTTTCAGGGGGCTGCTGTCCAGCAGTCTCATAAGCTAAACGAATTATGCTACGAAGCCAAAAAGAAAGAGAGGTAGCGGAAGCTTTTTGACCTCTCCTCTGCCCAGAGTAAATGACAAACAGAGAAGACGTTTGTCGGAATTCCTTAGTTGCCTGCAAGTAAAATTTTAGAGCCCGGACTACATCCAGGTTGTGCAGTAGACGTTCCTTCTTTGAAGAAGGATTTGGGCATAAAGAAGGAACAACAATCTCTTGATTGATATTCCTGTTAGTAACTACCTTAGGTAAGAACCCAGGTTTAGTACGCAGGACTACCTTATCCGAATGAAAAATCAAATAAGGAGAATCACAATGTAAGGCTGATAATTCAGAGACTCTTCGAGCCGAGGAAATAGCCATTAAAAATAGAACTTTCCAAGATAACAACTTTATATCAATGGAATGAAGGGGTTCAAACGGAACGCCCTGTAAAACATTAAGAACAAGGTTTAAACTCCATGGTGGAGCAACAGTTTTAAACACAGGCTTAATCCTGGCCAAAGCCTGACAAAAAGCCTGGACGTCAGGAACTTCTGACAGACGTTTGTGTAACAGAATGGACAGAGCTGAGATCTGTCCCTTTAATGAACTAGCAGATAAACCCTTTTCTAAACCTTCTTGTAGAAAAGACAATATCCTAGGAATCCTAACCTTACTCCAAGAGTAACCTTTGGATTCACACCAATGTAGGTATTTACGCCATATCTTATGGTAAATCTTTCTGGTAACAGGTTTCCTAGTCTGTATTAAGGTACTAATAACTGACTCAGAAAACCCACGTCTTGATAAAATTAAGCGTTCAATTTCCAAGCAGTCAACTTCAGAGAAGTTAGATTTTGATGTTTGAAGGGACCCTGTATCAGAAGGTCCTGTTTCAGAGGTAGAGACCAAGGCGGACAGGATGACATGTCCACCAGGTCTGCATACCAAGTCCTGCGTGGCCACGCAGGTGCTATTAGAATCACTGATGCTCTCTCTTGTTTGATTCTGGCTATCAATCGAGGAAGCAACGGGAAGGGTGGAAACACGTAAGCCATCCTGAAGTCCCAAGGTGCTGTCAGAGCATCTATCAGGACTGCTCCTGGATCCCTGGATCTGGACCCGTAACAAGGAAGCTTGGCGTTCTGTCGAGACGCCATGAGATCTATCTCTGGTTTGCCCCAACGTCGAAGTATTTGGGCAAAGACCTCCGGATGAAGTTCCCACTCCCCCGGATGAAAAGCCTGACGACTTAAGAAATCCGCCTCCCAGTTCTCCACTCCCGGGATGTGGATTGCTGACAGGTGGCAAGAGTGAGACTCTGCCCAGCGAATTATCTTTGATACTTCCATCATAGCTAGGGAGCTTCTTGTCCCTCCCTGATGGTTGATGTAAGCTACAGTCGTGATGTTGTCCGACTGAAACCTGATGAACCCCCGAGTTGTCAACTGGGGCCAAGCCAGGAGGGCATTGAGAACTGCTCTCAATTCCAGAATGTTTATTGGCAGGAGACTCTCCTCCTGACTCCATAGTCCCTGAGCCTTCAGGGAATTCCAGACGGCACCCCAACCTAGAAGGCTGGCGTCTGTTGTTACAATTGTCCAGTCTGGTCTGCTGAATGGCATCCCCCTGGACAGGTGTGGCCGAGAAAGCCACCATAGAAGAGAATTTCTGGTCTCTTGATCCAGATTCAGAGAAGGGGATAAGTCTGAGTAATCCCCATTCCACTGACCTAGCATGCACAGTTGCAGTGGTCTGAGGTGTAAGCGTGCAAAGGGTACCATGTCCATTGCCGCTACCATTAAGCCGATTACCTCCATACATTGAGCCACTGACGGGTGTTGAATGGAATGAAGAGTGCGGCAAGCACTTTGAAGTCTTGATAGCCTGTCCTCTGTCAGGTAAATCTTCATTTCTACAGAATCTATAAGAGTCCCCAGGAAGGGAACTCTTGTGAGTGGAACGAGTGAACTTTTCTTTTCGTTCACCTTCCATCCATGTGACCTTAGAAATGCCAGCACTAACTCTGTATGAGATTTGGCAGTTTGAAAGCTTGAAGCTTGTATCAGAATGTCGTCTAGGTATGGAGCTACCGAGATTCCCCGCGGTCTTAGTACCGCCAGAAGAGCACCCAGAACCTTTGTGAAGATTCTTGGCGCTGTAGCCAATCCGAATGGAAGAGCCACAAACTGGTAATGCCTGTCTAGGAAGGCAAACCTTAGGTACCGGTAATGATCTTTGTGAATCGGTATGTGCAGGTAAGCATCTTTTAAATCTACAGTGGTCATGTACTGACCCTCTTGGATCATAGGTAAAATTGTCCGAATAGTCTCCATCTTGAACGATGGAACTCTTAGGAATTTGTTTAGGATCTTTAAGTCCAGGATTGGTCTGAAAGTTCCCTCTTTTTTGGGAACCACAAACAGATTTGAGTAAAACCCCTGTCCCTGTTCCGATCGTGGAACTGGATGGATTACTCCCATTAACAAGAGCTCTTGTACGCAGCGTAGAAAAGCCTCTTTCTTTGTCTGGATTGTTGACAATCTTGATAGATGAAATCTCTCTCTTGGAGGAGAGTATTTGAAGTCCAGAAGGTATCCCTGAGATATTATCTCTAGCACCCAGGGATCCTGAACATCTCTTGCCCAAGCCTGGGCGAAGAGAGAAAGTCTGCCCCCCACTAGATCCGATCCCGGATCGGGGGCCCTCAATTCATGCTGTTTTGGGGGCAGCAGCAGGTTTCCTAGTCTGCTTGCCCTTGTTCCAGGACTGGTTAGGTTTCCAGCCTTGTCTGTAGCGAGCAACAGCTCCTTCCTGTTTTGGTGCAGAGGAAGTTGATGCTGCTCCTGCTTTGAAATTACGAAAGGAACGAAAACTAGACTGTCTAGTCTTGGCTTTGTCCTGAGGCAGGGCATGGCCTTTACCTCCTGTAATGTCAGCGATAATCTCTTTCAACCCGGGCCCGAATAAGGTCTGCCCTTTGAAAGGTATATTAAGCAATTTAGACTAAGAAGTAACATCAGCTGACCAGGATTTTAGCCACAGCGCCCTGCGTGCCTGAATGGCGAATCCTGAATTCTTCGCCGTAAGTTTAGTAAGATGTACTACGGCCTCCGAAATGAATGAATTAGCTAGTTTAAGGACTCTAAGCCTGTCCGTAATGTCGTCCAGAGTAGCTGAACCAATGTTCTCTTCCAGAGACTCAATCCAGAATGCCGCTGCAGCCGTGATCGGCGCAATGCATGCAAGGGGTTGCAATATAAAACCTTGTTGAACAAACATTTTCTTAAGGTAACCCTCTAACTTTTTATCCATTGGATCTGAAAAAGCACAGCTATCCTCCACCGGGATAGTGGTACGCTTAGCTAAAGTAGAAACTGCTCCCTCCACCTTAGGGACCGTTTGCCATAAGTCCCTTGTGGTGGCGTCTATTGGAAACATTTTTCTAAATATCGGAGGGGGTGAGAACGGCACACCGGGTCTATCCCACTCCTTAGTAACAATTTCAGTAAGTCTCTTAGGTATAGGAAAAACCTCAGTACTCGTCGGTACCGCAAAATATTTATCCAACCTACACATTTTCTCTGGTATTGCAACTGTGTTACAATCATTCAGAGCCGCTAACACCTCCCCTAGTAATACACGGAGGTTTTCCAGTTTAAATTTAAAATTTGAAATATCTGAATCCAGTCTGTTTGGATCAGAACCGTCACCCACAGAATGAAGTTCTCCGTCCTCATGTTCTGCCACCTGTGACGCAGTGTCTGACATGGCCCTAATATTATCAGCGCACTCTGTTCTCACCCCAGAGTGATCACGCTTACCTTTTAGTTCTGGTAATTTAGCCAAAACTTCAGTCATAACAGTAGCCATATCCTGTAATGTGATTTGTAATGGCCGCCCAGCTGTACTCGGCGCTACAATATCACGCACCTCCCTCTGAGCGGGAGATGTAGGTACTGACACGTGAGGCGAGTTAGTCGGCATAACTCTCCCCTCGTTTGGTGAAATTTGTTCAATTTGTACAGATTGATTTTTATTTAAAGTAGCATCAATACAGTTAGTACATAAATTTCTATTGGGCTCCACTTTGGCATTGCAACAAATGACACAGGTATCTTCTGAATCAGACATGTTTAACACACTAGCAAATAAACTTGCAACTTGGAAATACAATTCAAATAGAATAATATTAAAACGTACTGTGCCTTTAAGAAGCACAGAAGATCTATGACAGTTAAAAATTAATAAATTGAAACAGTTATAGCCTCAATCCTTGTAAACAACACAACTTTAGCAAAGGTTTAATCCCATTAGCAAAGATAACAATTTCTGAAAGCAGGAAACAAATTACAGAATAAAAGTTTTTATTTCAGTCAAACTATAATTCTCACAGCTCTGCTGAGAGAAATTACCTCCCTCAAAATAAGTTTTGAAGACCCCTGAGCTCTGTAGAGATGAACCAGATCATGCAGGGAATACAATGAGTTGCTGACTGAAATATTTGATGCATAGTAAAAGCGCCCCTACCCCACACACACAGCAGTGAGGGAGAACAGAAACTGACAGAAAAAACAGATTTAAGCAACTGCCAAGTGGAAAAATGGTGCCCAAACATTTATTCACTCAGTACCTCAGCAAATGAAAACGATTTTACATTCCAGCAAAAACGTTAAACATAATCTCTAGTTATTAAACAGCTTTATGTCTTTCTTACAGTGTAATTCTAGTGAAGTACCATTCTCCCAGAATACTGAAGTGTAAAGTATACATACATGACATTATATCGGTATGGCAGGATTTTCTCATCAATTCCATTGTCAGAAAATAAAAACTGCTACATACCTCTATGCAGATTCATCTGCCCGCTGTCCCCTGATCTGAAGTTTACCTCACTCCTCAGATGGCCGAGAACAGCAATATGATCTTAACTACTCCGGCTAAAATCATAGCAAAACTCTGGTAGATTCTTCCTCAAAGTCTGCCAGAGAGGTAATAACACACTCCGGTGCTATTTTAAAATAACAAACTTTTGATTGAAGATATAAAACTAAGTATAATCACCATAGTCCTCTCACACGACCTATCTAGTTGCTGGGTGCAAGAGAATGACTGGGAGTGACGTAGAGGGGAGGAGCTATATGCAGCTCTGCTGGGTGAATCCTCTTGCACTTCCTGTAGGGGAGCAGTTAATATCCCAGAAGTAATGATGACCCGTGGACTGATCACACTTAACAGAAGAAATCTACTATTCATTTGAAGTTGACAAAGTGCTATTGCATTGTCTTGTTATCTTGCATTTGTTGATTATGCAAATCTACTGTGTTGACTGGTGATACAGTAGCTTCCTCTTCATCACATTTAAATGCTACTCGACAAATCCAGGAGCCTGGGAGCCACTGGCTCCTAGAATTTCACCCCTAGCTCCTAACTTTGTGGGCTATTATTCATATATCTATATACAAATACCACTGTCTGGCCTAAATATCCTTACTGGCTCCTAAACTTCAAACAGATTTGTTAACACTTGCTATGGTGCATAAACAAAGACAATCTACTGTGGTGGAGGTGTGTCCTTGATGATGAATAAGTAACTAATAAGTAACTTGACTAATACAGAGGTTTGGCTCATTTTTGCTATTTTTTAAAGCCTGATAGGGACATAACAGTCAAAGTTAAGCTTTCATGGTTCAGACAGAGCATGCAATTTAAAGAAAATTGTTAAACTTACTTCTATTATCAAATTGACTTTGTTCTTTCAGTATCCTTTGTTAAAAAGCTTTCCAAAGCAGGCTCAAGAGCAGCAATGAACGAAAGGTAATTAACTTGTGATTGGTGGCTGAAATCCATGCCTCTTGTCATTGGCTCACCAGATGTGTTAAGCTGGGTCCCAATAGTGCATAGCTGCTCTGGAGCTGACTTTATCTTTTTAACCCTTTAATGACCAAGGACGTACAGGGTGCGTCCTAATAAAACTGTCAGTTAATGACCAAGGACGTACCCTCAGGGGTTTCAAGCGGGGGAAGTGATCGCTTCCAGCCATTTTTTAAGGTATTGCAATAATGCCTCGAAATTGAGGCATTACTGCAATACCTTTTTTTACCCACCGATGCATCGGCCAGCGATGGTGCCGATCGTTGGTGGGTGTGTGCGGCCTATTGCTGGATCACTTCCTGATCCAGTTGCGCGCAAGTGGTTGGGAGCGTGCGGGGGGGGGGGGGGGGGCGTGTGCGTGCTAGTACTTTAACATAAATTACATACAAGGTGATGGGATGGAGGAAGAGGAAAAGGGGGGGGGGGGGAATTTTTAAGAAAGGGATCTGGGAGGGGGGGGGCAGCTACACTACAGAAAATTGGCTTTTTTGCCCAAAAAAATAAAAAAACACTTTTTTTTTAAGCAAACTGGGTACTGGCAGTAACCAAGATGGAGGGGGGGAGGGTTAGAGAGCTGTTTGGGGGAGATTAGGGAGGTTGGGGGCTAAGGGGGGATCCAGCGCTGCAGAATAAATACATTTAAAAAAAAAAAAAAAAGATATAAAAAAAAAAAGGTTTTTATTTTAGTACTTAAGATGGCAGTGACAATTGTGAGGTGGGGGAGGGAAGAGAGCTGTTTGAGGGGGGTCAAGGAGGAATCAGGGGTGGGATATGTCAGGTGGGAGGCTGATCTCATTCTCTACACTAAAGCTAAAATTAACCCTACAAGTTACCTAAATAACCCCTTAACTGCTGGGCATAATACAAGTGTGGCGCGCAGCGGCATTCAGCGCCTTCTAATTACCAAAAAGCAATGCCAAAGCCATATATGTCTGCTATTTCTATTTCGATTCCTGACAGTAATCAGTGTTGGAAATTGCAAAGTGCCCTATAACTTGCAAAAAAACATTGGGTATTTCTAAACTCAGGCCAAAATTTAGAAACTATTTAGCCTGGTCCCAAACAGTAAGAAAATTGAAAAGTGCTGTGGTCACTAAAGGGTTAAAGGAATAATCTAGTCAAAATTAAACTTTCATGATTCAGATACAGCATGCAATTTTAAGGAACTTTCTAATTTACTCCAAATATAATTTTTTCTTTGTTCTCTTGGTATCTTTATTTGAATGTAAGCTTAGGAACAGGCTCATTTTTGGTTCAGACCTGGGTAGCGCTTGTTGATTGGATGGGTACATTTAGACACCAATCAGCAACTCTACCCAGGCGCTGAACCAAAAATGGGCCAGCTCCTAAGCTTACATTCTTGCTTTTTCAAATAAAGATACCAAGAAAACAAAGAAAAATTGATAACAGGAGTAAAGTTGTTTAAAACTGCATGCTCTATCTAAATCATGAAAGTTTAATTTTGACTAGACTATCCCTTTAACCCCTTTGCGCAGTTTTATGCAAGCAATAGCGGTATAATTAAATGTTTGAACAAAGTAGTGATTGTGGTAGACTTGTTACACAGGTCTCTAATGTAAACTACACAGACTCCTACAGCTATAAGCAAAACATTGTAGAAACCATTAAAGACAGAGTCAAAATTAATGTTAAGAGTTTTCAATTTACGTCTGTTATCAAATTTACTTTGTTCTCTTGTTATCCTTTACAGAAAAGCATGCCTAGGAAAGCTTATATATATTTCAATGGACACAGAGATGGGTACAAAAACAGAGAGGCAGCACACCAGGGATCTATATAAAAAGCAGAGTTTTATTCCATTAATGAAGACACACAAAAGAAACAAGCGTAGGGAGGGGGCGTGGTTTTACGCGTTTTGTGCCGTGCGGCACATAGTCATAGGATAGTAGGCAAGTATGAACAAGGTGAGTAAATACCCTGCCACTACCAATCAGAGTTGCATACTCATTCATGGGAGTGACAACGTATGTTAATACAATACAAACTAAAGGAAATAAAATTGCATAAAAATCATATGAAATTTAAACTAAATTAGACCCATTCCACTAGCAAATAACAAAAATAACAAAACAACAATAATAAATAATAATAAATTTAGAATCTTAAAGTGGAGTATGTTGATTACTAACCCGATTGTGGGAATGTGTTAAGCATGTTAATAATTCAAAAAGAATAACATGTCAATCAAATGCGGTGGAATATTACCACTCAATTAAACACACAGACACACAATATGGTCTGTGTGTTTAATTGAGTGGTAATATTCCACCGCAATTTTATTTCCTTTCGTTTGTATTGTATTCACATACGTTGTCACTCCCATGAATGAGTATGCAACTCTGATTGGTGGTGGCAGGGTATTTACTCACCTTATTCATACTTACCTACTATCCTATGACTAAGTGCCGCACGGCACAAAATGCGTAAGTCAACGCCCCCTCCCTATGCTTGTTTCTTTTGTGTGTCTTCATTCATGGAATAAAGCTCTTCTTTGTATATGGATCCCTGGTGTGCTGCCTCTCTGTTTTTGTGCTAGTTTCTGGGACATGCTCAGTCCCCTTTTCCTTTGGCTGGCACCTCAAGACTTCAACTTCGCTCTTCAGTCAAACCGGTAGTACGGTCTACACTTTGACTGTTCACGGATTCCCCAGCTGATCTCTGGACATGTTCCTATGAGCCGTGCTGCTTCTCGCCCTCTGCACAGAGAGGGGTACTAGACGTTTAGAGGGCAATATGTATATGATTACCTGACCGAAATGACAGCAAATAGAGGTGAAGCTCCACATGTGTGTTTATTTATACAAAATGTTTTCTTCATAACAATTTAATTATATCTCAAAATTTCAATAACTGATACATGAAGCACATAAATAGTGCGCAGCTCACAGTCAACATGAATTTCATGCTGGCCACAGAAGCAACACATGTAGCATATGCACAACCTCAAGTCAACAGCTACACTATATGGCCAAAAATATATGAACACCCCTACTTATTACTGAGTTCAGGTGTTTGTCTATCCATTGCTAACAGGTGCATAAAATCCTGCACATAGCCATGAAGATCTCCATAGACAAACATTGGCAGTACAATGGGTCATACTGAAGAGCTCGGTGACTTTAAAGGGACATGAAAACACAATTTTTTCTTATATGATTCAGATAGAGAATACAATTTTAACTAACTTTCCAATTTACTTCTATTATCTAACTTAATTCATTCTCTTGGTATCCTTTGTTGAAGAAGCAGCAGTGCACCGCTGGGAGCCAGCTGAATGCATTGGGAGAGCGAATAACATGAGGCATGTATGTGCAGCCCCCAATCAGTGTTTCCTGAGCCTACCTAGGTACCATTTTCAACAAGGCATACTAACAGAACAAAACAAGTAAGATAATAGAAGTACATTGAAAAAGATGTTTAAAATCACGTTCTATCTGCATTATGTAAGAAAAAAAATGTGGGTTTCGTGTCCCTTTAAACGTGGCACTGTTATAGGATGTCACTTTTGCCACAAGTCAGTTAGGAACATTTATGCTCTTATAAGATCTGCTCAACAGCACATATAAATCACCTATCATAGTCATCATTGGAATTCACTTTATCCAACCTATCATTTATGAGGAAAATATGACCACAAAGTGGAACATATGGCAATTACTACTTCAGCAGAAGAAACTTCTCTAATAACAGGACTTGGATCTTCTAAAAGCAGGTTTCACACAGTGACATGAGACAACTTTGAACAATGAAAGGAATGAAAAATATTCATGGCTTTCAATTAAAAGAGGCATGGACCCCCAAAAAACAAAATTTATGCTTACCTGATAAATTTATTTCTCTTGTGGTGTATCCAGTTCACGGGTTCATCCATTACTTGTGGGATATTCTACTTCCCAACAGGAAGCTGCAAGAGGACATCCACAGCAGAGCTGTCTATATAGCTCCTCCCCTAACTGCCACCCCCAGTCATTCGACCGAAGACAAGCAAGAAAAAAAGGAGAAACTATAGGGTGCAGTGGTGACTGTAGTTTAAAAATAAAAAATAAAAACACCTGCCATAAAATGACAGGGCGAGCCGTGGACTGGATACACCACAAGAGAAATAAATTTATCAGGTAAGCATAAATTCTGTTTTCTCTTGTAAAGGTGTATCCAGTCCACGGGTTCATCCATTACTTGTGGGATACCAATACCAAAGCTTTAGGACACGGATGAAGGGCGGGACAAGGCAGGAACTTAAACGGAAGGCACCACTGCCTGTAAGACCTTTCTCCCAAAAATAGCCTCCGAAGAAGCAAAAGTATCAAATTTATAGAATTTAGAAAAGGTATGAAGCGAAGACCAAGTTGCCGCCTTACAAATCTGTTCAACAGAGGCCTCATGTTTAAAAGCCCATGTGGAAGCTACTGCTCTAGTAGAATGAGCTGTAATTCTTTCAGGAGGCTGCTGGCCAGCAGTCTCATAAGCTAAGCGTATTATACTTCTTAGCCAAAAAGAAAGAGAAGTTGCCGAAGCCTTTTGGCCTCTCCTCTGTCCAGAGTAGACAACAAACAAAGCAGATGTTTGACGAAAATCCTTTGTAGCTTGTAAATAAAACTTTAAAGCACGAACCACATCAAGATTGTGTAATAGACGTTCCTTCTTTGAAGAAGGATTAGGACATAGTGAAGGAACAACAATCTCCTGATTGATATTCTTATTAGATACCACCTTAGGAAGAAACCCAGGTTTGGTACGTAACACTATCTTATCTGCATGGAAAATCAGATAAGGGGAATCACATTGTAAAGCAGATAACTCCGAAACTCTTCGAGCCGAGGAGATAGCTACTTAAAACAGAACTTTCCAAGATAAAAGCTTAATATCTATGGAATGCAAAGGTTCAAACGGAACCCCTTGAAGAACTTTAAGAACTAAATTTAAACTCCATGGCGGAGCAACAGGTTTAAACACAGGCTTGATTCTAACTAAAGCCTGACAAAACGCCTGAACGTCTGGAACCTCAGCCAGACGTTTGTGCAAAAGAATAGACAGAGCAGAAATCTGTCCCTTTAAGGAACTAGCTGACAAACCCTTCTCCAATCCTTCTTGGAGAAAAGATAATATCCTAGGAATCCTGACCTTACTCCATGAATAACCCTTGGATTCACACCAATGAAGATATTTACACCATATCTTATGATAGATTTTCCTGGTGACAGGCTTTCGAGCCTGAATTAAGGTATCAATGACCGATTCGGAAAAACCACGCTTTGATAGAATCAAGCGTTCAATCTCCAAGCAGTCAGGCGTAGAGAAATTAGATTTGGATGTTTGAAGGGACCTTGAAGTAGAAGGTCCTGCCTTAGCGGCAGAGTCTATGGTGGAAAGGATGACATGTCCACCAGATCTGCATACCAAGTCCTGCGTGGCCATGCAGGGGCTATCAAGATCACCAAAGCTCTCTCCTGCTTGATCTTGGCAATCAGACGAGGGAGCAGAGGAAACGGTTGAAACACATAAGCCAGGCTGAAGGACCAGGGCGCTGCTAGAGCATCTATCAGCGCTGCCTTGGGAACCCTGGACCTGGACCCGTAACAAGGAAGCTTGGCGTTCTGACGAGACGCCATGAGATCCAGTTCTGGTTTGCCCCAAAGTTGGATCAACTGGGCAAATACCTCCGGATGGAGCTCCCACTCCCCCGGATGAAAAGTCTGCCGACTTAGAAAATCCGCCTCACAGTTCTCTACTCCTGGGATATGGATAGCTGAGAGATGGCAAGAGTGAACCTCTGCCCATAGAATTATCTTTGAAACCTCCAACATTGCCAGGGGGATCCTTGTTCCCCCCTGATGGTTGATATAGGCTACAGTTGTGATGTTGTCCGACTGAAATCTGATGAACCTGACCGCAGCTAGCTGAAGCCAAGCCTGAAGAGCACTGAATATAGCTCTTACTTCCAGAATGTTTATCGGAAGGAGGGCCTCCTCCTGAGTCCACGAACCCTGAGCCTTCAGGGGGTTCCAGACTGCACCCCAGCCCAGAAGGCTGGCATCTGTCGTTACTATAGTCCATTCTGGCCTGCGGAAACTCATTCCCTTGGACAGATGGACCCGAGATAGCCACCAGAGAAGAGAATCCCTGGTCTCTTGATCCAGATTTAGTAGAGGGGACAAATCTGTGTAATCCCCATTCCACTGATTGAGCATGCAAAGTTGCAGTGGTCTGAGATGTAGGCGGGCAAACAGAACTATGTCCATTGCCGCTACCATTAATCCGATTACCTCCATACACTGAGCCCCTGACGGACGAGAAATTGAATAAAGAGCACGGCAGGAAGTTAGAAGTTTTGACAACCTGACCTCTGTCAGATAAATCTTCATTTCTACTGAATCTATCAGAGTTCCTAGGAAGGAAACTCTTGTGAGAGGTGAGAGAGAACTCTTTCCTTTGTTCACCTTCCACCCGTGAGACCTTAGGAATGCCAGAACAATGTCTGTATGGGACCTGGCGATTTGAAAAGTTGACGCCTGTATCAGGATGTCGTCTAGGTAAAGGGCTACTGCTATACCCCGCGGTCTTAGAACCGCCAGAAGGGACCCTAGAACCTTCGTAAAGATTCTTGGTGCCGTGGCTAACCCAAAGGGAAGGGCCACAAACTGGTAATGCCTGTCTAGGAAGGCGAACCTGAGAAACTGATGATGATCCCTGTGTATCGGAATATGTAGATAAGCATCCTTTAAATCCACGGTAGTCATATATTGACTGTCCTGGATCATAGGTAGGATGGTTCGAATAGTCTCCATCTTGAAGGGTGGGACCCTGAGAAATTTGTTTAGGATCTTGAGATCCAAGATTGGTCTGAAAGTTCCCTCTTTCTTGGGAACTATAAACAGATTTGAATAGACCCTGCCCCTGTTCCTCCTTTGGAACTGGGTGGATCACTCCCATAACTAGTAGGTCTTGAACGCAATGTAAGAATGCCTCTCTCTTTATCTGGTTTGCAGATAATTGTGAGAGATGAAATCTCCCCTTTGGAGATGAAGCTTTGAAATCCAGAAGATATCCCTGGGAAACAATCTCCAGAGCCCAGGGATCCTGGACGTCTCTTGCCCAAGCCTGGGTGAAGAGAGAAAGTCTGCCCCCCACTAGATCCGGTCCCAGATCGGGGGCTACTCCTTCATGCTGTCTTAGAAGCAGCAGCAGGCTTTTTGGCCTGTTTCCCCTTGTTCCAAGCCTGGTTAGGTCTCCAGACTAGCTTGGACTGGGCAAAATTTCCCTCTTGTTTTGTAGAAGAGGAAGATGAAGCTGCACCACTCTTGAAGTTTCGAAAGGAACGAAAATTAGTCTGTTTGGTCCTTAACTTGTTGGACCTATCCTGGGGAAGGGCGTGGCCTTTTCCTCCAGTAATATCAGAAATGATCTCCTTCAGTCCAGGCCCAAATAGGGTCTGCCCTTTGAAGGGGATATTGAGAAGTTTAGACTTTGAAGTGACATCAGCTGACCAGGATTTAAGCCATAGCGCCCTACGTGCCTGAATGGCAAAACCTGAATTTTTAGCCGTTAGCTTGGTTAAATGAAAAACGGCGGTTAAATGAAAAACCGCTGCAGCAGTGACTGGGGCAATGCATGCAAGAGGCTGGAGAATAAAACCTTGTTGTATAAAGATTTTCTTAAGGAAACCCTCTAATTTCTTATCCATAGGATCTAGGAAAGCACAACTGTCCTCGACAGGAATAGTTGTACGCTTAGCTAGGGTAGAGACTGCTCCCTCCACATTAGGGACCGTCTGCCACAAGTCCCGTGTAGCGGCATTTATAGGAAACATTTTCTTAAAAGCAGGAGGGGGAGAGAACGGCACACCTGGTCTATCCCATTCCTTAGTAATAATTTCTGAAAACCTCTTAGGGATTGGAAAAACATCAGTGTAAACAGGCACTGCAAAGTATTTGTCCATTTTACACAATTTCTCTGGGACTACAATGGTGTCACAGTCATCCAGAGTCGCTAAAACCTCCCTGAGCAACACGCGGAGGTGTTCAAGCTTGAATTTAAATGCTGTCATTTCAGAGTCAGACTGAAGTAACGCCTTCCCTGAATCAGAGACGTCACCCACAGATAAAAGCTCTCCTGCTTCAACTTCTGCACATTGTGAGGGTATATCAGACATAGCTACTAAAGCGTCAGAGAAAACTACACTAAGTCACCACATCTCTCTTGATACTTCCTTTCTTGTCGAGAGCTGCAAGAGAATGACTGGGGGTGGCAGTTAGGGGAGGAGCTATATAGACAGCTCTGCTGTGGGTGTCCTCTTGCAGCTTCCTGTTGGGAAGGATAATATCCCACAAGTAATGGATGAACCCGTGGACTGGATACACCTTTACAAGAGAAATGTCTTTCTTGATTCAAATTGCGTGTTAAATAAAAAAGTTACAATCTATTTCTACAAAGTAGGAAGGTAGGCACAAGTTCAATTTCCAAAAAACGCTGCTATACAGTCAGCTCCTGAGTCTCGTTACTTGCTTTTAAACCAAGGATAACAAGAGAACAAAGTAAATTTGAGAACAGAAATAATTTGCAACTTTTTTTTTTTTTTTTTAAATGTTACACTCTTTATGAGGGTTCCTGTCCCATTAATAGACACCCTGTCTCGTGGTATGTGAAACCTGTTCTCAGACCATCAAAATCCTGCCCTACGCTGCTCAAACCCATCCACGAGCCGCAAAACAACCGCCATTAGATTCCTGGCCCCAATTTTCACAGTGTAAAATATTGTAAGGTATATGATCATAACTGCTAGCAATAAACAAAACAATACTTCTGTACAAACAATAGATTTTTAGGAAGCATTCTTGCTTTGTACATATACACATAGGCAAATAAAATATTAACAATGGTCTTTAATTTGATAGTAGCTAAGAAGGAATGTTACTAATATGTGTGTATAAAGTTATGTTTATGTGTATACTTACATTTCTTCATTTAATTAAAGGGACATTGTACACTAGATTTTTCTTTGCATAAATGTTTTGTAGATGATCCATTTATATAGCCCATCTGGTTGTGCTTAATTGTAACAATGTATAGTTTTGCTTATTTTTTTATTTACATTGTGCTGTCAAGGTATACGTGAGGTTAATAAATATATATATTTTAATCATATATTTCAAGATTAATAAATCTGTATCTTTGATCAGATATTTCACTGATCAGGAGAAAGTGATTCATTCCTCTCAGACAAACTGACTTCACTCATGTTTAGCTCTCCCCCATTTAGTATGCAGGCAGGATGTCTCCAAAGGCTTGACATAAAACATTTGCTACCTAGATGGAAATACAAACATGTTTTACCATAATTGCGAGTTAGCATAACCTTTGAAGCACCATCTCCTGCTGTGTAAGCACGCAGACACATTTTCCTAAAAGAAACTAACTCAGTGACCATGCTCATTTGACTATATGCAGAGTTTTATGACTCTAAGACATTTGGTCTACCCAATTTAAGACAATCACTTAAAAGGATAAAATCTAAAATAGTTGGATAAGCATAGTACTTACAGGAAACCCCTTTGATTATTTAGAATAAATGATCTGTGTTTTGGGTGGAGAATATGCTTGAGAGCTCTCTGGAATTTGTCACCTAAATCTTGTGATTTCAAAGTAAGATGTGTTGCAAAAACACAGCTAGGGGGAAGGTGACACAAATAGAATTAAATACATTTTGCAAAGGGAACAATGCCAGTTTTCCATGTATGTTTAAAATGATTCATGCTATATATATTGAAATTAAACACATTATATTAAATAGATAATTGCTGCAGGGGATATTTATATAGGAAATAAATTCAGATATACATAGAAATGATATATATGTTTTGAAAACATAAAAGGTCTTACTTAGCCTCTGGTTTTTGAGAATATTTGTGGACCTAAAAGTAAATGATTAATAATACTTAATCTTATTTCAGATGTACCATAGACATATGAATGCTTAGATCATTTCTAATAATTGTTTCCATTTCTATTGCAGGCATCAATTCATATATGCAGAAATTGTCTGAGACATAGAACATATTATATTAAGTGAAAGAAAACATATTAGAATGTATAAATGCCATTAATTTCAGAATAATTGGCAGTATAAATTAATATAATACAATATAAATAATGTTAGACACATGTTTCATATCAAAATGACCAGAGAAGTAATGTGATCTTACCCAGCTGCGATTGGTATTGCAAACTTATTAATATGAAGAAAATTATGGTAGTTATTACACATTTTAAAGAAAGATGTTTAAATGTATAGCTGTATTTTTTTTTGTCATGCTGCATTTGTTTGTGCTGTCTATTTATAATGCTGCCACCCGGTGTTGCCATGAGCGAACTACAGCCAGAAAGCCTTTTGGCTGTTAAATATAAGATATTCCAATTATCCAATAGCAGGGACAAGGTTTCGAAGGGCCACCCATATTTCACACCTATGATTACACTATAAGGTTGTATGCAGGAGTATAGAGGAGAAGAAACTGGCTGCTGAGTTTTGTAACTGACTGAAACTGTTTGCGTGGGACACAGTCAAACTATAAAAACAAAGTGGGCCATACTTCTACTCTTCCATTGCAATTACACTTATTTTATATGAGGTGGGAAAAGTCTTCAAGCTGAACATCATTTTGGTAAAGTATAAGAAAAGGGCTGCTAATTACATGTGATATTTTAAAGTCACTGCAGTTTAAAGTACAGTTAAAAGATATTAAAGAAGCAGTGTGTTTTTCAAGTTAGCATTTCACAGCATATATATTGTTTAAATCTGTATCTGATTTGTTAAGTAACTCATCTGTGCAAGTTCTGATATTGTAAGTTAATTATTGTATTAGGATAAATTGCAGTTAAATAGCAGAATATATATATATCCTATTGTTTAAGAGCACAGTTTAGAATTGTATTGCTTGGATGTTAAAGGTTATTTATAAATAAGGCTGGTTTTTAATATAAGCGTGTATGAATTTTGCATAGCATATTTAAATAGTTTTCAAACGCATATAATATTATTTCATTTCCTTTTATTGCAAATATATTTCAATATGTTCATGGATATTAACTAAATAAAAGAATTCAGATATTTATATTAATTGTATGGTCTAGTAAGTGCATGTTGATTAAGGATTTCTATTTTTAAGGAAAATTATTATTTGTATTACATTATAACCTTGCCATAAGCTGATATATTATTTGGATAGCACTACTAAGATTTTCATAAATATACTGACAGTGCTAATTTTCAGACTACTAACCAAGCCCCAAAGTATCAGATGTAGACCTAGGTATACAAACTCCTGCTGCTCCTGTTTGTCTAAAGAGCCTTTTCATATGAAGGGAAGGGGGGTCTGCTCTTCCTTGTTTCCCAGCCTCTTTCACTGTGTGTCCCAGCCTAACCTCATCAATAATGCTAAACTGGGAGTTTCTAAGTAAGTTTTTAAAAGATTTTAGACTTTATCAATATCTGAGCATATTCCTCTTTATAGTAACTGTCTATTACATGCAGTTATACTAAAATGGATGTAAACTGTCCCTTTAATCTGATAGAAATTGTTTTAGCTATATGTATAAATAGACTACAAATGGATCAATTCAATTCTACTAAAATTAAAAATCACAGCCGGCACGGTTTTCAATAAAATACACAATTATAAGTTAAAACTTAGCTGCAGTTCATGCATTAACAAAATTAGTAATGTACATTTGTTTTAGTGCTGCCAATAACTACATCAATATGTTAAAAGTATTACACAATCACTATAAAAGCAGATTTCTGTGTTTGTGGGTAAAGGTAAATTATTTACTCAATATTTCTAAGCATTAAAATACCATGTAAAGAATATAATGAAAAATAGACTGTTTACAAAAGAAAACAGTTCTCAGATTAAATAGAGAAACCTCTATTGTTTTCATCTACACATTGCCTAATCTAGAATGCAGGTTAAGAGGTTAAGCGCACATATATTATATTTGCTATATGATTTAAAAATCGTTCAATATAAAATGTTTAGGAACTCCAAAACATGCACTGGAACAATGGTAAAACGGTTCTAAAAAAAAGCAGATGCTGCCACTAGAATGCATTTGTTTTCATAGGGATGCAGTTCTACGAATTAAAGCAGCACGCAAACCCACACATATAGGACATTGCTACTTGTGTGTGTCACGCACCCTGATGTTCATCAAGTGACATGGATTCCAGCGCTTTGCTAATCACAGAAGGAGATTCGTCTGAAACAAAAATTAGATTTCAACTTGTAAAGAAGTAGTCCAGGCTATGAAACTAAGAATGTAACAGATAAAAAGAAAAATATTGTGTTTTTTTATAATTCACTGTTAGTTTACAGTATTTGTCATAGCAAAACTTTAATGGGAGATGTTACCCAAATGTTGAATCGCTTAAAAGTAAATCAGTATATTAGTAAAAAGCTGATTAGTAAATATCAAATCTCTATGGAAACAAGGAAGATATTTTACCTCAAAATCTGCCCAATAGACACATCCTCTTGTAAAGAAACTTAGGCATCCAATCTAGATACTTGTCCCAGGACTTACAAGGGACCGTGTATCTGACATGTGCAGCCATAGTCACTTTATTTCCCTCCTCAGAAAACTTGTAAGTTTATGGTAAAATGCCACAATATAAAAGTAAAGCAAAGTGTGAACTCAGCACTAAGGATACTGATAGGTTGTCACCATGCAGATAACAGTGAAAAGAGTACCCAAAGGACAACTTTAGTGTAATATCTTCTAGTCAGATATTTACAGATATGATACATCACTTTCAAGTGATTTAGCATATGGATAACGTTCCCTTTAAGCAAGGTATTTTTGGTTTTGGCAAAGCCGTTTTGCAGAATTAATTTTCACAACTTTTTCTGTAACAAGGATGATGTGATATCCCTTTAATTTTCCCTCCTCCCATTATTGGCTGTACCCTATTTAATACAATAGCATTTCTTCACAGTTGCTTGAATATTGTCGTTCATTAAGTAAACTCTCTGATTCTACTTTTCAAGCCTTATCTCTCCTTGGGATTTAACCTCCGTTACTCCTCAGCTACAGAATTACCTCTGATTCACAGTACCGCTGTTTGCGGATCCAGCTCCTGACCGGATCTAACCGCTACTGCTGGCACACCAGTACCTTCGCTTTCTGTTTTTTTGATCTGCTACACACTTCGTATAGCTGCTTTCCATCCTGCAGCTCTCCAGATTGATCCACACATTGTACCTGAACTTATCTAAGGACACTAGCCATCTCTCATCAGGGAACGATCTTCAAATACTTTCTATTTTCCGCTTTCACACAGAATCCAGTTCACAGACTGTCTCTCTACAACCGCAAGTATTTCTGTGGTTTATCCTAAGCAGCTGGTTAATTTCAACTAACTCTTCTTTATTTAACACTTTTCTCTGTGACTGTAATCATCTTCTATGCACATTGCATCAGAAACTTTTGTCATATATTATCGCAGTTCATTCTAGAAGATAATTAAGTTTCTGCCTAAACTTACTAATGCTTAGCTACACTTAATTTATCCTGTCTTCTCTGAGCTACATTTTGGACATATCTTTTCATATGTTCCTTTGTGCTTCAATCCGAGTACTAATAAGTAATATTGCTACACAAGAAATACCCAGATTACACCTATATTTTATTTGGGTTCTCTTGACTAGCTACAAAACCATATTTTTAAAGCTTTGATTATCTATTGGAACGTTAAGTGTCTTACATATCTTACAGATGATTGGTAACAGTATTTCTATCATTTCTTTGTTAAACCAAATACAAGATTCTGATATAATAAATATAGTGGCTGACCGAAGAATACAACTGCATCTAGTTCACCTACCTACTTAAAATGATTGTAAATCCTAGCGTTTGTGAAACGTTCGGATTTACCACTGGAACAAATAAAGGGGACTTTTAGTCATGAAGTATAAAAACATAAATTATGCTTACCAGATAATTTAATTTCCTTCTGTATAAGGAAAGTCCACGGCATCATTCCTTACTGTTGGGAAATACTGAACCAGGCCACCAGGAGGAGGCAAAGACACCCCAGCCAAAGGCTTAAATACCTCCCCCACTACCCCCATCCCCCCAGTCATTCTGCCGAGGGAACGAGGAACAGTAGGAGAAATATCAGGGTATAAATGGTGCTAGAAGAAAAATATAATTTAGAGGGCCACCCATTGGAAAACACGGGCGGGGGCCGTGGACTCTCCTTATACAGAAGGAAATTAAATTATCTGGTAAGCATAATTTATGTTTTCCGTCTTAATATAAGGAGAGCATCATTGCTTACTGTTGGGAAACTTATACCCAAGCTCTAGAGGACACTGAATGATAACGGGAGGGACAAAAAGAGAGGTGGACCCTAATCTGAGAGCACCACAGCCTGCAAAACCTCTCCCGAAGGATGCTTCAGCTGAAGCAAAAACATCAAACTTGTAAAATTTTGAAAAAGTATGTAAGGATGACCAGGTAGCCGCCTTACAAATCTGATCCATAGAGGCCTCGTTCTTAAAGGCCTAAGAGGAAGCCACTGCTCTAGTTGAATGAGACGTAATTCTCTGAGGAGGCCTATGTCCCGCTGTCTCATAAGCTAAGCAGATAACACTCCTCAACCAAAAAGATAAGGAAGTCGAAGAAACCTTACGACCCTTACGGTTCCCAGAATAGGCAACAAACAAGGAAGAAGTTTGTCTAAAATCCTTAGTAGCCTGAAGATAGAACTTCAAGGCGCAAACCACGTCCAAATTATGAAGCAAACGTTTCTTCGAAGAAGAAGGATTAGGACACAATCTCTTGATTGATGTTGCGGTCTGACATGACCTTAGGAAAAAACCCTAACTTAGTACGTAGGACAGCCTCAGAATGGAACACCAGATAAGGAGGCTCACATTGCAAAGCTGCAATCTCAGAAACTCTGCGCGCAGAAGCAATAGCCAGTAGGAAAAGAACCTTCCAGGACAACAACTTAATGTCAATTTCATGCATAGGCTCAAATGGAGCCCGCTGCAAAACCCTAAGAACAAGATTCAGACTCCAAGGAGGAGCCTTAGATCTAAACACAAGTCTGATCCTAATCAGAGCCTTAAAGGGACACTGAACCCAATTTTTTTCTTTCGTGATTCAGATAGAGAATGACATTTTAAGCAACTTTCTAATTTACTCCTATTATCAAATTTTCTTCATTCTCTTGGTATCTTTATTTGAAATGCAAGAATGTAAGTTTAGATGCCGGCCCATTTTTGGTGAACAACCTGGGTTGTTTTTGCTTATTGGTGGATACATTCATCCACCAATAAAAAGTGCTGTCCAGAGTACTGAACCAAAATGGTATTGAGACGAGACGCCATGAGATCTATCTCTGGCATCCCCCATCTGTTGCATATCTTCAGATGAAAGGATGGTCTGCTGAGAAAATATACTTCCCAGTTGTCCACACCCGGAATGTGGATCGCTGACAGCGAACAGCTGTGGGCCTCCGTCCACTCCAGAATCCAAGATACTTCCCTCATTGCTAGGGAGCTTCTCGTCCGTCCCCCTGATGGTTGATGTAAGCCACCGAGGTTATATTGTCTTATTGGAATCTGATAAACCGGGATGAACCCAGAAGGGGCCAAGCCTTCAGGGCATTGAAGCGGGAGCGTTCCTCCTGAGACCACAGGCCCTGTGCCTTCTCAGCATCCCAAACAGCTCCCCATCCTGATAGACTCGCGTCACTAGTCACAATCTCCCAGGATGGTCTTAGAAAGGATGTCCCTTGGGACAGATGATCTGGATAGAGCCACTAAGAGAGCGATTCTCTCGACCGACTGTCCAGAGAAATCTGTTGAGACAGATCCGAATGATCGATGTTGCACTGCCTAAGCACACACATCTGCAACGATCTGAGACGGAACCTGGCAAAGGGAATGATGTCCATGCTGGACACCATGAGACCAATTACCTCCATTCACTGAGCTACAGATTGCCTTAAAGGGACACTGAACCCAATTTTTTCTTTCATGATTCAGATAGAGCATGCAATTTTAAGCAACTTTCTAATTTACTCCTATTATCAATTTGTTTTCGTTCTCTTGCTATCATTATTTGAAATAGAAGGCATCTAAGCTAATATTTGGTTCAGAACTCTGGACAGCGCTTGTTTATTGGTCGGTTAAATGAATCCACCAATCAGCAAGAACAACCCAGGTTGTTCACCAAAAATGGGCCGGCATCTAAACCTACATTCTTGCTTTTCAAATAAAGATACCAAGAGAATAAAGACAATTTGATAATAGGAGTAAATTAGAAAGTTGCTTAAAATTGCATGCTCTATCTGAATCATGAAAGAAAAAATTTGGGTTCAGTGTCCCTTTAAGAAGGTCTGGAGGGCAAGACATGCCAAAGCTAGTGTCAGGGTTATGTTAGGACTATGTACTGTTACTTTAAGTCCTGATTACCTTACCCTTATTTAAGGCCCCTCCTCACTCTAACCTATGCTTGGTAATTTGTTGCACTTGATTTCCTCAAGAGCGTGTGAAGACACCTAGCCTTTCCCTGCAGCTCTGCTCGGATTTTTGCATACCTCTCTCACTACTCTGTGAATTCTCCTGTCAAGAGACCCTGTTCATTTCAATAAGGTATTGGGGCCATACCTTCTATATCCTCCTTGGAACTTGAAGCTGTTCCTTCTCGCTGGTTCCCCTGCTGATCCGTTCAGCGTGTGACGTCAGACCCGGCATCCGGTCCTGCAGATTCAGCGTCTGCTCCTCTCCCTTCACAAGCTGTTTTCCTGTCGCAGCACCATCGCATTCTCTGTGAGACTTTCCTGGTATTACTCCGGATCCTGGTCTGTATCTGTTACTTATTAACTGTCAGTATTATACTTGCCTGTGTACTTAGATTACGGACTGCCTTATACTTCAAGTAATCTGCCTACAGGTGTTATACGGACTTCCTCACAAGAGACATGTTTCTAGTACTTAAGGGCAAATATACTCAGTATTGATTCCTGTGTCTTTCCTCAGCTTATATTATCTGCTGCCATACTGTTTAATAGTGAAATACCTACTTGGAGCTTTTGACATATTCTCATACTCAGATCTGTAACATAGTAAGCACTATTTACATTTGTTGCCTAAGCTTACCAGCTAATCATACTGATCACACACCTGAGCATTGTGTTATTCACCCTGCAATATATAAATCTCTATCATGTGTGATTGCGGGTGTGTATGAATACTGTATATATATTTTACTTGTATGGGTTGTGTGGATGTAGTTTCTTTTGCCAAAGGATTGCAAATTAGCTCAAAAGTACCTTTGCCTATTTTCTGTACACTGCTTACATATCTTCTAAGTTGCGTGAAGGTTCCGTATCTCTCTGTATCCCTACAGTAGAGACCCTCAGTACGATGAGCTCAACAGGATTCTGATAAGTTAAGTCTTACTGAATCCGAGGTTTGGTGTGAGGCCGAGTGGTCCTATAAGAATAGGATACTAGTTCACCCATTTACAGTAAATATCATTGCAGTGATTTACAACCTTTACAGCTAGCTTGCAACGTCTCTGGTTTGTTAGAAATATCCTCATGGATTTGGAGTCTATTAGAGTACCCAGGGATTCTACCCTGGTGCTTGGAATAAGAACTCTTTTCTAAGTTTATCTTCCATCCATGAGATCGAAGATACCAAATGGTCCTCCGCCAGACGAAAAGATGGAGCTTGTACCAGAATATCGCCCAAGTAGGGAGTTACTGCTATACTCCGGGTTCTGGCAACGGCTAGAAAAGACCCTAGAACCTTTGTGAAAATCCTTGGGGCAGTAGCTAGACCCAACGGAAATGCAATGAACTGGAAGTGCTGGTCCAAGAACGCAAACCTTAGGAACTGGAAGTGATCCTTGTACATTGGAACGTGAAGGTAAGATCTATAGTGGTTATGAACTGTCCTTCCTAAACTAAGGGAAGGATGGACCTTATTATCTCCATCTTGAACGATGGGCTATTTAAAATTTTGTTTAAGCACTTTAGGTCCAGAATCGTGCAGAAAGTTCCCTCCTTCTTTGGGACCACAAACAGGTTTGAATAGTATCCCAAACCTCTTTTCTGCTATAGGAACCGGGACAATGACCCCTAAAGAGGACCGATCCCGCACTCACCCCAGCAAGGCTTCCCTCTTTTCAAGACAGGCTTGAGAGGAGAAATCTGTCCTTGGGTGGATGAGATTTGAAAACTATCCGGTATCCCTGAGCTATGACCTCCAGGACCCATGGATCCTGCACGTCCCTGAACCAAGCAGCTACAAACAGCAACAGTCTGCCCCCTACACGATCCAGCGCTGGATCGGTGGGCCGTCCCTTTATGTCGACTTAGTCACGGGGGGCTTCTTGCTCTGCTTGGATTTATTCCAGGATTGAGTCGGCTTCCAAGTACTCTTTGTTTGCTTAGGCTTAGAGGACTGCTGTCGTTGGGATTTCTCAAAATGAAAGGAACGCGAATTAGAGCCTTGTCCCTTAGACTTGTTATTTTCTGCGGTAGAAAGGCACCCTTGCCCCTGTAACCGTGGAGATAATGGAGTCCAGGACTGGACCAAATAAAGTCTTTCCCTTAAAAGGAAGGGAAAGGAGTCTAGACTTAGAAGTCATACCTGCAGACCAGGACTTCAGCCAGAGCGCCAAACGGCTCTGCACTGAAAAGCCAGAAACCTTAGCATTTAGGCATATAATCTCCATGTTTGCATCACAGATAAAAGAATTGGCAATTCACAAGGCTTTAATTCTTTCCAGGATAATGTTGAGGGGACCCTCCACCTCGATCAATTCCGCTAAGGAGTCTCACCAGTAGGTCGCAGCTCCAGCAACCGAGGCAACAGCCGCTGCCAATTTAAACAAGTATCCCGTATGTTGAAACATTTTCCATAGAAAAGTTTCCATCTTTTTATCCATCGGCTCTTTGAACGACGTGCTATCCTCCAGAGGGATAGTAGTATGTTTGGCCAGGGTGGAGATAGTGCCATCCACCCTAGGGATGGAACCCCACAACTCCATTTGAGCGTCCGGGACCGGGAATACATTTCTTAAAGGAAGACGAAGGGGAAAAGGAAGATCCAATTCTATCCCACTCCTTTTTAATAATGTTCGCCATTTTTACAGGTGGGAGAGGTATTTAAGCCTTTGGCTGGGATGTCTTTGCCTCCTCCTGGTGGCCAGGTTCAGTATTTCCCAACAGTAAGCAATGATGCCATGGACTCTCCTTATATTAAGAAGGAAATACTTCATGCTAAAAGTCCCTTTATTTGTTTGTTTGAAGTGTTCGCCGCACTGAGCAGCTCAGGCAGCCCACGGCAGAATGCTATTTTGCTGAGAGGTGAAGTTTCCACCTCTTAGCCACCAATAAGCAAGCACTATCCAGGGTGCTGAACCTATCTGAATCATGAAAGAAAAAGTTTGGTTTTAGTATCCCTTTAAAAAATAACTATAGTTTTAGAATTCTTGAAATCACTTTTTATATTAGTCTCTATACTGCAAATTAGTACTTTAGAAAAACATAATTTATGCTTACCTGATAAATTCCTTTCTTCTGTTGTGTGATCAGTCCACGGGTCATCATTACTTCTGGGATATAACTCCTCCCCAACAGGAAATGCAAGAGGATTCACCCAGCAGAGCTGCATATAGCTCCTCCCCTCTACGTCAGTCCCAGTCATTCGACCAAGAATCAACGAGAAAGGAGTAACCAAGGGTGAAGTGGTGACTGGAGTATAATTTAAAAGATATTTACCTGCCTTAAAACAGGGCGGGCCGTGGACTGATCACACAACAGAAGAAAGGAATTTATCAGGTAAGCATAAATTATGTTTTCTTCTGTTATGTGTGATCAGTCCACGGGTCATCATTACTTCTGGGATACCAATACCAAAGCAAAAGTACACGGATGACGGGAGGGATAGGCAGGCTCATTATACAGAAGGAACCACTGCCTGAAGAACCTTTCTCCCAAAAATAGCCTCCGAAGAAGCAAAAGTGTCAAATTTGTAAAATTTGGAAAAAGTATGAAGCGAAGACCAAGTTGCAGCCTTGCAAATCTGTTCAACAGAGGCCTCATTTTTAAAGGCCCAAGTGGAAGCCACAGCTCTAGTGGAGTGAGCTGTAATTCTTTCAGGAGGCTGCTGTCCAGCAGTCTCATAGGCTAAACGTATTATGCTACGAAGCCAAAAAGAGAGAGAGGTAGCAGAAGCTTTTTGACCTCTCCTCTGTCCAGAATAAACGACAAACAGGGAAGAAGTTTGGCGAAAATCTTTAGTTGCCTGCAAGTAGAACTTGAGGGCACGAACTACATCCAGATTGTGTAGAAGACGTTCCTTCTTTGAAGAAGGATTTGGACACAAGGATGGAACAACAATCTCTTGATTGATATTCCTGTTAGTGACTACCTTAGGTAAGAACCCAGGTTTAGTACGCAGAACTACCTTGTCTGAGTGAAAAATCAGATAAGGAGAATCACAATGTAAGGCTGATAACTCAGAGACTCTTCGAGCCGAGGCAATAGCCATTAAAAACAGAACTTTCCAAGATAACAATTTTATATCAATGGAATGAAGGGGTTCAAACGGAACACCCTGTAAAACGTTAAGAACTAAGTTTAAACTCCATGGCGGAGCAACAGCTTTAAACACAGGCTTGATCCTAGCTAAAGCCTGACAAAAGGCCTGGACGTCTGGATTTTCTGACAGACGCCTGTGAAACAAGATGGACAGAGCTGAAATCTGTCCCTTTAATGAACTAGCTGATAAACCCTTTTCTAAACCTTCTTGTAGAAAAGACAATATCCTAGGGATCCTAACCTTACTCCAGGAGTAACCCTTGGATTCGCACCAGTATAGGTATTTACGCCATATTTTATGGTAAATCCTTCTGGTAACAGGCTTCCTAGCCTGTATCAGGGTATCAATAACCGACTCAGAAAAACCACGTTTTGATAAAATCAAGCGTTCAATTTCCAAGCAGTCAGCTTCAGAGAAGTTAGATTTTGATGTTTGAATGGACCCTGTATCAGAAGGTCCTGTCTTAGAGGTAGAGACCAAGGCGGACAGGATGACATGTCCACTAGATCCGCATACCAAGTCCTGCGTGGCCATGCAGGCGCTATTAGAATCACTGATGCTCTCTCCTGTTTGATTTTGGCAATCAATCGAGGAAGCAGCGGGAAGGGTGGAAACACATAAGCCATCCCGAAGTTCCAAGGTGCTGTCAAAGCATCTATCAGAACCGCTCCCGGATCCCTGGATCTGGACCCGTAGTGAGGAAGTTTGGCGTTCTGGCGAGACGCCATGAGATCTATCTCTGGTTTGCCCCAACGTCGAAGTATTTGGGCAAAGACCTCCGGATGAAGTTCCCACTCCCCCGGATGAAAAGTCTGGCGACTCAAGAAATCCGCCTCCCAGTTCTCCACTCCCGGGATGTGGATTGCTGACAGGTGGCAAGAGTGAGACTCTGCCCAGCGAATTATCTTTGATACTTCCATCATTGCTAGGGAGCTTCTTGTCCCTCCCTGATGGTTGATGTAAGCTACAGTCGTGATGTTGTCCGACTGAAACCTGATGAACCCCCGAGTTGTTAATTGGGGCCAAGCCAGAAGGGCATTGAGAACTGCTCTCAATTCCAGAATGTTTATTGGAAGGAGACTCTCCTTCTGATTCCATAGTCCCTGAGCCTTCAGAGAATTCCAGACAGCGCCCCAACCTAGTAGGCTGGCGTCTGTTGTTACAATTGTCCAGTCTGGCCTGCTGAATGGCATCCCCCTGGACAGGTGTGGCCGATAAAGCCACCATAGAAGAGAATTTCTGGTCTCTTGATTCAGATTCAGAGTAGGGGACAAATCTGAGTAATCCCCATTCCACTGACTTAGCATGCACAATTGCAGCGGTCTGAGGTGTAGGCGTGCAAAAGGTACTATGTCCATTGCCGCTACCATTAAGCCGATCACCTCCATGCATTGAGCTACTGACGGGTGTTGAATGGAATGAAGGACACGGCATGCATTTTGAAGCTTTGTTAACCTGTCTTCTGTCAGGTAAATCTTCATTTCTACAGAATCTATAAGAGTCCCCAAGAATGGAACTCTTGTGAGAGGAAAAAGAGAACTCTTCTTTTCGTTCACTTTCCATCCATGCGACCTTAGAAATGCCAGAACTAACTCTGTATGAGACTTGGCAGTTTGAAAGCTTGAAGCTTGTATTAGAATGTCGTCTAGGTACGGAGCTACCGAAATCCCTCGCGGTCTTAGTACCGCCAGAAGGGCACCCAGAACCTTTGTGAAGATTCTTGGAGCCGTAGCCAATCCGAATGGAAGAGTTACAAACTGGTAGTGCCTGTCTAGGAAGGCAAACCGTAGATACCGGTGATGATCTTTGTGAATCGGTATGTGAAGGTAAGCATCTTTTAAATCCACTGTGGTCATGTACTGACCCTTTTGGATCATGGGTAAGATTGTCCGAATAGTTTCCATTTTGAACGATGGAACTCTTAGGAATTTGTTTAGAATCTTTAAATCTAAGATTGGCCTGAAAGTTCCCTCTTTTTTGGGAACCACAAACAGGTTTGAGTAGAATCCTTGTCCTTGTTCCGACCGCGGAACCGGATGGATCACTCCCATTAATAACAGATTTTGTACACAGCGTAGAAACGCTTCTTTCTTTATCTGGTTTGTTGACAACCTTGACAGATGAAATCTCCCTCTTGGGGGAGATAATTTGAAGTCTAGAAGGTATCCCTGAGATATGATCTCTAGCGCCCAGGGATCCTGAACATCTCTTGCCCAGGCCTGGGCGAAGAGAGAAAGTCTGCCCCCCACTAGATCCGGTCCCGGATCGGGGGCTCTCGGTTCATGCTGTCTTTGGGGCAGCAGCAGGTTTCCTGGCCTGCTTGCCCTTGTTCCAGGACTGGTTAGGCTTCCAGCCTTGCCTGTAACGAGCAACAGCTCCCTCCTGCTTTGGTGCAGTGGAGGTTGATGCTGCTCCTGTTTTGAAATTCCGAAAGGGACGAAAATTAGACTGTCTAGCCTTAGCTTTGGCTTTGTCTTGAGGTAGGGCGTGGCCCTTACCTCCTGTAATGTCAGCGATAATTTCTTTCAAACCGGGCCCAAATAAAGACTGCCCCTTGAAAGGTATATTAAGTAATTTGGACTTAGAAGTAACATCAGCTGACCAGGATTTTAGCCACAGCGCCCTACGTGCCTGGATGGCGAATCCTGAGTTCTTAGCCGTAAGTTTGGTTAAATGTACTACGGCCTCCGAAATGAATGAATTAGCTAGTTTAAGGACTCTAAGCCTGTCCGTAATGTCGTCTAGCGTAGATGAACTAAGGTTCTCTTCCAGAGACTCAATCCAAAATGCTGCCGCAGCCGTAATCGGCGCGATACATGCAAGGGGTTGTAATATAAAACCTTGTTGAACAAACATTTTCTTAAGGTAACCCTCTAATTTTTTATCCATTGGATCTGAAAAAGCACAGCTATCCTCCACCGGGATAGTGGTACGCTTAGCTAAAGTAGAAACTGCTCCCTCCACCTTAGGGACCGTTTGCCATAAGTCCCGAGTGGTGGCGTCTATTGGAAACATCTTTCTAAATATTGGAGGGGGTGAGAACGGCACACCGGGTCTATCCCACTCCTTAGTAACAATTTCAGTTAGTCTCTTAGGTATAGGAAAAACGTCAGTACTCGCCGGTACCGCAAAGTATTTATCCAACCTACACAGTTTCTCTGGTATTGCAACGGTGTTACAATCATTGAGAGCTGCTAAAACCTCCCCTAGTAATACACGGAGGTTCTCCAATTTAAATTTAAAATTTGAAATATCTGAATCCAATCTGTTTGGATCAGAACCGTCACCCACAGAATGAAGCTCTCCGTCCTCATGCTCTGCAAGCTGTGACGCAGTATCAGACATGGCCCTAGTATTGTCAGCGCACTCTGTTCTCACCCCAGAGTGATCACGCTTGCCTCTTAGTTCTGGTAATTTAGACAAAACTTCAGTCATAACAGTAGCCATATCTTGTAATGTTATCTGTAATGGCCGCTCAGATGTACTAGGCGCCATAATATCACGCACCTCCCGGGCGGGAGATGCAGGTACTGCCGCGTGAGGCGAGTTAGTCGGCATAACTCTCCCCTCGCTGTTTGGTGAAATTTGTTCAAATTGTACAGATTGACTTTTATTTAAAGTAGCATCAATACAGTTAGTACATAAATTTCTATTGGGCTCCACCTTGGCATTGGAACAAATGACACAGATATCTTCCTCTGAGTCAGACATGTTTAACACACTAGCAATAAACTTGCAACTTGGTTATAATCTTTTTTAGCAAAAACGTACTGTGCCTCAAAGAGGTACTAAACGATTAAATGACAGTTGAAATAATGAACTGAAAAACAGTTATAGCATCAAACTTTAAAACAACACAACTTTTAGCAAAGGTTTGTTCCCATTAGCAAAATAACAATAATTAAATTTAACATAAAAATTACAGAGCAACGTTTTTATTCACAGTCAATATAAAATTCTCACAGCTCTGCTGAGAGAATCTACCTCCCTCTAAAGAAGTTTGAAGACCCCTGAGATCTGTCGGAGATGAACCGGATCATGCAGGAAATATAAGAGTAACTGACTGGAAATTTTTGATGCGTAGCAAAGAGCGCCAAAAACGGCCCCTCCCCCTCACACACAGCAGTGAAGAGAAACGAAACTGTCACAATTAAAACCAAACAACTGTCAAGTGGAAAATAATGCCCAAATATTTATTCACTCAGTACCTCAGAAATGTAAACGATTCTACATTCCAGCAAAAACGTTTAACATGTTAAATACTTATTAAAAGGATTAGTGACTTTAACAGAGTAGTTCCGGTGAAATACCATCCCCAGAATACTGAAGTGTATACATACATGTCATTATAACGGTATGGCAGGATTTTCTCATCAATTCCATTCAGAAAATAAAAACTGCTACATACCTCAATGCAGATTCATCTGCCCGCTGTCCCCTGATCTGAAGCTTTTACCTCCCTCAGATGGCCGAGAACAGCAATATGATCTTAACTACTCCGGTTAAAATCATAGTAAAAAAAACTCTGGTAGATTCTTCCTCAAACTCTGCCAGAGAAGTAATAACACGCTCCGGTGCTATTGTAAAATAACAAACTTTTGATTGAAGTCATAAAAACTAAGTATAATCACCATAGTCCTCTCACACATCCTATCTAGTCGTTGGGTGCAAGAGAATGACTGGGACTGACGTAGAGGGGAGGAGCTATATGCAGCTCTGCTGGGTGAATCCTCTTGCATTTCCTGTTGGGGAGGAGTTATATCCCAGAAGTAATGATGACCCGTGGACTGATCACACATAACAGAAGAAATAAGTCATATTACATACATCTTAAACAGTATTTTGTTAAGGGTCATCTTACTCCATATAAAAGAGGAAGTATAGTACTAGACACATTTTAAAAGGTATAGACCAACTAAGCTACCAATGACACTGCAACAACAACAAAATATCTAGATATACATTTGCAATATATGTTATCTACTCTTTTAAGCCTAAAGTCACAGATGAAGTTGTTATTAACAACCATATGCAAATGTTGTTTTGCAGACATCTGTAGTTGGGGCGTATACTTTATTTTATTTTTTTTATAATATAAATGTAACTGTATAGAATTTTAAAGTGAATGTCAACTTTCGAAGAATGAGTGCCCGGTTTTTAAAAATACTATTAAAAACAGGGGCACTTACATTCATGAAAGTTTACATTTCACCAGTTTTGTTAAAATACTTACCTTTTCTTCTTGAAGCCGGAGAAGCGATTTCCCCTCCTGCCGCTGGTCTCTTCTTACGTCAGCAATGACGAATACGGCATCCTCTAATCACGGCTCCCCCCCCCCCAGGGGAATCATTGCCTGAGGCAACGCCGTGATTGAAGGAAGCCGGATTCGTCATTGCTGATGTATGAAGTGACAAGCAGCAGGAGGGGAAATCGCTTCTCCTGCTTCAAGAAGAAAAGTTGACATTCACTTTAAAGATACAATTTAAGATATTGCTCCTACGTCTTTTTCCATCTAATGTTTCTACTAGTCTCTGTAGAAGACTTTTACTGGTCTACCTCATTTGCCGTTCTTCTTTTTCATCCATCTCATCCCAACATGTAGCACACTTTAATCTGAATACCTCACTGTACCACATTATACAATAAATTATATTCAAACAAAGGAAGAGCACTTAAATTGATATTAAAACACTAAATAAACCATTGCTTGAACAATGTATTCAGAGCAAAGATTAGCCTGAGAATAATGTGTACATGTATTTTTAAAAATTATATTAGTTGTTTAAATATTGAAAAAATAAGGGTAAAGTTAATGTCGATAAATCAGAGGGCACAGCCATATTGTTACTTAGGTTACCTTTTCTGCTGAAGCCAATTAGGAATGGTTATAAATGGCTTACTTGAGTATGCAACCAATGACTGTGTAGAATGTAGCGGTGTCTGCACTTCCATGTTTAAAAAGGAATTGGAAAGCCCACAATATTCAAGTTGGTTTACTACATGTAATTTAACAATGTATGAGGTGTTAAATGTCCCTTTAAGAAAATACAGAGCATGGAATCGCTTAATCATATATATCATTCTGGTTGGACATTTTATGATTTTAATATATACAAGAAAGACTGAATAGAGACTTTATAATAGCTCTCTTGCCTCAAACCCTTTTAATTATTATCCACTGTAGTTTATACAGTTTATACTACCAAATACAAAAAAGTCAATAAAAGCACTCATAAGCAGTTGAATCAAAAGATATACAAAACATTGTACTAGAAAAGAGACATTCAAAAGAAGAGTACTTCTTAAATGTGTGACAGTTAAGATTATATTCTTAAGAGTAATAATGACTCCCCCAAATATAGAAGAGTCAACAAATACTTAGCTTGTTCATGATTAACCATTAATAAAAAACAGGTGTAATAAGAAAGCCACTTCTTTACAAACCCATCAAATGAAAGCCATAAGTATCCAGGCATTCTGCTATACAAAGGGGAATAAAGTATGTGCCACTCCCCTTCAGAGTACAGCACCAGGGCTTTAGGATCAAGCACTAATACATAGAGGACTGTGTTCTCACAAACAACTGGAAGCAAGATCACTTCCGCCAATCCAAGCTGTGAAGAGCTGGAGATGTACTCCAGGCAATACTCCTAATGTGCTAAGCTGACGCTCCGGTCACACTGCTAAGAGGGTACACGATTGAGTGGCTTTATGCAGTCCTGGGTAAATCTATGGTCAGTTACTAAGCGTTCCGTCTCAGGAAAGGAGGAGTCAACTTGAATCTGCCGATGTACATTTTACCATTGTGGGTTTCTTCCGGGCTGTGGGTTTACCAAGGACAGCATAAAGCCACTCAATCATGTTCTGAAGCAAATTAGGTATTGGAAGTTGATGCTATCAATTCATACAAATTTTATAACTTGTTAATTACTTACAAACCCTCTGTCAAAACAAAACCAGTGTTGGAACAGACTGTGTTACTACACCCTCTGAAGCATATAAGCATTGTTTAGACAGTATTGTACTGCATGAATCAATATATTGCTATCATAATGCTGAAAGATTGCACAGAAAGCTCAGTGAGTACAGTTTCCTACTTGGAAACTGCAGGAAACTGACAGGAGGAGGTCTGGCAAACCCAAAGCCACAAGAGACTCAGAAGACGAGTTTCTGAGAGTCAACAGTTTGCATGATAGGCAGCTCACAGGCCATGAGCTTCAAGCAAGGCTTACTTTCAACTCTGAAGAGAAGACTTCAAGCTGCAGGTTTAACAGAACGAGTGGCAGTAAAAAAGCTGTTGCTAAGATGGCAAAATGAAAAAATATAAACCAAGGGATCCTTCGTTCAGCCATCCAGGAGAAATACTCCACTGAATTTGAAGGTGAGTACTGCAGTTAAGTGAGCGTTAGTTTATGAGTGACAGTTATTATATTGATTGAGAATAATATACAGTTAAAGTGTTTTGAATCAGATTAGTTGTTTAAATATTGAAGAAATGTGTATAATCTTAGTCTCCATAAAGTAATGAGAACAGCCATGTTGTAAACTAGATTGCCCTAGTTTTAAAAAGCTTGTATCTCATCTCCTCTGCTGAACACATATAGGGACAGTTATAAAAGATCTACTAGACAGACAATCTACATTGTTTAATGTCACTTAATAAAATACCTATTAAAGGGACAGTCTAGTCAAAATTAAACCTTCAAAATTCTGATAGGGCATGTAATTTTTAACAACTTTCCAATTTACTTTTATCATCAAATTCGCTTTGTACTCTTGGTATTCTTTAATGAAAGCTAAACCTAGGAAGGCTCATATGCTAATTTCTAAGCCCTTGGAGGCTGCCTCTTATCGGAATGCATTTGACCGTTTTCACAGCTAGACAGTGCTAGTTCATGTGTGCCATATAGAAAACATTGTGCTCACGGCCGTGGACTTTTTATAAAAAGGCATTGATTGGCTAAAATGCAACTGCACCTCAAGGTCAGTGAGGGAACCCATGATTAGTTGTTTGAAGAATTGTCATCTGTCAATCAATTAGACAGTATGGCGGATGGGAGAGCTGCGCATATTGGCTGTGCAGTTAAAAGATAAAAATGTAAGAAAATAAATACATTTAAACAATTTCAAGAATTAAACTTATGCCGTTAAAGGGACACTAAACTCACAGTTTTTCTTTTATGATTTAGATAGAGAATACAATTTCAAACAATGTTACAATTTACTTCTATTATCTAATTTGTTTCATCCTTTAGATATCCTTTGTTGAAGAAATTGCAATGCACATGGGTGAGCCAATCACATGAGGCATCTATGTGCAGCCACCAATCAGCAGCTACTGAGCCTATCTAGAAATGCTTTTCAGCAAATTATATCAAGAGAATAAAACAAATTAGATAATAGAAGTAAATTAGGAAGTTGTTTAAAATTGCAGGCTCTTTCTAAATAATGAAAGAAAAAATTAGGGTTTCATGTCCCTTTTAGATGGTGTGTTAACTTTACATTCACTTTAACTGCTGCTATATAGCTCTCCAGATGTGCACACTACCTACCTATTCCCTTTAATAAAGAATAACATGAGAATTAAGTAAATTTGATAATTGAAGTAAATTGGAAACCTTGGTAAAATGGTATGCTCTATCTAAAGTGTTCTAACAAATAGATTATTCTATAATTTGTTTAATATTAAAGAGACAGTAAAGTAAAAAAACTAAATTTATGCTTACCTGATAAATTTATTTCTCTTGTGGTGTATCCAGTCCACGGATCATCCATTACTTGTGGGATATTCTCCTTCCCAACAGGAAGCTGCAAGAGGATCACCCACAGCAGAGCTGTCTATATAGCTCCTCCTCTAACTGCCACTACCAGTCATTCGACCGTAGACAAGCAAGAGAAAGGAGAAACCATAGGATGCAGTGGTGACTGTAGTTTAAAAATAAAACACACCTGCCTTAAAATGAGAGGGCGGGCTGTGGACTGGATACACCACAAGAGAAATAAATTTATCAGGTAAGCATAAATTTTGTTTTCTCTTGTAAGGTGTATCCAGTACACGGATCATCCATTACTTGTGGGATACCAATACCAAAGCTATAGGACACGGATGAAGGGAGGGACAAGGCAGGTGCTTAAATGGAAGGCACCACTGCCTGCAAAACCTTTCTCCCAAAAATAGCCTCCGAAGAAGCATCAAATTTATAGAATTTTGAAAAAGTATGAAGCGAAGACCAAGTCGCCGCCTTACAAATCTGTTCAACAGGAGCCTCATTCTTAAAAGCCCATGTGGAAGCTACCGCTCTAGTAGAATGAGCTGTAATCCTTTCAGGAGGCTGCTGGCCAGCAGTCTCATAAGCTAAGCGTATTGTACTCCTTAGCCAAAAAGAAAGAGAAGTTGCCGAAGCCTTTTGGCCTCTCCTCTGTCCAGAGTAGACAACAAACAATGCAGATGTTTGACGAAAATCTTTAGTAGCTTGTCAATAAAACTTTAAAGCACGAACCACGTCAAGATTGTGTAAAAGACGTTCCTTCTTTTGAAGAAGGATTAGGTAGGACACAGTGACGGTACAACAATCTCCTGATTGATATTTTTATTAGATACCACCTTAGGTAGAAAACCAGGTTTGGTACGTAACACTACCTTATTGGAATGAAAAATGAGATAAGGAGAATCACATTGTAAAGCAGATAACTCTGAAACTCTTCGAGCCGAGGAGATAGCTACTAAAAACAAAACTTTCCAAGATAAGAGCTTAATATCTATGGAATGCAAAGGTTCAAACGGAACCCCTTGAAGAACCTTAAGAACTAAATTTAAACTCCAAGGCGGAGCAACAGGTTTAAACACAGGCTTAATTCTGACTAAAGCCTGACAACACACCTGCACGTCTGGAACCTCAGCCAGACGTTTGTGCAAAAGAATAGACAGAGCAGAAATCTGTCCCTTTAAGGAACTTGCTGACAAACCCTTCTCCAATCCATCTTGGAGAAAAGATAATATTCTAGGAATCCTGATCTTACTCCATGAGTAACCCTTGGATTCACACCAATGAAGATATTTACACCATATCTTATGATAGATTTTCCTGGTGACAGGCTTTCGCGCCTGTATTAAGGTATCAATGACCGACTCGGAGAAACCACGCTTTGATAAAATCAAGCGTTCAATCTCCAAGCAGTCAACCGCAGAGAAATTAGATTTTGATGGTTGAAAGGACCCTGAAGTAGAAGATCCTGCCTCAGAGGCAGAGTCCATGGTGGAAAAGATGACATGTCCACCAGATCTGCATATGCTATCAAAATCACCGAAGCTCTCTCCTGCTTGACCTTGGCAATCAGACGAGGGAGCAGAGGAAACGGTGGAAACACATAAGCCAGGTTGAAGGACCAAGGCGCTGCTAGAGCATCTATCAGCGCTGCCTTGGGATCCCTGGACCTGGATCCCTAACAAGGAAGCTTGGCGTTCTGGCGAGACGCCATGAGATCCAGTTCTGGTTTGTCCCAACGTTGAATCAACTGTGCAAACACCTCCGGATGGAGCTCCCAATCCCCCGGATGAAAAGTCTGTTGACTTAGAAAATCCGCCTCCCAGTTCTCTACTCCTGGGATATGGATAGCTGATAGGTGGCAAGAGTGAATCTCTGCCCAACAAATTATCTTTGAAACCTCCAACATCGCTAGGGAACTCCTTGTTCCCCCTTGATGGTTGATGTAAGCTACAGTCGTGATGTTTTCCGACTGAAATCTGATGAACCTCACTGCCGCTAGCTGAGGCCAAGCCTGAAGAGCATTGAATATCGCTCTTAGTTCCAGAATGTTTATCGGAAGGAGAGCCTCCTCCTGAGTCCATGACCCCTGAGCCTTCAGAGAGTTCCAGACTGCCCCCCAGCCCAGAAGGCTGGCATCTGTTGATACTATTGTCCAATCTGGCCTGCGGAAGATCATACCTTTGGACAGATGGACTTGAGATAGCCACCAGAGAAGAGAATCCCTGGTCTCTTGATCCAGATTTAGTAGAGGGGACAAATCTGTGTAATCCCCATTCCTCTGACTGAGCATGCAGAGTTGCAGCGGTTTGAGATGTAGGCTGGCAAACGGCACTATGTCTATTGCCGCTAACATTAAGCCGATTACTTCCATACACTGAGCCACCGAAGGGCGAGAAGTAGAATAAAGAACACGGCAGTAATTTAGAAGTTTTGACAACCTGGCCTCTGTCAGGTAAATCCTCATTTCTACAGAATCTATCAAAGTTCCCAGGAAGGAAACTCTTGTGAGAGGGGATAGAGAACTCTTCTTTTCGTTCACTTTCCACCCATGAGACCTCAGGAATGCCAGAACAATGTCCGTATGGGACTTGGCAATTTGGAAATTCGACGCCTGTATCAGAATGTCGTCTAAGTAAGGGGCTACTGCTATGCCCCGCGGCCTTAGACCGCCAGAAGTGACCCCAGAACCTTCGTAGAGATTCTTGGTGCCGTAGCTAACCCAAAGGGAAGAGCCACAAACTGGTAATGCCTGTCTAGGAAGGCGAACCTGAGAAACCGATGATGATCTTTGTGTATCGGAATGTGAAGATAAGCATGCTTTAAGTCCACGGTAGTCATGTATTGACCCTCCTGGATCATAGGTAGGATGGTTCGAATAGTCTCCATCTTGAAAGATGGGACCCTGAGAAATTTGTTTAGGATCTTGAGATCTAAGATTGGTCTGAAGGTTCCCTCTTTCTTGGGAACCACAAATAGATTTGAATAGAATCCTTGCCCTTGTTCCTCCTTTGGAACTGGGTGGATCACTCCCATAACTAGGAGGTCTTGAACACAATGTAAGAATGCCTCTCTCTTTATCTGGTCTGCAGATAATTGTGAAAGGTGAAATCTTCCTTTTGGGGAAGAAGCTTTGAAGTCCAGAAGATATCCCTGGGACACAATTTCCAATGCCCAGGGATCCTGGACGTCTCTTGCCCAAGCCTGAGCGAAGAGAGAAAGTCTGCCTCCTACTAGATCCGTTACCGGATCGGGGGCCAATCTTTCATGCTGTCTTAGAGGCAGCAGCAGGCTTTGTGGCCTGTTTACCTTTGTTCCAAGCCTGGTTAGGTCTCCAGACTGGCTTGGACTGGGCATTTCCCTCTTGTTTTGTATTAGAGGAAGATGATGCCGCGCTCGTCTTAAGGTTTCGAAAGGCACGAAAATTAGCTTGTTTGGTCCTTAATTTGTTAGACCTATCCTGAGGAAGGGCATGACCTTTTCCTCCAGTAATATTAGAAATGATCTCCTTCAGTCCAGGCCCGAATAGGGTCTGCCCCTTGAAGGGAATATTGAGAAGCTTAGACTTTGAAGAAACGTCAGCTGACCAGGATTTAAGCCATAGCGCCCTACGCGCCTGAATAGCAAAACCTGAGTTCTTAGCCGTTAGTTTAGTTAAATGAACAACGGCGTCAGAAACAAATGAATTGGCTAGCTTAAGCGCTTTAAGCTTGTCAAGTATATCAGTTTCTACCTGTAAAGCCTCTTCCAGAGACTCAAACCTGAAGGCCGCAGCAGCAGTGACCGGGGCAATGCATGCAAGAGGCTGGAGAATAAAACCTTGTTGAATAAACATTTTCTTAAGGTAACCCTCTAACTTTTTATCCATTGGATCTAGGAAAGCACAACTGTCCTCGACGGGGATAGTTGTACGCTTAGCTAGTGTAGAAACTGCTCCTTCCACCTTAGGGACTGTTTGCCTTAAGTCCCATGTAGCGGCATCTATTGGAAACATTTTCTTAAAAATAGGAGGGGGAGAGAACGGTGCACCTGGTCTATCCCATTCCTTAGTAATAATTTCTGAAAACCTTTTAGGTATTGGAAAAACATCAGTGTAAACAGGCACTGCATAGTATTTATCCAATCTACACAATTTCTCTGGCACTATAATGGTGTCACAGTCATCCAGAGTAGCTAAAACCTCCCTGAGCAACACGCGGAGGTGTTCAAGCTTAAATTTAAATGTTGACATATCAGAATCAGGTTGAAGCATCTTCCCTGAGTCAAAAAAAATCACCCACAGAAAGAAGCTCTCCTGCCTCAGCTTCTGCATATTGTGAGGGGATATCAGACATAGCTACTAAACTGTCAGAGTGCTCTGTATTTTTTCTAGCCCCAGAGCTGTCTCGCTTTCCTTGTAACCCTGGTAGTTTGGACAATACCGCTGTAAGGGTATGATCCATAACTGCCGCCATGTCTTATAAAGTAAACGCCATTGGTGCACTAGATGTACTTGGCGCCTCTTGAGCGGGAGTCAAAGGTTCTGACACGTGGGGCGAGTTAGTCGGCATAACTTCCCCCTTGTCAGTTTCCTCTGGTGATAAATCTTTTAAAGACGGAATATGATCATTATAACAAAGTAAAATCAGTACATTTGGTACACATTCTAAGAGGGGGTTCCACAATGGCTTCTAAACATAATAAACAAGGAGTTTCCTCTATGTCAGACATGTTTAAACAGACTAGCAATGAGACCAGCAAGCTTGGAAAATACTTTGATAAATGTAAACAAGCAAAAAATAAAAACGGTACTGTGCCTTTAAGAGAAACAAATTTTGTCAGAAATTGAAAAACAGTGATAAAAAGCAGTAAATCTTACGAAATTTTTACAGTGTGTATAATAGACTAACAGAGCATTGCACCCACTTGCAAATGGATGATTAACCCCTTAGTTTCAAAACCGGATCAAAAAATCGATATAAATGTTTTTCAACAGTCACAACAAACTGCCACAGCTCTGCTGTGGCCCTACCTGACCATATAACGACTTTGAAAGGCACAAAAACCCTTTAGAGATGTCCTAAGTGTTTAGGGGACTCCTTCAGGGAAACTGGATGTCTCAAGCTGCAAAATCTAATGCACATTTAGGCGCGAAAATAGGCCCCTCCCAACCTGTATTCACAGTGAGAGGGCCTAACAAAACTATCCCTAGGCAAAATCTAGCCAGCCATATGGAAAAAACTGGGCCCCAATAAAGTTTTATCACCAATATGTATAAAAAAACGTTTAAACACTTCCAGCAAACATTTTATTTTTCAGTAATGTGAGAAAGTAATAAGAATATTACCTTTTACAGCAAGCATGATACTAGTCGTTATTAAATCACTGTAATCAGGCTTACCTTAAATAAATCCGGTATTAACAGCATTTTCTAGCATATTCATTTCTCTAGAAAAATTTAAACTGCACATACCTCATAGCAGGAGACCTTGCACGCCATTCCCCCAGCTAAAGTTACCTCTCTCTTCAGTTATGTGTGAGAACAGCAATGGATCTTAGTTACAACCTGCTAAGATCATCAAAGACCACAGGCAGACTCTTCTTCTACTTTCTGCCTGAGGCTAAAATAGTACAACTCCGGTACCATTTGAAAATAATAAACTTTGAAGATAAACTAAATAAAAACACCACATCTCTCTAGCTACTTCCTTTCTTGTCGAGAGCTGCAAGAGAATGACTGGTAGTGGCAGTTAGAGGAGGAGCTATATAGACAGCTCTGCTGTGGGTGATCCTCTTGCAGCTTCCTGTTGGGAAGGAGAATATCCCACAAGTAATGGATGATCCGTGGACTGGATACACCTTACAAGAGAAATAAACTTTAATGATTCATATAGAGCATGTCATTTTAAACAACGTGCTTTGTTCCCTTTGTATCTTTTGTTGAAGAGCATATCTAGTTAGGTTCAGGAGCAGCAATTCAGTACTGAGAGCTGAGCTAGATGTTGATTTGGTTTCATGTCTCTAATAATAAGAAATCTATTTTAACAAAAGTAGCCAACATCATCCAAATGTTGGGTCAAATTTTGAGTGAACAGTGAAATAATGATTACTACAGAAAATATTATTTACTTACTATGATTATTAATTCTCTATACTTACCTGATCAGGACACTAATAAAATTTATTATAATTATTAATTGTTATATTCTAAACAAACTAGATTATCTACATACCCTTAAACATTATTTCTAAGAAGGGTAAAATCATTTTAATAAATTAAAATACCGTCCTCTCATTACATTGATTTTTATGCCCAAAAACGATAATAGCTATTTACTCATACGGAATGCTGCCAGTCTTCACAAAATAACAAACAAAGTGATGCCTACAAACAAGTAGTAGATCTACTTGCCATATTAAAAAATAATATATTGCACATTCTAGCAGTTCATTGTTGTTAAACATTAACTCTTCAGCACTTAGGATAGCAGCATTTTTGCATTGAATAATTTCATAAATCCAAAATCTACAATTGTTTGGTTCACCAAATAACTATCAGCTAGATTACGAGTTTTGAGCGCTATAGAGAAATTAACGAACGCAACAAAATAGCGCTGCTATTACAAGTTCTCAAACATATGCCTTTTGCGTTCGTTGAGCTCCATACCGCACACAATCAGAGCGCTGCTGAGACGTGCTCGTGAACGATTTCCCCATAGACCTGAATGGGGAGAGCCAGCAAAAAAAAAAAAAAAAATAACACCTGCGATCGCGGAAACAAAAGTTCCGTAACACAGCTCCATTGAGGTCTATGGGGAAATTAAAATACCATTTAACCCCTTAGTGACCAAGGACGTACGCCACACGTCCTCAAAAAAAATACAGTTAATGACCAAGGATGTGTGGCGTACGTCCTTGGTCTGGAAAGCAGCTGGAAGCCATCCTGCTCGCTTCCAGCTGCTTTCCGGTTATTGCAGTGATGCCTCGATATCGAGGCATCCTGCAATAACCCCCCTTGGCCATCCGATGCAGAGAGAGCCACTCTGTGGCCCTCTCTGCACCGGACATCGGTGGCCGGTATCGTTGGTGGGTGGGAGCAAGTCTGGGAGGCTGGTGGGCGGCCATCGATGTGCCGAGTGGAGGGAAGGGGGGCGGGATCGGGGGCGGAACAGGCGGGAGCACGCCCGGGAGCGCGCGCGTGCACGGGGGCGGCGGGCGCGTGCACGGGGCGGGAGCGGGAGGGAACCGCTGCACTACAGAAAAATAAAAGTGTTAAAAGTTTAAAAAAAAAAAGTTTTTAAATTTAGAAATACACAGCTAAAGGATCAGGAAGGGGTGGGGGGTTGGTCTTGGGGGGGGGAAGCTACACTACAGAAAAGGTCTTTTTGTTTTTTAAAAAAAGGCATATTTGTTGCTAAACTGGGTACTGGCAGAGAGCTGCCAGTACCCAAGATGGCGCCCATTAAGGCAGAGGGGGAGGGTTAGAGAGCTGTTTGGTGGGGGATCAGTGAGGTTGGGGACTAAGGGGGGATCCTACACAGCAGCATATGTAAATATGCCAAAAACACACAAAAAAAGCCCAAATATAGCTTCTATTTTAGTACTGGCAGAGTTTCTGCCAGTACTTAAGATGGCGGGGACAATTGTGGGGTCGGGGAGGGAAGAGAGCTGTTTGGGAGGGATCAGGGGGTCTCATATTTCAGGTGGGAGGCTGAGCTCTACACTAAAGCTAAAATTAACCCTGCAAGCTACATAATTAACCCTTTCACTGCTAGCCATAATACACGTGTGAAATGCAATGGCATTTGGCGGCCTTCTAATTACCAAAAAGCAACGCCAAAGCCATATATATCTGCTATTTCTTAACAAAGGGGATCCCAGAGAAGCATTTACAACCATTTGTGCCATAATTGCACAAGCTGTTTGTAAATGATTTCAGTGAGAAACCTAAAATTGTGAAAAATGTAACTTTTTTTTAATTTGATCGCATTTGGCGGTGAAATGGTGGCATGAAATATACCAAAATTGGCCTAGATCAATATTTGGGGTTGTCTACTACACTACACTAAAGCTAAAAGTATCCCTAAAAGCTCCCTACATGCTCAATAATTAACCCCTTCACTGCTGGGCATAATACACGTGTAGTGCGCAGTGGCATTTAGCAGCCTTCTAATTACTAAAAAGCAACGCCAAAGCCATATATGTCTGCTATTTCTGAACAAAGGGGATCCCAGAGAAGCATTTACAACCATTTAAGCCATAATTGCACAAGCTGTTTGTAAATAATTTCAGTGAGAAACCAAAAGTTTGTGAAAAAATTAGTAAAAAAGTGAACGATTTTTTGTATTTAATCGCATTTGGCGGTGAAATGGTGGCATGAAATATACCAAAATGGGCCTAGATGAATACTTTGGGATGTCTACTAAAAAAAAATATATACATGTCAATGGATATTCAGAGATTCCTGAAAGATATTAGTGTTCCAATGTAACTAGCGCTAATTTTGAAAAATAATGGTTTGGAAATAGCAAAGTGCTACTTGTATTTATGGCCCTATAACTTACAAAAAAAACAAAGAACATGTAAACATTGGGTATTTCTAAACTCAGGACAAAATTTAGAAACTATTTAGCACAGTGTTTTTTGGTGGTTGTAGATGTGTAACAGATTTTGGGGGTCAAAGTTAGAAAAAGTGTGTTTTTTTTCAATTTTTTCCTCATATTTTATAATTTTTTTTATAGTAAATTATAAGATATGATGAAAATAATGGTATCTTTAGAAAGTCCATTTAATGGCGAGAAAAACGGTATATAATATGTGTGGGTACAGTAAATGAGTAAGAGGAAAATTACAGCTAAACACAAACACCGCAGAAATGTAAAAATAGCCTTGGTCCCAAACGGACAGAAAATGGAAAATTGCTGTGGTCATTAAGGGGTTAAACCTAACACCCTAACATAAACCCTACGTCTAAACACCCCTAATCTGCTGTCTCTGACATAACTGACAGTTGCCTACAGTTATTAACCCCTAATCTGCCGCTCCCGATATCGCCGCTACCTAAATAAAATGATTAACCCCTAATCTGCCGCTCTAGATATCGCCGCCACTATACTACATGTATTAACACCTAAACTGCCAGCCCCCCACGTCACAACAAGCTAAATTAAACTATATTAACCCCTAAACCTAACCCTAACGTAACCCTAACTTTAACATAATACAAATGTAGCTAAATTAAATTTACACTTGTTAACTAAATAAACCTTTTAACCCCTAAACCGCCAGCCCCCACATCGCAACAAGCTAAATTAAACTATATTAACCCCTAAACCTAACCCTACCGTAACCCTAACCCTCCATAACTTTAACATAATTAAATTAAATCTAAATTATATTTACAATTAACTAAATAATTCCTATTTAAAATGAAATACATACTTACCTGTGAAATAAAACCTAAGCTAGTTACAACATAACTAATAGTTATATTGTAGCTAGCTTAAATTTTATTTTTATTTCACAGGTAAGTCTGTATTTATTTTAACTAGGTAGACTAGTTAGTAAATAGTTATTAACTATTTACTAACTACCTAGATAAAATAAATACAAACTTACTTGTGAAATAAAACCTAACCTGCCTTACACTAAAACCTAACATTACCAAAAATATAAAAACCTAACATTACAAAAAATAAAAAAACCTACCATTACAAAAAAAAACAAAAAACGAAATTATCACACACAAAAAAATTAATCCTATTCTAATACCCTTAAAAAAAAACACCCCAAAATAAAAAACCCTACTCTAGAATAAACTACCAAGGGCCCTTAAAAGGGCCTTTTGGAGGGCCCTAACGGCCTTTTGTAGGGCATTGAGATAACCATCTCTTTTACTTTAAAAAGAATACGAACACCCCCTAACACTATACAAACACCCAACCCCCAAACTACTAAGGGCCCTTAAAAGTGCCTTTTGGGGGCCCTTAAAAGAGCCTTTTGTAGGGCATTGCCCTGAGATAAACAGCTCTTTTACTTTAAAAAAAAAAAAAACACCCCCTAAAATATACATTACACAAAATAACAAATAAATTATCAAAAATAAAAAAGAATTACATCTAATCTAATAGTCCTATCAAAATAAAAAAGCCCATCCAAAATAAAAAAAATCCCTAGCCTACAATAAACTACCAATGGCCCGTAAAAGGGCCTTTTGTGGGGCATGGCCCCAAAGATATCAGCTCTTTTACCTATAAAAAAAAATACAAACACCCCCCCAACAGTAAAACCCACCACACCCACAACCAACCCCCCGAAATAAAAACCCCAACTCTAAAATAACCTAATCTAACTAAGGGCATTTGTATGGGCATTGCCCTTAAAAGGGAATTTAGCTCTTTTACTGCCCAGACCCTAAACTAAAAAAAAACACCCAAAAACCTTAAAAAAAAAACCCTAACACTAACACCAAGATGATACACTTACAGTTCCATCCAGCCCGCGAAGTCCTCATCCAAGAAGTCTTCATCCAGGCGGCCTCTTCGATCTTAACCCAGCCGGCGCGGAGTGGGTCCATCCTGAAGATATCCGACGCGGAGCTCATCTTCTTATGGTCGCCGCCGTAAACTGAATCTTCAATGCAAGGGACGCAATTCAAGATGGCATTCCTATTGGCTGAAAGATTTTAATCAGCCAATAGGAATTAGGGCTGCTAAAATCCTATTGGCTATTCAAATCAGCCAATAGGATTTAAGCAGCTCATTCTATTGGCTAATTCGAATTAGCCAATAGGAATGCAAGGGACACCATCTTGGATGACGTCACTTGCATTGAAGTTCCAGTTTACGGCGGAGACCGTAAGAAGAGGATGTTCCGCGCCGGATGTTTTCAGGATGGACCCGCTTTGCGCCTGCTGGATGAGGATCGAAGAGTCCGTCTGGATGAAGACTTCTTGCCGCATGGATGAGGACTTCGCCGGCCTTATGGATCCTTCAAGCGGGACTTTAACAACTGTAAGTGTATCATCTTGGTGTTAGTGTTTTTTAAGGTTTTTGGGTGTTTTTTTTTTAGTTTAGGGTCTGGGCAGTAAATAGGGCTGCAACTAACGACTATTTTCATAATCGATTAATCAGACGATTACTTTTTCGATTAATCGGATAAAAAAAAAAATATTTTTTTCTATATTTAAAATAAAATCCACATATTGAGTGTTACAAATATAAACTTCGGACTAAAACTTTACATTAACACAACTGTTGGCCCAATTTTTTAATCAGCTAAGCACATTTTTATAATTAAGCAAAACAAAACCACAAACTGTTGCAAAGAGGTAGAACTAGTAATAGGTAGACTATCACTGTTTATAACATTCTGTTATTCACTCTTTCAGAAACTTTGCATTAAAATGCAAAAATGTCAACATGTCACATGCTCCTGGCTGAGGCTGGCTCTCTTATTTGCAAGCTAGTTTGCCTGCATCAGAGAAGAGGCACTCAGATGGTGTTGAGGTGTCTGAGATGCAAAAGTAGGGTTTTGCCAATTTCACCAAGGTGGGCTATTTATCTTTGTTAGCTCTCCACCAATGCAAGGGGTCTGGACTTCATTCTGACATAAAAATATCTTGAATGTCTATATGCAATGGTAAACAACCAGCTATAAGGTCCACTCCTAAATTAACAGATATATACTTAGAGGTTGAATTTGGTACATATTCCAATTAATTAAAAAAAAAAAGCAAAAGGGCTAAAGACTATATATCAGTAAAAGGACACAACCTTACACATTTATCTATACAGTACATATATATATATATATATATATATATATATATATATATATATATAAATAAATATATATATATATATATATATATATATATATATAATCAGCAATAGCAAGTGATCCGCTAATAATTGTGCAAACAGGTAATAGTGACATCAATTCATATAACAAATGCCATCAATCTAGAGCTATGTTTAAATAAGTTTGGCACCATATCATGGGCATAGTCCCAAATCACCTGATTTAATATAAACAATACAAATTATGACTCCTATTTTATTTCTGGGTTGCAAAATCACCTGATTTAATATAAACAATACAAATTATGACTCCTATTTTATTTCTGGGTTGCAAAAGGGCTAAAGACTATATATCAGTAACAGGACACAACCTTACACATTTATCTATACAGTATATATATATATATATATATATATATATATATATAATCAGCAATAGCAAGTGATCCGCTAATAATTGTGCAAACAGGTAATAGTGACATCAATTCATATAACAAAGGCCATCAATCTAGAGCTATGTTTAAATAAGTTTGGCACCATATCATGGGCATAGTCCCAAATCACCTGATTTAATATAAACAATACAAATTATGACTCCTATTTTATTTCTGGGTTGCACATAAGCTAGGAGTAGTTGTAAACTTAAAAATAAACTTATGCTGTCCTGAAAAAGTGAAAAGTAAATGTCTGTAGACGTCCTTTAGGCTAAGGGCATAACCATAAAACACAATACCATGTGCAGAAGCTCATTGGAATAAAGCAGCTGGTGCTGTTCACAGACCAACTAATTGCAAACCAACTAATCGATTATGAGATTCGTTGACAACTATTTTCATAATCGATTATTATAGATTATGTCGATTAGTTGTTTCAGCTCTATAAAAGAGCTAAATGCCCTTTTAAGGGCAATGCCCATACAAATGCCGTTTTCAGGGCAATGGTTAGCTTAGGTTATTTTAGAGTTAAGGTTTTTATTTGGGGGGGGGGGTTGGTTGTGGGGGTGGTGGGTTTTACTGTTGGGGGGGTGTTTGTATTTTTTTACAGGTAAAAGAGCTGATATCTTTGGGGCAATGCCCCACAAAAGGCCCTTTTAAGGGCCATTGGTAGTTTATTGTAGGCTAGGGTATTTTGGGTGGGCTTTATTATTTTGATAGGGCTATTAGATTGGGTGTAATTTTTTTTTTATTTTTGATAATTTGTTGTTGTTTTTTGTAATTTAGGGGTTTTTTGTAATTAGACACTTTTTGTAATTTTTAGAGTAGTGTTAGGATTTTTTATTGGTAGTTTAGTTTTATTTTATTGGTAGTTAGTTTAATTTTAGTTTAATAATTATAATAGTTTAATTGTTAGTTTTAAAAAAATAATAATTTGACAGGTAAGTTTTAATTTAATTTAAGATAGGGAAATTGTAATTTTAATACAAAGTTAGGAAGTCGTTAGGTTTAGGGGTTACTCGTTTAAATTAGTTTATTTCGTTGTGGGGGGCTTTTGGTTTAGGGGTTAATAGTTTATTTTAGTATATTTCGTTGTGGGGGGCTTGCGGTTTAGAGGTTAATAGGTTTATTGTAGCGGCAGTGGGGGCGGATGGCAGATTAGGGGTTAATAATAATTAAATAGTGTTTTTGATGCGGGAGGCCATGGTTTAAGGGGTTAATAAATTTATTATAGTGTTTGCGATGCGGGAAGGCCTCGGTTTAGGGGTTAATAGATAGATTATGGGTGTTAGTGTACTTTGTAGCAGTTTAGTTATGAGTTTTATGCTACAGCTTTGTAGCATAAAACTCATAACTACTGACTTTAGATGGCGGTACAGATCTTGTGGTTTTAGACTGTAACGCTCACTTTTAGACCTCACCCCAAAACTCGTAATAGCAGCGCTATGGGAATCCCATGAAAATAAGTCATTTTTACGTGTGCGGGACTGACGTTGCGGTACAGGCTAAAAGGTGTGCGGTACACCTATACCGACAAGACTTGTAATGGCTGCGGTGCTGTTTTAAAGCTGAAAAACATAATTTATGCTTACCTGATAAATTTATTTCTCTTGTAGTGTATCCAGTCCACGGATCATCCATTACTTATGGGATATATTCTCCTTCCCAACAGGAAGCTGCAAGAGTCCACCCACAGCAAAGCTGCTATATAGCTCCTCCCCTAACTGCCATTACCAGTCATTCGACCGAAAACATGCAGAGAAAGGAAAACCATAGGGTGCAGTGGTGACTGTAGTTTAATGGAAAAATTACCTGCCTTAAAGTGACAGGGCGGGCCGTGGACTGGATACACTACAAGAGAAATAAATTTATCAGGTAAGCATAAATTATGTTTTCTCTTGTTAAGTGTATCCAGTCCACGGATCATCCATTACTTATGGGATACCAATACCAAAGCTAAAGTACACGGATGATGGGAGGGACAAGGCAGGTACTTAAACGGAAGTTACCACTGCCTGTAAAAAACCCTTTCTCCCAAAAATAGCCTCCGAAGAAGCAAGGTATCAAATTTGTTAAATTTGAAAAAGTATGAAACGCAGACCAAGACTCCGTCTTGTAATCTGTTCAACAGAAGCCACATTTAAAAAAGGCCTAAGTGAAAACCACAGCTCTAGTAGAATGAGCTGTAATCCCTTCAGGAGGCTGCTGTCCAGCAGTCTCATAAGCTAAATGAATTATGCTTTTTAACCAAAAAGACAGAGAGGTTGCTGAAGTCCTTTGACCTCTCCTCTGTCCAGAATAGACAACAAACAAGGTGAATGTTTGATGAAAATCTGTAGTAGCTTGTAAGTAAAACTTTAAAACACGAACCACGTCCAAATTGTGTAATAGACGTTCCTTCTTTGAAGAAGGATTAGGATACAAGAATGGAACAACAATCTCTTGAGTGATATTCTTGTTAGATACCACCTTAGGTAAAAACCCAGGTTGGTACACAGGACTACCTTATCCGTACGGAGAACCAGATAAGGAGAATCACATTGCAACGCAGATAACTCGGAGACTCTATGAGCCGAGGAAATAGCTACCAAAAAGGAACTTTCCAAGATAGAAGTTTGATATCTATGGAATGAAAATGTTCAAATGGAACTCCTTGAAGAACCTTAAGAACCAGCTTTAAGCTCCATGGAGGAGCAACATTTTTAACCACAGGCTTGGTTCTAACCAAAGCCTGACCAAATGCCTGAACGTCTAGAATAACTGCCAGACGCTTGTGCAAAAGAATAGACAGAGTAGAAATCTGTCCTTTTAAAGAACTAGCTGACAACCCTTTTCTCAAAATCATCTTGGAGAAAAGATAATATCCTGGGAATCTAGACTTTACTCCATGAGTAACCCTTGGATTCATAACAATAAGATATTTACACCATATCTTATGTTAAATTTTCCTAGAGACAGGCTTTTATGCCTGTATTAAGGTATCAATTACTGACTCGGAGAAGCCATGCTTTGATAACATCAAGCGTTCTGTCTCCAGGCAGTCCATCTCAGATTAGTTATATTTAGATGGTTGAAAAGACCCTGAGGTAGAGGGTCCTGTCTCAGAAGCAGAGACCGTGGTGGAAAGGATGACATGTCCACCAGATCTGCATACCAGGTCCTGCGTGGCCACGCAGGCGCTGTCAAAAGCACCAAAGCACTCTCCTGCTTGATCTTGTGCAAACCCCTCCGGAGGGAATTCCCACTCCCCCGGATGAAAAGTCTGACGACTTAGAAAATCTGCCTCCCAGTTCTCAACACCTGGGATAGGGATAGCTTTTAGACAAGAGTGAGTCTCTGTCCAGTGAATTATTTTAAGACTTCTAACATTGCTAGGGAACTTCTGTTCCCCCTTGATGGTTGATGTAAGCCACAGTCGTGATATTGTCCGACTGAAATATGATGTACCTCAGAGTTGCTAACTGAGGCCAAGTCTGAAAAGCATGGAATATCGCTCCCAGTTCCAGAATATTCATTAGAAGGAGGGTCTCCTCCTGAGTCCACTATCCCTGAGCCTTCAGGGAGTTCCAGACTGTATCCCAACCTAAAAGGCTGGCATCTGTTGTAACAATTGTCCCATCTGACCTGCGGAAGGTCATACCCTTGGACAGATGGACCCGAGATAGTCACCAGAGAAGAGAATCTCTGGTTTCTTGGTCCGGATTTAACAGGAGAACAAATCTGTGTAATCCCCGTTCCTCTGGCTGAGCATGCATAGTTGCAGTGGTCTGAAATGTAGGCGTGCAAACGGTACTATGTCCCTTGCCGCTACCATTAAGCCGATTACATTCATGTACTGAGCCACCAAAGGGCGCGGATGGAATGAAGAACACGGCAGAAATTTAGAAACTTTGACAACCTGGACTCCGTCAGGTAAATTTTAAATTCTACAAAATCTATCAGAATCCCTAGGAGGGAAACCCTTGATATTGGGGATAGAGAACTCTTTCCTTGTTCACTTTCCACCCATGCGATCTCAGAAATGCCAGTACTACGTCCGTATGAGACTTGGCAACTTGGATGTTTGACGCCTGTATCAGGATGTCGTCTAAATAAGGGGCCACTTCTATGCCCCGCGGCCTAAGGACCGCCAAAGTGACCCCAGAACCTCCATAAAGATTCTAGGGGCTGTAGTTAACCCAAAGGAAAGAGCTACAAACTGGTAATGCCTGTCTAGAAAGGCAAACCTGAAAAACCGATGGTGATCTTTATGCATCGTAATGTGAGGATAAGCATCCTTCAAATCCATTGTAGTCCTCTATTGACTCTCCTGGATCATAGTTAAGATGGTACGAATAGTTTCCATCTTAAATGATAGAATTCTAAAGAATTTGTTTAAGATCTTTTAGATCCAAAATAGGTCTGAAGGTTTCCTTTCCTTGGGAACCACAAACTGATTTGAGGAAAACTGTGTCCCTGTTCCTCTATTGGAACTGAATGGGTCACGTACACAATGCAAGAATGTCTCTTTCTTTATCTGGTTTGCAGATAAATGTGAAAGGCAAAAACTCCCCTTTTTTGGGGGGGAAAGCTTTGAAATCCAGAAGATATCTCTGGGGTATAATTTCCAATGCCCAGGGATCCTGGGCATCTCTTGCCCACGCCTGGGCGAAGAATGAAGTCTGCCCCCTATAGGATCCGTTACCAGATAGGGGTCCGTTCCTCATGCTGTTTTAGAGGCAGCAGCAGGCTCCTTGACCTGCTTATCTTTATTCCAGGTCCAGTTGTCTGCCTTAGAGGAAGTTGATGCCACACCTGCCTTGAATTTTCGAAAGGCACGAAAATTAGGCCTTTTTTGTCCCTTGATTTGGACCTGTCCTGAGGAAGGGCATGATCTTTTCCTCCAGTGATATAAGTAATAATCTCCTTCAAACTAGGCCTGAATAGGGTCTGCCCCTTGAAGGGAAGTTAAGTAGCTTATTTATTAAAGTCACGACAGCTGACCATGATATAAGCCATAGCGCTCTGCGCGCCAGTATAGTAAAAAAACAGAATTCTTAGCCGTTAGTCTAGTCAAAGGAACAAAGGCATCAGAAAACAAAGGAATTGGCTAGCTTAAGTGCTCTAAGCTTGTCAAATATATTCATCCAATGGAGCCTGTAAAGCCTCATCAAGAGACTCAAACCAGAACGCCGCAGCAGCAGTGACAGGAGCAATGCGTGCAAGGGGCTGCAGGATAAAACCTTGTTGAATAAACATTTTTTATCCATTGGATCTAAAAAAGCACAACAGTCCTCGCCAGAGGTAGTGGTACGCTTAGCTAGAGTAGAAACTCTTCTCTCCACCTTAGGAACTGTCTGCCATAAGTCCCGTGTGGTGGCAACTATTAGAAAACATTCTTCTAAAAAATAGGAGGGGAAGAGAACGGCACACCTGGTCTATCCCATTCCTTATGAAAAATTTTAGTAAACCTCTTTAGGTATTGGAAAAACATAAGTACACACCGGCACTGCATATTATTTATCCAGTCTACACAATTTCTCTGGCACTGCGATTGTACACATTCATTCAGAGCAGCTAAAGCCTCCCTGAGCAACAAGTGGAGGTTCTCAAGCATACATTTTAAATGTAGAAATATCAGAATCAGGTTAAATCATCTTCCCTGAGTCACAAATATCACCCACAGACTAAGCATATTGTGAGGTAGTATCAGACATGGTTCTTAAAGCGTCTGTATGCTCTGTATCTACCCCCAGAGCTGTTTTGCTTTCCTTTAATTTCAGGTAGTCTGACTAATACTGCTGCCAGTGTATTATACACAACCTTTGCCATGTCTTGTAAAATAAACTCTATGGGCGCCATTGATATACTTGGCGCCATTTGAGCGTGAGTCCCTGGAGCGGGAGTCAAAGGGTCTGACACGTGGGGAGAGTTAGTCGGCATAACTTCCCCCTCGACAGAATCCTCTGGTAAAATAAACGCTATGGGTGCCCTTGATGTACTTGGCGCCATTTGAGCGTGAGTCCCTAAAGCGGGAGTCAAAGGGTCTGACACGTGGGGAGAGTTAGTCGGCATAACTTCCCCCTCGACAGAATCCTCTGGTGATAATGTTTTTAAATACAAAAAATGATCTTTATTGTTTAACATGAAATCAGTACATCTGGTACACATTCTAAAATGGGGTTCCACCATGGCTTTAAACATAATAAACACAGAGCCTCCTCTATGTTAGACATGTTAGAACTAATAAAGAGACTAGTAAGCTTGGAAAACACTTTAAATCAAGTTAACAAGCAAATATAACAAACGTTACTGTGCCTTTAAGAGAAACAAATTTTGTCAAAATTTGAAAAACAGTGAAAAAAGGCAGTAAATCAAACGAAATTTTTACAGTACATGTAATAAGTTAACAGAGAATTGCACCCACTTGCAAATGGATGATTAACCCCTTAATGCAAAAAACAGATAAAAAAAAAAAACAAACAAAAAAAAAACGACATTTTTTTAAACAGACACAACAAAACTGCCACAGCTGAGCTGTGGATTACCTTCCCTATAACTGTTTCTATGCAAAATTTAAGCCAGCCATGTGGAAAAATTAGGCCCCAATAAGTTTTATCACCAAACATATGTTAAAAAACGATTAAACATGCCAGCAAACGTTTTAAAACACATTCTTATAAGAGTATGTATGTCTATTAATAAGCCTGATCCAGTCGCTATCACTGCATTTAAGGCTTTACTTACATTACTTCGGTATCAGCAGTATTTTCTTAGTCAATTCCATTCCTTAGAAAAATATATTACTGCACATACCTTAGCATATATCTCTATCAATCAGCCTGGTACCAGTCGCTTTCACTGCATTTAAAGGCTGTACTTACATTACTTCGGTATCAGCAGTATTTTCTTAGTCAATTCCATTCCTTAGAAAAATATTTTACTGCACATACCTTATTTGCAGGAAAACCTGCACGCCATTCCCCCTCTGAAGTACCTTACTCCTCAGAATGTGTGAGAACAGCAACTGGATCTTAGTTACGTCTGCTAAGATCATAGAAAAAACGCAGGCAGATTCTTCTTCCAAATACTGCCTGAGATAAACAGCACACTCCGGTGCCATTTAAAAATAACAAACTTTTGATTGAAGAAATAAACTAAGTATAAAAAACAACAGACTCTCACGACCTCCTATCTATGTTGAGACTTGCAAGAGAATGACTGGTAATGGCAGTTAGGGGAGGAGCTATATAGCAGCTTTGCTGTGGGTGGACTCTTGCAGCTTCCTGTTGGGAAGGAGAATATATCCCATAAGTAATGGATGATCCGTGGACTGGATACACTTAACAAGAGAAATACCATATTTTCAGCATTACAAGCCGCAACGCAAAATTTGTAATCTAGCTGTAAATAAGCTTATACTGTGAGACAAGGTTCAGTGATTAAATATTTACAGCTGCATGGACTGCTAACAGTAACGTGCAAGCGAAAAAACATAATTTATGCTTACCTGATAAATTTATTTCTCTTGTAGTGTGTTCAGTCCACGGGTCATCCATTACTTATGGGATATATTCTCCTTCCCAACAGGAAGTTGCAAGAGGATCACCCAAGCAGAGCTGCTATATAGCTCCTCCCCTCACTGCCATATCCAGTCATTCGACCGAAACAAGACGAGAAAGGAGAAACTATAAGGTGCAGTGGTGACTGGAGTTATAATTTTAAAATTTAGAACCTGCCTTAAAAAGACAGGGCGGGCCGTGGACTGAACACACTACAAGAGAAATAAATTTATCAGGTAAGCATAAATTATGTTTTCTCTTGTTAAGTGTGTTCAGTCCACGGGTCATCCATTACTTATGGGATACCCATACCAAAGCTAAGTACACGGATGATGGGAGGGACAAGGCAGGAACATTAAACAGAAGGAACCACTGCCTGTAGAACCTTTCTCCCAAAACCAGCCTCCGAAGAAGCGAAAGTGTCAAATTTGTAAAATTTGGAAAAAGTATGAAGTGAAGACCAAGTTGCAGCCTTGCAAATCTGTTCAACAGAGGCCTCATTCTTAAAGGCCCAGGTGGAAGCCACAGCTCTAGTGGAATGATCTGTAATTCTTTCAGGAGGCTGCTGTCCAGCAGTCTCACAGGCTAAACATATTATGCTACGAAGCCAAAAAGAGAGAGAGGTAGCCGAAGCCTTTTGACCTCTCCTCTGTCCAGAGTAAACGACAAACAGAGAAGAAGTTTGTCTAAAATCCTTAGTTGCCTGTAAGTAGAACTTCAGAGCACGGACCACGTCTAGATTATGAAAAAGACGTTATTTCTTTGAAGAAGGATTAGGACATAATGATGGAACAACAATCTCTTGATTGATATTCCTGTTAGAAACAACCTTAGGCAAAAACCCAGGTTTAGTACGCAGTACTACCTTGTCTGAATGAAAGATCAGATAAGGAGAATCACAATGTAAGGCAGATAACTCAGAGACTCTCCGAGCCGAGGAAATAGCCATCAAAAACAAAACTTTCCAAGATAAAAGCTTAATATCAATGGAATGAAGGGGTTCAAACGGAACACCCTGAAGAACTTTAAGAACCAAGTTTAAGCTCCACGGAGGAGCAACAGCTTTAAACACAGGCTTAATTCTAGCCAAATCCTGACAAAAGGCCTGGACGTCTGGATTCTCTGCCAGACGTTTGTGTAAAAGAATAGACAGAGCTGAAATCTGTCCCTTTAGCGAACTAGCGGATAAACCCTTTTCTAAACCCTCTTGTAGAAAAGCCAATATCCTAGGAATCCTAACCTTACTCCATGAGTAACTCTTGGATTCGCACCAATATAAATATTTACGCCATATCTTATGGTAAATTTTTCTGGTCACAGGTTTCCGAGCCTGTATTAATGTATCAATAACCGAATCCGAAAACCCACGCTTTGATAGAATCAAGCGTTCAATTTCCAGGCAGTCAGCCTCAGAGAAATTAGGTTTGGATGGTTGAAAGGACCCTGAATTAGAAGGTCCTGCCTCAGAGGAAGAGACCATGGTGGACAGGACGACATGTCCACTAGATCTGCATACCAGGTCCTGCGTGGCCACGCAGGCGCTATCAGAATTACTGATGCCCTCTCCTGTTTGATCCTGGCAAACAGTCGAGGTAGCAACGGAAATGGTGGAAACACATAAGCTATGTTGAAAACCCAAGGGGCTGCTAATGCATCTACCAGCACCGCTCCCGGGTCTCTGGACCTGGATCCGTAACAAGGAAGCTTCGCGTTCTGGCGAGATGCCATGAGATCCAGATCCGATTTGCCCCAACGACGAATCAGTTGAGCAAATACCTCCGGGTGAAGTTCCCACTCTCCCGAATGAAAAGTCTGGCGACTTAGGAAATCCGCCTCCCAGTTCTCCACGCCCGGGATGTAAATCGCTGACAGGTGGCAAGAGTGAGACTCTGCCCAGCGAATTATCTTCGAGACTTCCAACATCGCTAGGGAACTCCTGGTTCCCCCTTGATGATTGATGTAAGCCACAGTCGTGATATTGTCCGACTGAAATCTGATGAACCTCAGTTTTGCTAACTGAGGCCAAGCTAGAAGAGCATTGAATATTGCTCTTAATTCTAGAATGTTTATTGGAAGGAGTTTCTCCTCCTGAGTCCACGATCCCTGAGCCTTCAGGGAATTCCAGACTGCTCCCCAGCCTAGAAGGCTGGCATCCGTTGTTACAATCGTCCAATCTGGTCTGCGAAAGGTCATTCCTTTGGACAGATGAACCGGTAACAACCACCAGAGAAGAGAATCTCTGGTCTCCTGGTCCAGATTTAGCAAAGGGGACAGATCTGAGTAATCCCCGTTCCATTGACTGAGCATGCATAGTTGCAGCGGTCTGAGATGCAGGCGCGCAAATGGCACTATGTCCATTGCCGCGACCATTAAGCCGATTACCTCCATGCACTGAGCTACTGATGGGCTTGGAACGGAATGAAGGACACGGCAAGCATTGAGAATCTTTGATAACCTGGACTCCGTCAGGTAAATCTTCATCTCTACAGAATCTATAAGAGTCCCTAGAAAAGGAACCCTTGTGAGTGGTAACAGAGAACTCTTTTCCACATTCACTTTCCACCCATGCGACCTCAGAAATGCTAGAACTATCTCTGTATGAGACTTTGCATTCTGAAAACTTGACGCTTGTATCAGAATGTCGTCTAGGTACGGAGCCACCGCTATGCCTCGTGGTCTTAGTACCGCCAGAAGTGAGCCCAGAACCTTCGTAAAAATTCTCGGGGCCGTGGCTAACCCGAAGGGAAGAGCCACAAACTGGTAATGCCTGTCTAGAAAGGCAAACCTCAGGTACCGATAATGATCTTTGTGAATCGGTATATGAAGGTAAGCATCCTTTAAGTCCACTGTGGTCATATATTGACCCTCTTGGATCATGGGTAGGATGGTTCGAATGGTTTCCATCTTGAACGATGGTACCCTTAGGAATTTGTTTAAGATCTTTAAATCCAAGATTGGTCTGAAGGTTCCCTCTTTTTTGGGAACCACAAATAGATTTGAGTAAAATCCTTGTCCCTGTTCCGATCGCGGAACTGAGTGGATCACTCCCATGTTTAAGAGGTCTTGTACACATTGTAGAAATGCCTCTCTCTTTACTAGGTTTGTTGATAACCTCGAAAGATGGAACCTCCCTTGTGGAGGAGAGGTTTTGAAATCCAGAAGGTATCCCTGAGATATAATCTTTAACGTCCAGGGATCCTGCACATCTCTTGCCCAAGCCTGGGCGAAGAGAGAAAGTCTGCCCCCCACTAAATCCGTCTCCGGATAGGGGGCCCTGTCTTCATGCTGTCTTAGGGGCGGGAGTAGGCTTTCTGGCCTGCTTGCCCTTGTTCCATGACTGGTTGCCTTTCCAACCCTGTCTGTAACGAGCAGTAGTTCCTTCCTGTTTTGGAGCGGAGGAAGTCGATGCTGCTCCTGCCTTGAAGTTACGAAAGGCACGAAAATTAGACTGTTTGGCCTTTGGTTTGGCCCTGTCCTGAGGAAGGGCGTGGCCCTTACCTCCCGTAATGTCAGCAATAATTTCCTTCAAGCCGGGCCCGAATAAGGTCTGCCCTTTGAAAGGAATGTTAAGTAGCTTAGACTTGGAAGTTACATCCGCTGACCACGATTTAAGCCAGAGTCTGTATGGCGAATCATACAGAGCCTGTATGGCGAATCCGGAATTTTTAGCCGTAAGTTTGGTTAGATGTACTACGGCATCTGAAACAAACGCATTAGCTTGCTTAAGGGTTCTAACTTTGCTCAAAGCCTCATCCAATGGCTCTGTGCGAATCGCCTCTTCCAGAGACTCAAACCAGAATGCCGCTGCAGCCGTGACAGGCGCAATGCATGCAAGAGGCTGCAATATAAAACCCTGTTGAACAAACATTTTCTTAAGATAACCCTCTAATTTTTTATCCATTGGATCTGAGAAAGCACAGCTATCCTCCACCGGGATAGTGGTACGCTTGGCTAACGTAGAAACTGCCCCCTCCACCTTAGGGACCGTCTGCCATAAGTTTTGTGTGGTGGCGTCTATAGGGAACATTTTTCTAAATATCGGGGGAGGGGAAAAAGGCACACCGGGTCTATCCCACTCCTTACTAATAATTTCTGTAAGTCTTTTTGGTATAGGAAAGACGTCAGTACACACCGGTACCGCATAGTATCTATCCAACCTACACAATTTCTCTGGAATTGCCACCGTGTCGCAATCATTCAGAGCCGCTAATACCTCCCCTAGTAACACACGGAGGTTCTCAAGCTTATATTTAAAATTTGAAATTTCTGAATCCGGATCAGAACCGTCACCGACAGAATGAAGCTCACCGTCCTCATGTTCTGCAAATTGTGACGCAGTATCAGACATGGCTCTTGTGTCATCAGCGCGCTCTGTCCTTAACCCAGAGCTATCGCGTTTGCCCCTTAATTCGGGCATATTATATAATACTTCTTTCATAACATTAGCCATATCATGTAAAGTGATTTGTAAGGGCCTAGATGTACTTGGTGTCTCAATCCTACGCATCTCCCGAGTGGGAGACGCAGGTACTGACACGTGAGGAGAGTTAGGCGGCATAACTTCCCCCTCGTTGTCTGGTGATAGTTTCTTTATCGGTACGGATTGACTTTTATTCAAAGCAATATCAATACAATTGGTACACATCGTTCTATTGGGCTCCACATTGGCTTTTGAACATGATGAACAAACAGTTTCCTCTGAATCAGACATGTTTAAACAGACTTAGCAATGAAACTAGCAAGCTTGGAAATCACTTTCAATAAGTTTACAAGCAATATAAAAAACGCTGCAGTGCTTCAAAAAATACAGATATAATTAAACGATTCTTAACAAGAAGTGTATTATTAGCAGAGGATTGCACCCATTAGCAAAAGGATGATTAACCCCTTAATACCCAAAACGGATAAAAACGGATATCAATTAAGATTTAACGCTTTTAATCACAGTCAAGCACACTGTCACAGATCTGCTGTGACTGATTACCTCCCTCACAAATGAATTTTGCAGACCCCTGAGCTCTCTAGAAACGTCCTGGATCAAGGAGGAAGAAGCAGGAAGACTGTGCTAGAATTTTAACTGCGCAACAAGGCGCTAAAACAAGGTCCCTCCCACTCCTATCACAACAGTGGGAGCCCTGATATAACGGTTTCCATGCAGAAAAATATGTTAGCCATGTGGAAAAAAATCATGCCCAAAGAGATCACCAAAGTACCTCACAAAAACGAATAACATGCCAGTAAACGTTTTACATTTTCCAATGTCCTGCAAAGTTATCACTAAGCCTGCTACCAGTCGCTACCACTGCAGATAAGGCTTAAGTATTATTTCAGTTTTAACAGTATTTTCCCAGTCAAATTCTAGTCCCTAGAAAATAACTCGACTGCGCATACATTTATCAGCCTGATACCAGTTGCCACTACTGCATTGAAGGCTGTACTTACATCATACGGTAACAGCAGTATTTTCTTAGTCAATTCCATTCCCAGAAAATAAAGTACTGCACATACCTCATTTGCGGAGGACCCCGCATGCTATTCCCAGTTTCTGAAGTTACCCCACTCCTCAGAATGTCGAGAACAGCCAGTGGATCTTAGTTACGCCTGCTAAGATCATAGAAAAAAAACGCAGACAGTTTCTTCTTCCAAATACTGCCTGAGATAGAAAAACAGCACACTCCGGTGCCATTTAAAATAACAAACTTTTGATTGAAGAATAGATAAGTAAAAACTCCAGCTCCTCTCGCGACCTCCTTCTTTGTTGAGGGTTGCAAGAGAATGACTGGATATGACATGTGAGGGGAGGAGCTATATAGCAGCTCTGCTTGGGTAATCCTCTTGCAACTTCCTGTTGGGAAGGAGAATATATCCCATAAGTAATGGATGACCCGTGGACTGAACACACTTAACAAGAGAAAGGTATTTATCGCGGGTGTTTGCAAGCATCGGGTTTTTCTCTCATATTACAAGTTGAAAGTAAACGTGATTGCTTGAGCGCAATTAAAGTTACTATGCGTCGGGTTAGCGCGATTTCAGAGCTCTGGTTAACTGTTTTGCAAAAAAAAGTCTCACAAAACATGTTACAAAGTACAGTTACACTTATACAATCTAATAACAATTATTTAAAAAAAAAAGATTGCACAAAAAAGTTATAAGGGCTCAAAGATATGAGGTCTCAGGTGTTAGATGGAAAAAAGGCAGTCAAAGGGCTATAACAGAGATACATACATATACATGTCTAAAGAGGTCTATGTATGTATATATTTATGTTTACATGTGTGTACAAATGTATTTGTGTGTATATATGTATTTACAGACATATATACACATAAATACATAGGTATACTTATATAGAAATATATAGAAGTGCATTGAAGCCCTTTGCAGTCAAGTAAATGAAACCATGAAAAGACAATATTTATGCAATATTAATTTTTAATAAATTGTTATACTGTGTAATTTACTGTAAATATTTCAAATTCCAATGCTCTGTACGTAGCAGAATATGTTCTGTGTATTTTGAAATAGATATTTCTCAATATTATTATTATAGGTTATCGATATTGTAAGTTTGGCTTTTTACGCTCGTCGGGTAAGAGCACGAGCAAAAACAGTTTACTTTCAACTTGTAATATAAGCACAACCCAATAAAAAGCTTACTTCTAGCTTACTTGAGATTTTTTGCTTCAGTTAGACAGGGCTAGTTCATGTGTGCCATATAGATAACCGTGTTCATTCCCGTGGAGTTATTTATGAGTCAGCACTAATTGGCTCAAATGCAAGTCTGTCAAAAGAACTAAAATAAGGGAGCAGTCTGCAGAAGCTTAGATACAAGGTAATCACAGAGGTAAAAAGTGTATTAATATAACTGTGTTGGTTATGCAAAATTGGGGAATGGGTACTAAAGGGATTATCTATATTTTTAAACAATATACATTCTGAAGTAGACTGTGTATTTAATATCTATTGCAATTTCTAAATAAACTTAAATAAATAAATAAATCTGTTTTGGTGATAGGAACATACATATCCCTGTGCACACTGTAGACATACAACCTCTGAAGATTGTTCTGATGAACCTGCTGCAAGCACATTTTTACGTCTGCTTTTGCCCTAACCACTGCTGAACCAGACTGGAATGAAAATAGAAAGTCTACTACAGCTTATTGTGAAGTATGTTAGTCTTTAAAGGAACAGTAAACAGTAAACCTGATAATTTCATTTCCATCGAGGGGAGGAGAGTCCACGGCTTCATTCATTACTGTTGGGAATTTAGAACCTGGCCACCAGGAGGAGGCAAAGACACCCCAGCCAAAGGCTTAAATACCTCCCCCACTTCCCTCATTCGCCAGTCATTCTGCCGAGGGAACAAGGAACAGTAGGAGAAATAGCAGGGTATAAATGGTGCCAGAAGATAAATTAAATTTAGGTCCGCCCATCAGAGATACAGGCGGGAGCCGTGGACTCTCCTCCCCTCGATGGAAATGAAATTAACAGGTAAGCATAATTTATGTTTTCCATCTAAAGGGGAGGAGAGTCCATGGCTTCATTCATTACTCTTGGGAACATATACCCAAGCTCTAGAGGACACTGAATGAAACGGTAGGGAAAAGGCAGACCCTAATCTGAGGGCACCACAGCCTGCAAAACCTTTCTATCAAAAACAGCTTCCACAGAAGCAAAAACGTCAAATTTGTAAAACTTTGTAAAAGTGTGTAAGGAGGACCAGGTAGCCACCTTACAAATTTGCTCCATAGAGGCCTCATTCTTGAAGGCGCAAGACAAAGCCACAGCTCTAGATTGAATGAGCCGTGATCGTCTGAGGAAGCTTATGTCCCGCTGTCTCATAGGCCAAGCGATACGTAGAAAAAAGGAAATTATAGGCGCTAAAGGACAGTACCCAGCTTAACTAGTGAATTCCCCTCCAAGAATACAAAGTGGCAAAAGCAATGTGAAAAAGTGAAGTTAAGCGCTCAAAGCACGGGTATATCTAAGAGATGTGTATTTAAATAAAGGGAACAGTGTCCAGTATGTAATCAACGAAAAAATATATTCATCAAAGTAATAATATGTAATAATATATAGGAAGGAATATATATATATGTACCAGAACAGAGACAGAGGCGTAAATATAGTTCAAATGGAAAATTTCCAAAGGCAATTTATTAATAAAACAGAGGTGTCAAGATGTCTAAAATGATACAAAATGATACAATGTAAAACAAAGGGACGTCTCCCTTAATAAATGTATAGATACATAAAATAAGCATAAAAGAACAATAAGAAAAAGTACTTGCGCTTTAGCGAAAAATGTACTGATGTCCCAAGATATTGACTTGCCAAGTGACAAGAAAGTAACTGTCCAGTTGTAGGCTTGAATTGCCTGTATTTGGTGGTTGGCGTTACTGGATGAAAGAAAAGGGCGCCTTTTTGTGTAAAGGTGACGTGACGTCACGTTTTAAAATGGTAGGTGATGTTGACGTGGCAACCCCTATTCCTAAATCTGTAAGGAAATCCTGGGGGATTTAAAGATAATCTTTGCGCTCACGAAAGATGATAGCTTTGTTGTCGTGAGGAAAGACTAGCAGGATCTTGTAATTTAGAAATGGGTCTTTGCGGTCGCTAGTAGCGACTAGTTTATCCTTTGTTGAAGGACTTGGCGGTCGCAAACAGCGACTAGGAGAAACATATAGATCCTTCCAGTTGAAGATAAGGTGGTCGTTAGTAACGACTTGAGGATCTTTTGAGAAGTATAGGTTGGTCTTTGCGGTCGCCGGTAGCGACTGGTTTATCCTTTGTTGAAGAACTTGGCGGTCGCAAGTAGCGACTAAGGAATTCTTTGGTTTAGGATGAGGTGGTCGTTAGTAACGACTCGCGGATTTTTAGGATAAGTAAGATGGTCTTTGCGGTCGCTAGTAGCGACTGGGTTATCCTTTGTTGAGGAACTTGGCGGTCGCAGGGAGCGACTAGGAAATTCTTAGGAGACAGTCAGTTTTATGGTCGCTAGTAGCGACTAGGAGTTTCCTTGTAGCAAGGTTGGTGCCAAACGGCACAGCAGTTGGTGGAGTTAGTTGTCAGTTGGTGCCAGCATGCACATAGAAATTCAAATGGAAAGTCCTTTGAAGCATAAAATTGTTAACAGATAACAATAATGATGGATAAAATCAATAGCATAAAACACAGTGTCAGGTCAACGCGTTTCGCCCACAGGCTTTATCAAGACATGTTAGTCTGTGCTGCTATGAGAATATTTAAATGCCTTCAGTTAATCTGATTGGCTATCTCAGACAATTAATTAAAGGTGGAACGTGTGAATAGGGTGTTTGGATATTTAAGGTGGAATTCTTTATCCAGTCAATGAGAAACTACTTCTTATTTATGGTGTTGTAATATAACAGGAGTAATCCTATAGCAGGGATAAAGGGAATATATTCGAAGTTGTTATATGATGCTAAGGTGTTATCTATAGACATATATAATAGATGTTACATAAAGACCCATATATGTGGATAGGGAAGGGTAAATCCTTTGAACGAATTATGCTGAATCAATGTAGGGTAGAGAAGAAGTAATAGACTATAGGAACGGGGAGATATCTAACTCTGAGTTAAGTCCTCTTGGATGAAGGGTGTCCATATCATAGATCAATTTTGCTTCTAGTTTTAGGAGTTGTTTTTCCAGATTACCCCCCCTCCAATTAAGTTTAGCTTTGGCTAGGCCCCAGAATCTGAAATGCTTCAGATTATTCTGATGGCTTTCTCTAAAGTGTGAGTATAAATGTGTGTCGAGATTCCCTCTGTCTATGCATGAAAGGTGTTCTCTGATCCTCTCACGGAGGGTCCTAGTAGTTTCTCCTATGTAATATTTTTTACAGGAACACTCAATGATGTAGATGACCCCTTTGTCTTGGCATCTTATTGTTTCTCCAATTTTAAACTTAAAATTATTCACTTCTATTTCTTTTAATTTCGAGCTATATTTACAAGAGCGACATCCGAAGCATGGGAAGAAACCAGAAAGTTTAGTTCCTTCTAGGCTTACCTCATAGCTGTTTCTTTTTATGGATTTTAGTTCGCTCTGTGCTAGGGTACTTCTGAGGTTTTTTGCTCTTCTGTAGATTATTTTAGGGTATACAGATACTTTGTCTCCGATTATTGGGTCCGACTGCACTAAGTGCCAATTTTTTGTTAGAATTTTTTTGATTAGACTATTATTGCAATTATAGTCTGTAATGAATGATACTTCAATGGTATCTTTTTTATCATCATAATTTGTTACATGTTTGTCAGTCTTATATTTTAGGAGGTTTTTTCGATCTATTTTATCTACATCTTCCTTAGCTGAATTCATAATTCTTTCATCGTAGCCTCTTTCCCTGAATTTATTCTCTAGAATTAATATTTGTCTTTCATAATCTGTGTGTCTAGAGCAGTTTCTTTTGATTCTTAGATATTGCCCTTTAGGTATATTATTTTTCCACCTTTCCAGGTGGCAGCTTTTATAATGTACGAAATTGTTAGCGTCTACCTTTTTAAAGTGTGTCGACGTAATAATTTGATTGTTTATTACTTCAATTTCTAAATCAAGGAAGATTGCTTTGTTTTTACTGTATGTGTATGTGAAATTGATGTTCCTGTCATTCTTATTCATGTCATCACACATTTCTTTTAACTCAGATTCTTCACCCTTCCATACAAATATAATATCGTCTATGTATCTTTTATATAGTACAAGATTTGCACCCAGCTTATGCTGAGGGAAGAAAGTTTCCTCCCAATATCCCATGAAGAGATTCGCATAGCTGGGTGCAAATCTTGTACCCATAGCTGTCCCAGTCTTTTGGGAATCTCTTCATGGGATATTGGGAGGAAACTTTCTTCCCTCAGCATAAGCTGGGTGCAAATCTTGTACTATATAAAAGATACATAGACGATATTATATTTGTATGGAAGGGTGAAGAATCTGAGTTAAAAGAAATGTGTGATGACATGAATAAGAATGACAGGAACATCAATTTCACATACACATACAGTAAAAACAAAGCAATCTTCCTTGATTTAGAAATTGAAATAATAAACGATCAAATTATTACGTCGACACACTTTAAAAAGGTAGACGCTAACAATTTCGTACATTATAAAAGCTGCCACCTGGAAAGGTGGAAAAATAATATACCTAAAGGGCAATATCTAAGAATCAAAAGAAACTGCTCTAGACACACAGATTATGAAAGACAAATATTAATTCTAGAGAATAAATTCAGGGAAAGAGGCTACGATGAAAGAATTATGAATTCAGCTAAGGAAGATGTAGATAAAATAGATCGAAAAAACCTCCTAAAATATAAGACTGACAAACATGTAACAAATTATGATGATAAAAAAGATACCATTGAAGTATCATTCATTACAGACTATAATTGCAATAATAGTCTAATCAAAAAAATTCTAACAAAACATTGGCACTTAGTGCAGTCGGACCCAATAATCGGAGACAAAGTATCTGTATACCCTAAAATAATCTACAGAAGAGCAAAAAACCTCAGAAGTACCCTAGCACAGAGCGAACTAAAATCCATAAAAAGAAACAGCTATGAGGTAAGCCTAGAAGGAACTAAACTTTCTGGTTTCTTCCCATGCTTCGGATGTCGCTCTTGTAAATATAGCTCTAAATTAAAAGAAATAGAAGTGAATAATTTTAAGTTTAAAATTGGAGAAACAATAAGATGCCAAGACAAAGGGGTCATCTACATCATTGAGTGTTCCTGTAAAAAATATTACATAGGAGAAACTACTAGGACCCTCCGTGAGAGGATCAGAGAACACCTTTCATGCATAGACAGAGGGAATCTCGACACACATTTATACTCACACTTTAGAGAAAGCCATCAGAATAATCTGAAGCATTTCAGATTCTGGGGCCTAGCCAAAGCTAAACTTAATTGGAGGGGGGGTAATCTGGAAAAACAACTCCTAAAACTAGAAGCAAAATTGATCTATGATATGGACACCCTTCATCCAAGAGGACTTAACTCAGAGTTAGATATCTCCCCGTTCCTATAGTCTATTACTTCTTCTCTACCCTACATTGATTCAGCATAATTCGTTCAAAGGATTTACCCTTCCCTATCCACATATATGGGTCTTTATGTAACATCTATGATATATGTCTATAGATAACACCTTAGCATCATATAACAACTTCGAATATATTCCCTTTATCCCTGCTATAGAATTACTCCTGTTATATTACAACACCATAAATAAGAAGTAGTTTCTCATTGACTGGATAAAGAATTCCACCTTAAATATCCAAACACCCTATTCACACGTTCCACCTTTAATTAATTGTCTGAGATAGCCAATCAGATTAACTGAAGGCATTTAAATATTCTCATAGCAGCACAGACTAACATGTCTTGATAAAGCCTGTGGGCGAAACGCGTTGACCTGACACTGTTTTATGCTATTGATTTTATCCATCATTATTGTTATCTGTTAACAATTTTATGCTTCAAAGGACTTTCCATTTGAATTTCTATGTGCATGCTGGCACCAACTGACAACTAACTCCACCAACTGCTGTGCCGTTTGGCACCAACCTTGCTACAAGGAAACTCCTAGTCGCTACTAGCGACCATAAAACTGACTGTCTCCTAAGAATTTCCTAGTCGCTCCCTGCGACCGCCAAGTTCCTCAACAAAGGATAACCCAGTCGCTACTAGCGACCGCAAAGACCATCTTACTTATCCTAAAAATCCGCGAGTCGTTACTAACGACCACCTCATCCTAAACCAAAGAATTCCTTAGTCGCTACTTGCGACCGCCAAGTTCTTCAACAAAGGATAAACCAGTCGCTACCGGCGACCGCAAAGACCAACCTATACTTCTCAAAAGATCCTCAAGTCGTTACTAACGACCACCTTATCTTCAACTGGAAGGATCTATATGTTTCTCCTAGTCGCTGTTTGCGACCGCCAAGTCCTTCAACAAAGGATAAACTAGTCGCTACTAGCGACCGTAAAGACCCATTTCTAAATTACAAGATCCTGCTAGTCTTTCCTCACGACAACAAAGCTATCATCTTTCGTGAGCGCAAAGATTATCTTTAAATCCCCCAGGATTTCCTTACAGATTTAGGAATAGGGGTTGCCACGGCAACATCACCTACCATTTTAAAACGTGACGTCACGTCACCTTTACACAAAAAGGCGCCCTTTTCTTTCATCCAGTAACGCCAACCACCAAATACAGGCAATTCAAGCCTACAACTGGACAGTTACTTTCTTGTCACTTGGCAAGTCAATATCTTGGGACATCAGTACATTTTTCGCTAAAGCGCAAGTACTTTTTCTTATTGTTCTTTTATGCTTATTTTATGTATCTATACATTTATTAAGGGAGACGTCCCTTTGTTTTACATTGTATCATTTTGTATCATTTTAGACATCTTGACACCTCTGTTTTATTAATAAATTGCCTTTGGAAATTTTCCATTTGAACTATATTTACGCCTCTGTCTCTGTTCTGGTACATATATATATATATTCCTTCCTATATATTATTACATATTATTACTTTGATGAATATATTTTTTCGTTGATTACATACTGGACACTGTTCCCTTTATTTAAATACACATCTCTTAGATATACCCGTGCTTTGAGCGCTTAACTTCACTTTTTCACTTTTCTCATAGGCCAAGCGAATCAAGCTCCTCAACCAAAAGGACAAAGAAGTAGAAGAGGCTCTCTATCCCTTGTACTTTCCAGAATACACCACAAAAAGCGATGTAGACTGTCTGAAATCCTTTGTAGCCTGAAGATAGAACTTCAGTGCACGAACCACATCCAGGTTATGAAGTAACCTCTCCTTTGAAGAAGAAGGACTAGGACACAAAGAAGGAACAATTATTTCCTGATTGATGTTACGTTTAGACACCACCTTGGGGAGAAACCCCAACGCAGTGCACAGTACAGCCTTATCCGCATGAAACACCAGATAAGGAGGGTCACATTGCAAGGCAGCTAGCTCAGATACTCTGCGTGACGATGCAATAGCCAATAGGAAGAGAACCTTCCAGGACAGAACCTTAATGTCAATGGAATGCATAGGCTCAAACGGAATTCTCTGCAAAACCAAGTTTAAGCTCCATGCGGGAGCAGACTGTCTAAAGACAGGCCTGATTCTAGACAGAGCCTGAACAAAGGATTGGTTATCAGGGAGCTCAGCGAGTCTCCTATGCAACAAGACTGACAATGCCAAAATCTGTCCCTTTAAGGAACTAGCGGCAAGACCCTTCTCCAAAGCGTCTTGGAGAAAGGACAGAATCCTGGATACCTTAATCTTATGCCAAGGATATCCATGCTTCTCACACCAGGACAAGTAAGTCCTCCACACCTTATGGTAGATGCGACGAGTGACTGACTTCCTTGCCTGAATTAGAATTACTTTCCGAAAAGCCTCTCTTGGCCAAGACTAGGCGTTCAATCTCCACGCAGTCAGCCTCAGAGAATCGAGATTTTGATGTTGAAAGGGGCCCTGTTCCAGCAGATCCCTGTGACAGGGTAACCTCCACGGCGGAGAGGATGACATCCCCACCAGATCCGCAGACTATGTCCTCCGCGGCCACGATGGAGCAATTACAATGGCCAAAGCTTGCTCCTGTTTGATGCGTGCCACTACACAAGGTAGAAGAGGTAACAGTGGAAAAATGTAAGCTAGGCTGAACCCCCAAGGCACCGCTAAGGCTTTAGCTCTGCCTGGGGATCCCTGGACCTCGACCAGTATCGGTGTAGCTTGCAATTGAGTGTGGACACCATGAGATCTATCTCCGGCGATCCCCACCTGAGACAAATCTCCGCAAACACTTTGGGGTGAAGAGACCATTCCCCCAGATGGAAGGATTGCCTGCTGAGAAAGTCTGCTTCCCAGTTGTCCACACCTGGAATGTGAATCGCTGAGAGCGAGCAGCTGTGGGACTCCTCCCTTATAGCTAGGGAGCTCCTCGTGATGTTGTGTGTCTGGAATCTGATGAAGCTGAACAACCCCAGAAGAGGCCAAGTCTTCAGAGCATTGTAGATTGCCCGGAGTTCCAGAATATTTATCAGAAGGAGAGACTCCTCCGGGACCCCAAACAGCTCCCCATCGTGCAGGACTCGCGTCCGTGGTGACAATCTCCCAGGACGGCCTAAAGAAGGATGTCCCCATGGACAGTTGCTCCATACGGATCCAGTAAGAGAGATAGATCAGAGTACAAGCAACCATGGATATCTGCTGTGATAGATCTGAATGATCGCCGTTCCACTGTCTCAACATGCACAATTGAAGAGGTCTGAGATGGAACCTGGCGAATGGAATGACGTCTATGCTGGAAGCCATGAGTCCGATCACCTCCATACACTGAACCACCGAGGGGCATAAGGAGGACTGAAGGGCAAGACAAGAGGATGCAATCTTCCTGCGTCAATGGTCTGTGAGAAAAATCTTCATGAACATAGAGTCTATTATCGTACCCAGAAACTCCACCCTGTTGCTGGGAATCAGGGAACTCTTTCCTGAGTTGATCTTCGAACCGTGAGATAGGAGTAAAAGAAGAAGAACCCTTGAAAAATCCTCTGTGAGACAGAGTGACGGCGCCTGGACGAGGATGTGGTCCAGATAAGGTGCAACAGCAATGCCTCTGGCCACCGGAAGTGGCACCCCCAGAACCTTTGTGAAGAATCTCGGGGCCGTCGCCAGACCAAAAGGAAGGGACACAAACTGGAAGTGTTGGTCCAGAAACGTAAATCTCAGGAACTTGAAGTAGTCCTTGTGAATAGGCACATGAAGGTAAGCGTCCTTCAAGTCTATGGTTGTCATGAACTGTCCCTCTTGAACTAGGGGCAGAATAGATCTGATCGTTTCTATTTTGAACGATGGAACACTTAGAAACTTGTTTAAACACTTTAGGTCCAGAATCATGCGGAACATGCCCTCCTTCTTTGGAAGAACAAAAAGATTTCACTAGTACCCTAGACCCCTTTCTGCTTGGTGTACTGGTACAATAACGCAGAGAGAGGAGAGAACCCTTGCACACACAAAAGGGTTTGAATAGTACCCTAGACCCCTTTATGCTTGGGGTACTGGTACAATGACACCTAGAGAGGAGAGATCTCTCACACATTCTAGAAAGGCTCGTCTCTTTTCCGGTCTTGAAGACAGGTTTGATAGGAGGAATCTGCCCCTGGATGGATGGGATCTGAACCCTATCCTGTAGCCCTGGACGACAACGTCCAGAACCAAAGAATCCTGAACATCATGCAACCATGTTTCTTAGAAGAGAGATAATCTGCCCCCTACTTGGTCCAGAGACCGGTCGGGGGCCGACCCTTCATGACGATTTTGTCTATGCGGGCTTCTTGCTCTGCTTAGACTTGTTCCAAGAATGAGCCGGTTTCGAAGTTCCCTTGGACTGGTCTGCTTTCGTGTCGGGCTGCTTGCGCTGGGCCTTGTCCGCACGAAAGGGACGAAATGTAGATCCTTTAGGCTTAGCCTTCTTTTTTTTTTTAAATATTTTTATTGAGGTTAAATTCACAACATACAATATTATAATAACCATTTGCGTATCGCATGAAGTAGTATCAGATATACAATGGATACAGTCAACAATATGAAATTATGAACAATACACATATGATAATACATGTCTCATATAAACAGTATCAAGGAGTATGCCAACTAGAGACCTCCCCAAAAAAAGCAAAGGGCCTCTCTTGGGCCTCCAGAAAATTATATAACTGTGGGTGGTCATTTGAGTCTGATTAGACCACTTTTGGGTCACAGTTAGTTAATCTCTTTTCTTGATATTAATAACAATATTGGCATATGAATTAGAGTATTTAATGACTTAGTTTAGCTTACACAAAAACCATCTTATAGTAACTAAGGTACCTCAAGGGAATGGCTGCTCACCTCTATCCAGGGGCTGTGTCACGTAATAAAGAGCTATAAAACTACATTATAAAAGAGTGTCCAACTCTGATCTAGAAAGTCTCAGGTACAGGTATGTTTCTCTAAATAGTGGGGATCGAATGCAGGTGTATAATCAAGGCCATACTGACTATGAGCTACACCATTATAAATATAGAGGCCCAAGGGGATAACTGAGGTATAGCCAATTTATGTGTCAATGTGGTGTAGTATTCTGCACATGAATTTAATCATTCAACTGGTAGGGAGTGTCTACATTACAGGTCATAGACAATAACTTAAAGTAAAATTTCCATGCCCCTCCAGACGCAAGGAACATGCCAAAAACCACTCATGTTAGCATGGTGACTGAGGCGGCTGTATACTTGTAGAATATCCTACTTGGTCCATGCATGTCTATAGAACACCCGCATACAAGTGTTGTCATTTGCCGGCACACTTCATTAGATCTGATTAGATAGATATAAAAAGCTATAGGTGTCTATCCTCAATTAATAAAGTAAACTAGATGAGAGATAATACTAGATGAGAGATAATATCAGAGTTAGGAACAACTAATGAAAATCTTTATCTTCCCTGGACATGAGTTGTGTGGGGATTACAATAGTACACCCTAGATAGAATGGGATATTAAAACTGAATAACAATAAATAAGTATGTCCTCGGAAGTGTTATAATGCAGGCAGCATATTGAAAAACTCTCTGAGTGTAACAGACATAATATCTTCATTTAGAAACACTTATTCAATTCTACTGCTATTCATACATATTTACATCATTTACAGCTTATATCCTCAATAATACTCCAGAGGGGAGAGAAAGCATACAAAGTGATTACAGACAACATAAATGATAGCATATGGAACAAGTTAAACATAGACTCCAAACCCTTCTATGTTATATCCAAAGATGAACTGGCTATAGTAGTGGGGTAAAACCTATGTAATTCTAGCCATATTTGTTCTGTGCAGGCTAATAAATATTAGGGTAGCACAGGCCCTTCAAAGTGATCTATCCTATCCCCACCTTCCAAACACTGATCAGTCTTTGTGATTTAAAGTGTCTTACCACCGTGGGTACGAAGGAGGAATACTGAGAGTGAAATGGTCTTTAGGTCCTTTTCAAGGGCTGCCTTATTAATTAGAGATCGTCCCAAGGCCAGATCTCCACACTGCGTCTGTACCGAGTGATAGAGTTGCCACTTAATACAATGCAGCAGCTGTCCCTTTACCATTACGGACCAGATTGTAGTGGCCAGATAGAGATCACCTCCCAATGTGGCCTCAGCGCCGCTTGACAGATAAAGGTAGTCCGGACTCGTCATTCCCATATAGGCTCCACACTGAATCTCATGTGCAGCCGCAACTGCCTTTGTGGTAAAATCCGGAGTAGCGGTCATCTCATTTAGGGCAATGGACACAAAGCATGGCTCCCTGTAAATCTCCTCTTCACTTGTTTTGGCTGTCACACAGTCTTCTCCATCCGACCTGCGATCCGGCCAGAGGTTAGGAGGCATCGTGGCATAGGTCTCGTCTCTGGGAATCTAATGGACCGCCAATACAGGTACATATCTGAGCAGGGTCTTCTCTGAACCTAAGCTTGATGGGGTCTGTGTTATGGTCGAGAGAGCATCCCCCCTAGAAGCCCTCCCGGCCAAGCAGGTGTCCGGGCTCTCATCCGCCACCCGATCATGCTCAGCGGGTGCCTGAAGCTTCTCATTCTGGAATCGTCCTCCCAAGAGAACATAGATCCCTCTCTAGGTCGCAGAAGTGTTCCTTTATAAGGCTGTTTATTTGTGTCTCCCATCTTGACAGAGCCTCCATTTGTACTCAGTGGGTTGGATGTAGTAAGTATAGCAGAATGTTCCGTTGAGGCAGTACCGTCGTGGTAGTGATGGTTCCCTCTTAGGAATAAAGAAGACAGTCTAGATATGACTGCAAACTATCCTATTTCAGTATATCGTAACCCAGGAGTTCGGGGGGGGGGGGGGCAGCCCCAGACCTACGCTACAGATCCTTTACAGGAACTTCTTCTGTATCTGAACTTACTGCATAGATGCAGAAGTTTGCTAAAATGGCTTCCAGTCTTGAGAAGAAGTTTGTCACGTAGCTGACTCAACAAACATAGGCATGAGCTCTGTTGAAGTTTCCGCTCTTAGAGTATAGCTATTAGCAGTAATAGATAGGTGTTTCAGAATAGG